>NC_141873.1:390017026-390320057 GCF_056163025.1 Triticum urartu | reverse complement strand
ACTTGTATGATTGACATAAGGTGAACTGTTTGTCGTGTGAGCATATTGTATTGGATGAAATAACTGTTTGACTCAGAGTGTATCCAACCTACTGAATTCGAAGATCACGACATTTCTAAATCATAATCATATATAAAGGTGGAATAAATCTTTGTTGTGGTTTTGAAGAAATAAATAACAAAACATATAATTATCTATGGATACTCGTAATCGAATACAAATTAGATTTGAATTTAGTTTGCCAGGTCTCAGGGCAAAGGTGAATGCTAATTCTCCCAAGTTTTGAACGAAGCAGCTAAACACCCACTATAATTTGTGGGCTGCTCGAAGCAAGTGTTTGCAAGATGGAAATTACTGTCTACCCTTGACACTTGACATCCTTATCGACAGGATTTACACTGCTGTCGATAGGGGTAGACTAGTAACTTCAATCAGACATGACACGACAGCCTCTGAGCCCATTCAGACACGGTGGGCGCCAAACATGGGTGGAAAAACACATTTGATTCAAGCTCGTCCGAAAGACATGTGTCTCTTCCTCCATTTCCCCATTCATACACGGTGGGCGGCAAAACAAACTCTCCTTGTCCGAAATCGATGTAGGCTTATATTTTAAATAGGGGCAGATGTGCAACTTCCATCAGACGTGACACAACCGCCCTACCTATCAGCCCCGTTCATACACCATGGGCGCCAACCGTGGGCGGCAAAACACCCTCTCCTTGCCCGAAATCGATGTAGGCTAATATTTTAAATAGGGGCAGATGTGTAACTTCCATCAGACATGACACAACCGCCCTACCTGTCAGCCCCGTTCATACACCGTGGGCGGCAAAACACCCTCTCCTCGCCCGAAATAGTTATCGGCAAATATTTGGGAGATGCGAGATTACCGTCCTATCCCCAACCGACGCGATGTCCGAAATTTTAAACGAGGGATAAGTTCGTAACTTTCCCCCATTTCAGAGAAGCGCGTCCCAAAGTTTGATATCCCCCCTCCCCTCCATTTCCCCATCCATACACCGTCGGCGGCACGACAACCTCCGCACTGCGGCCAGCCTCCTCCGTCTGCCACCCCATCCTCCACCTTGCCGGAGTCGCTACCCCTACCCCATCGTCCACTGCAAGAGATGGACGTCTCTCATCCACGGCGCTGGACCAGGATCCTTTCATCGCCTCCTCTCGCTTCATCGGCGCCGTCGTCCACCTTGCCGTTGTCGCTCCTACGACCGCCTCATCCACGACAACAGTATATATCCCCCGACCCGGCCGTCTGCCGTCTAAACTCTTCTTCCCCGCCGTCGACAACCATCGCACCCGCAGCACCCTCAACATATCAGCATAGGCCTACACGGCGTCGCAAGAGAGGTGGTACTCTTCCATATGTGCTTAAGTTATTGATCTCACCCGAAAAATAGATCATAATTTGTTTACTGTACTTTTCTTGTCCGTACCAATCATAGTGGCTAGTTGAAAGCA
The DNA here is from genome assembly GCF_056163025.1 of Triticum urartu. Taxonomy (NCBI): domain Eukaryota; kingdom Viridiplantae; phylum Streptophyta; class Magnoliopsida; order Poales; family Poaceae; genus Triticum; species Triticum urartu. The sequence goes on along the minus strand of NC_141873.1, from coordinate 390,318,578 downwards.
AACATTGGTTGCGAAGTAGCTTTGTCCGGTTTGCACCTTCAGATCCGCCATGGCACGGGCACTATACTCGTAAAGCTTATGGTTTCCCCCCTTTATATTCACTACCATCATCGTAGGTGCTTCGTGTCGTTCTAGCACTGCTCCTCAAGACCTCAACCCAAAGCTTACGTGTTGAAATACGAATTTGATATGATGCTCATATCACTAAAATAGAGAACGTTTAATTGGTCACCTAATGTTCCTATATTCGTTTCGAAAAGCATGTGCGCCACCCACTGGTCCAGCTAGTTCCACTTTCCTGATTTTTCTCTTGATGCTTAGGGTTTTCCCCTTTTATCTACTCTACTATGATCTGCGTAGGTGCTTTCTGTCGTACTAGCATTACTCCACCCTTCAAGCTAAACAACACAACACTCAGAATTCAAAAGCTTAGTTGTTAAAATATGATTGTGATATGATACTGATATTAGTTAACCGACACATTTAATTGGTTAGCTAAAGGTCACACTTGAGTTTCCAAATGCATGTCGCGACATATAGAGAGACAACATAATTGCATTTCTTTGTCACTTGTTGACCGTACTTTCTTGTCCATACCAAATCTTAGTTGTTATTTCAAAGCAAACATCGGTTGCTAACTACCCTTTGCGCGGTTTGCAGCTTCAGATCTGCCATCCCACTGCCACGGTCAACACTATACTCATCATGCTTATGTTTTCCCCATTTTATGATGACCACAATCAGCCTACGTGGTTCGTGTCGTAATAGCACTGCTCCACCCATCGAGCTAAACAAGCTTAGTTGTACAAATTCATATATAATATTGTTGCTGATATTAGTAAAACTGAGAGATGTTTAATTGGTTAGCTAAATATTCCTACTTTAGTTTCGAAATGCATGTGAGCCACATATGAAGAGACCGGAAAGAATACTATTTCTCTGTGCGCTCTGGTTCATCATGGGTGGCCAACCGACATTGTATTAAAAGACTTGTAATATCTTCAATCTGCTTGCTCTTCTGCTCTTCTTTAAGATGATACTCTTCTCTTGCGGACGACTGGTCAGGTCGAGTTGTTCTTCCTTAGTATATTTTGAATCTGTCAGGTCAGGTCAACTTGTTCTTCTTTACTATATGTTGAAGCTATCATCTGCGAAGTGTCATCACTTCTGGAGCTCTCATATTTTGAGTAGTAGGCCACATTATATTAATGCACACAACAAATTACAGCATGCATGGCATCTTTTAAAAGAATTGCAGAGATAGCACAAAGGGGTTTACAAGGAGGCAGTATTGGATTAGAATAACTTCTGCATTACAAAGAAAATCTCACTTGTTTTTATGTTTTCATGCATGTCAGATATTAAACATTATCAAAATGAATATGAGAATGGGCGCACGAGAGGAATATTGCGGAATGATCCACTGCCTAACAAACTTGGCATGGTGGAGGATGGCCTATCTTATTCACCCATCAAGGTGCTTGCTCTAACTTTGCAAAGTTGTATTGGTCGCACATATTTTGCTTCTGACCTCTTGCATTACTTCTACTTTGTTACACCATCTTCTTAGTTTAAGCATCATATATGAGTATATGCCATACCTATCCATTTTCTGTACCTATTCCATGTGTCGTCACACTATGTTTTTCCAGTCAAATGTTGTTTTTTCGTAATAGGTGTCCAAAAGGAAGAGGGTGAGTGCAGGTCGTCAAGGAGTACAAACTAGGTATTTGGAAAAGGTAGTGGTACCTGTTAAATCAGATAGATCAGCAGCCACAGAAAACATAGGCCCAACTATACCACACTTTACCCCTACTCCAGTGGCCAAACCCCTATTAGAACTGCTGGGAGCCCAGCGTCAGGTACTGTCTATGATATCAATTCAAAATTTGAACTCCTAAATTTATGCTTGTGCCTTACCTTCTCTCTTGTCTTATAGTTACTAATTGGAGGCACCATACGAGACATCATGTTAATCCTTAGAATTAAGTAATTTTGATCGTTAGATTAATAAATAACATATCTGTAGCCATTAGATGAAACATAAGACGTGCTATCTCATAATACTACCACGTATGGGAGTCTTACTCCCTTAGGACTCTCCTTTTCCTAGAAAAAGGAAATCTTCCATTAAATAACAAAAAATTTGAGCGTCCATATCCATCTAATGAAACATAAGATTTGTAGTCCTATACTACCACGTATGGGAGCCTTCCTCCCTTGGGTCTCTCTCTGTTTCCTAGAAAAAAATCTTACTTAAAAAAACAGAAACAAGAAATTTCATTATCATAAATCACTTAAGAGTGACATATAGAAAAATACTCATATATATTTTCGCACACCAAAAAAATTCATACTTAATCATAAAATATTTAAATTGTAATGGTCAAGATCAGTTAGGCAGTGAGATATATTAGAAGGCCATTTTCTAATTAAAAAGACAACACGTATGTAAAGTATTAAACTTACATGTACAACAGAGAAAAAATGCCCTGCCATCGTATAAAAGAGGCTAGACAAACACATTCAAAGAAAAAGAGTCCTCCAAAAAGAGCACGTGTCTTCTCCTTACAAAAAAAGGCACGTGTAATTAAAAGATGGCCTCACACTAAAAAAAGAGCTCATGTTTCCATACTCACGGAAATACTATCACATGCGTTTGTACTTGACGAAAAAGAGGAACCCCGTGCATATATAGGGTCCTGTAGGGTCACGTTAAATAAAGGGAAAGGTTTGGGGCTGGTGCACCGGCCGAGTCGTGCGCCGGTCTCATGGGCGCTCGCCACACGGCAGACCGGGCCCACCAGCCACCGCTCTCTCTATATCTTATCTTATCCTTATCTCTACCAGGAAACTCTCTCAGCCATTCGTTCTTTCCTCCCCGTGTCGAATCCCCATCCCCTTCTCTCTCCTTTCTCGTCCTCTCCGACGAACTCTGGTCGGCCAGCCACCACCACGGGCCGGGAAGGAGTGCCAGCCGCCACCATAGGGGAAGTCCGACAACCACCATTTTTTAAGCGACGTTGCAAAGGGGGGCCATGGACTGCTTGCAAGCCGGGGAAAGCCGTGGCCGTCACTCTCCTCATCCTCCTCCCTCGGCGAGGTCGAATGCATGTATCCCGTGAGCCTGGAGATGGCGCCCACCATGAGGGTGGACGGAGGTGCTGGAACCGCCCAACAGAGGCACTACGACGGCATGGCGGAGATGCTGCATTCGTTGTCGGTGAAGCTGCATTTGTCGACAGCGGCGTTGTGACGACATGGCCGAGGTGTTGGAACCGGCTGGAGGAGTTGTTGCGTCCGTTGCCGGCGAAGCTGCATTCCCTGCCGACGGTGCTGCGACGACATGCGATGGGTCATGGGTGAGGTGCTGGAACCCCTCGACAGACGTGCTACATCCATGACTGGCAAAGCTGCATCCATCGCCCGATTTTGCATTTTTGCTACCATCGTTTATTTTTTTGCTGGAACCAGCACAAGTTTTTGCTACCACCAGTTTTTGGGTTTGCTTGAACTGGCCCCCAATTTTGTAAATTTTGCTACCACCAGCGTTTTAGTTTGCTGGAGCGAGCTTTGTTTTTTGCTACCACTGGCATTTTTTGATTTGCTGAAACAACGTCCAATTTGCATGATTTGCTACAACCGTGTTTTCGATTTGTTGGAACCGGTGCCACTTTTTGCTACAACCGTCTTTTTGGAAGCAAACCATAGCGTCGTCGTCGTTGAATCTATAGCGAGGCGAGGGAGGAGCAGCACCGACAAGGGGTGAGCGTCGGCGGCGACTGTCGACAGCGGGGTTCGAGGCCGGTCGTCTTGCTCGGAGTAATCTGCGTGGGGTCGCTCGGGGTAATCAACGTGGGCCTAGGGCTGTCGCTCAGGAAGAAGAGGAAGGCAAGGGACGGAGGAAGAAGAGGATGTGAAATCCAGATCAAATGGTTGTGTTGCGCTATATCGGGCGGCTGGGATGCGACCGGCCCAACTATTGGGCCGGCACGCCGGCGCCTAGTAGTAGCCTTAAATAAATGAGCCATTACCCCCACGCTAAATAAGATCCCACATCTCTATCTCAAGCAAAAAAATACCACATATTCCCTCCGCAACGATCTTTTTTTTAGTGATCTGAACACTCTTATATTTCTTTAGGGAGGTTTTACATTTCGACTTGAAAAATAAGACCTGTACAAATAAGGAGTCTCGGAAGGTCATGTTAAAGATAAAAGCCAGTGCCTGCTTATAAAAGAATCAGATTCACTGCCAATATCTTATCTTATATCTTATATATCTTATATATATATATATATATATATATATTTACTAATTAGAAGCACCACACGAGTCACCACGTTAATCCTAGAAAGTAAGAAATTATATCCGTCCAATTAATATATAGTTCGTTTGTAGCCATAGGATGAAATAAGAGACGTGCTCACCTATGCCAGTCGTCCTCCCTTTGGTCTCTCTCTTTTCCATTGAGAAAAAAACTGCAGTCATATCTCTCCGTTTGCTTAAAAAAAGGGAAAGGGAAGCTGAGACATGCTCACGTTGTGCGTACATGCATGTAAGTATACGGACTATGTTTTCCTCATCCAAAAATCACCACACACACTACCAGAACGCTTATATGCGTGTAATATACCAATCACACATGTATTTAGTTCGGAATATGTATGTATACGTTGTATTCAGAAATTATTAAACATCTCAGGGTCAAAAGTGTTCTAAATCTATCTGGCAAATAGATGTCAAAAAAAAATCCTAAAATATATTTAAAAAATTGAATTTCTAAATATGCATGTGCATCAGAGATCCATTGGATTCAGAAGTGAGGGCACGTAAATTAAGTTTTGTATTTAAGACATTTCGGGACAAATGCTCAAGAATGGAGAGCACTTTACTAAGTAAAAATGCAATTTAGTATTAGCTAAAGAAAAGCAGTGTCATTAATTTTCCAGATGACTCAGTTGGGTGTCAGAAGGATCAATTTTTTAAAATGTACATTTCTAAAAAAAAATTCTATAGGTGGGCATCGAATAATTTAGCGGAACTTTTAGAATAGAGAAAGGTGAGCTTCTAGAAATTTACAGATTAGTTTAAAAAAAACTTAAAGCAAGCTTTTGTATTTTAATGTTGACATTTCAAAATATCAAAAAAATCACTACGCATACAATCACAATGCTATATGTGTGTACTATACCAAGCACACATGCACTTAAATCACACTTACATATATACTCCGAATATGTATGTGACATGCACACAGAATTTCAAGAAAATATTAACAATCAAAGTGTCAAAAAAGTTCTAAATCTATCTGGCAAATACATGTAATAAAAAATACAAGAATATATTTCAAGAAGTCAAATTGCTAAACTGTGCAAAAGTTAGGAATTACAAAAAAAAAAATTCAATGTATATCGGAATTACAAAGTTAGGAGCCGTTAAATATAAGTACTGGTGTCACCACTATCTGTTGTGGCAAAATGCTTAATACAAAATTTTGAAATTTATGGTGATCCACAATGGTCTGAGTATATTTGTTATACACTATGAAAGTAAGTACAATATCAATCTTTCTATGTATAATACTATATAAATTAAACTTTCTATGTACTTTGTTTTTACAAGGTTCAAATAATATAATAGCTACATAATTTCTATGTACAATGTTAAATTTTCCAAAAATTGCTAGCCCGTGCTGGAGCACGGGTTGATGACTAGTATGAAAACTAATTTCAGATGAATCTCCTTGCTCAAAGGATCATACGATCTCAAAACAATAATGGGCTCTGCATTGCTCTTGTCAGTACCTCTCTCCCTTTTGCCTTGTAACGCTGTACTTAATTAATTGCTATTTGATTATGTATCATCAGTCTGCACCTGAGCTTCATTATCCTCTGTTTCTTCCAATATTACTTGATCTATATTTACTCTTTGCAAAATGTAGAATAATGGCAACGCTTATAAAGAATTTTCTTTGGGGAATTTATTGAATTATCCTTCCATCAACATGGAAAAGGGCTTTGTCCAGCCCGTGTTAACATGTAATGTAAGTTCATCCTTCTCAAGTCTTCAAACTTTGTTCTAGTATAGATTTGGATAGGCATCATTTCCTCCACTGTTGTTTGCTTTGCTGTTTACATCTGATTGGATGTTTGCAACAATTACCAGTTTCAAATTGTAGTTGTAAAAACATGTTCCTTATGTAGAACAGATCCATTTATTTGCTTATATAATTGTGAAACCTGTTATGTGTCTCCTTGTTTCTCTTTCAGACTCGTATCTCTTACGCCAGGCAGAACTTTAGGTAAGATAGTGAGCCAAACCATCTTGAGGACAGCGAGATGACCCCAAGGTCCTGTCTTGATGAAGACAGTGAGTTGAAGCTACTCACCAGCAGGTGTGAGACAACCTCTGTGCAGTCGCTGCCTCAATCAGTTCGACTTCTTCAGTCTCAACTTAAAGCGGAAAGGCTTGCTTCAGCTCAGCTCCGACTTGAAGTCAAAGATGCAATGAAGATGTCAGAGGACTGCCGTGCACACCATCATGCCTTAAATCTAGTGTTGATGCATCTATCGTTGACACAACTGAGGTCTACTCAGCTTCTTCAACTGTTTGGGGGGGGGGGGGCGACCTGGCCAGGCCTAGTGCCTTCTGAAGTGCTCTCAGTTTTGTATATTCTTTTGTCGGCGCGTTTATTTGCACTGGTGGTGAACTTTGATGCCCAGTGGATGTAATATGTGTGATAGCCGTGATAGCCTAGCGTAAGTTGCTTGCTTATTTATTTCCTTGTTGTCTTGTTTATTTGTTTGCTTCTAGTCATTGCAGTTCTTTTTCCATGGTTTGCTAGTGGCCGCAATAACCTATTTTTTAAAACTAGGCCACAATAACCATGGGCTAATATTTACTGTAGTGACACTGGGCCTCCTACGGGCCATAGAAACAATGGGCCTTTTACGGGCCGTAGAAACAATGGGCCTTCTACGGGCCGTAGAAACAATGGGCCTTCTATGGACCGTATAATCAATGGGCCTTATATGGGCAGTATGCTCGATGGCCAAACATGGGCCAATAACAGGCCGCATTATGGCCGTAAACGGGCTAGAGTTGGAATCGTCCGTTCATGGGCCGACCATAATGGGACATCGTTAATAGGCCGTATTTGATGACGCTATGAAAATGGCCCAACGTATTAATGGACCACAAACGGGCCAACTGTAACCACGGGCTGAATTTGGCCCACAAGCAGAAAATGATAGTAACGGGCCCTAAGTAAACGAATGCTAGAAATGAGCCCAAGAATAAATGGGCTCTGAGAAGGCCGAAAGATAACATGGGCTGGAAATGGCCCAACAGTATAACGGGCCATTAATGGGTATAAAGTGATACACTGTTCATTATGGACCAGTTTCACCACGGGTCGTTAATGGGTGTAAAGTGATACACTGTTCATTACGGGCCAGTTTCACCACGGGTCGTTAGTAGGCCAAGAGTTACATAGGGCCTCATATGGGCTGAAAGACGTCATGGGCCATACATGGGCCAGAAGTGAAAACGGGCTGGAATCATATTGGGTGGCCCAGATGACGCTACTAGGCCTAATTCGGATAGGGCGTAACGGGCCTTGGGTTAGCGGGCTGTAAATGGGCTATATGCGAACAGGCCGTTAACAGGCTTTACATGGGCCGGCCCGCCACCTTTTGACCAAGTCAAACGGGCCGGCCTTTTCACAGGAATGGGCCTCTGTTGGGCCGTGCCAGGTGTCGACGTATCATAGGCGCCTATCTGACCCACTGACGAGCTGACACGTGTTTCGTCCGGCCAATAAGAATTTTACACGTGGAAATTTCCCATTGGTCGGGGCTGTTAACGGGTTATCGGATCCAAAACCCGACCCGATAGCTTAATGGTGTTCCGTTACGGTGGATGCCACGTGTCGGTCACCCTTGACGAAAGCACTTCTGTGACGCGCGATTTATCGTCATGGAAGTGGACACTTCTGTGATGATAATTTTGGTAATGTCATGGAACACTTCTACGACAGCACAAGTATGACTATCTTGATTCTGTCATAAATTTGTCATGGATGTACATTCATGACAAAAAACGCGACCTACTATGACAAACACGTATCATCACGGAAGTGTATTTTTTTATAGTGTTAGTGGGTTGCTCCGAAAAGTTAATCACATAGAGACCATTCTTGACATGCCCAACAAAGTCTACTTTAAGAGTCTTGCTCCACAAGAGGGCCAAGGTATCAATATCAAAGAAAGTGGCAAAGCCCATGATTGCAAGTTGACAAACGGAAAGTAAATTGTATGCAAGGGACTTAACAAGCATGACCTTCTCGATCGTGCGATCATGAGAAATGGAAACCTTGCCAAGTCCCAATACCTTCGAGGATGAGGCATCACCCCACTCGACATTGGTGGGCATAGGTGGAATCTTTTGCATGTCCACCACCAAGTCCTTGCTTCTGGTCATATGATTAGTGGCTCCACTATCGAGCAACCATGATCCCCCACTGGAAGCAAACACCTATGAGAGATCAATGCTTGGTTTTAGGTACCCATTTTGTAATGGGTCCTTTGATGTTAGTGACAAGGTTCTTAGGAACCCAAATAGACCATTCAATGTACTCATAAGGAGAACCAACAAATTTAGCATAAACATGCCCATCACTAGCACGGCATAACACATAGGAAGGGTTAAAATCACCGGCTTTGTTGGAAGGGGTGGCATTGCCCTTCTTGACACCACCACCCTTCACATTGATTCCTCTTCTCCTTAGAGGCACCCTCTCCCTCTTTAACAAAAGTTTGCATGAGAGGAGGAGGTTGTTTGGCCTTGTCATTCTTCTTCTTGTTCTTGGACATGGGTGCGAACCCAATCCCTTCCTTGGCCACAACTTCCTATTGATTGCTCAAAAGATCGTTGAGGTTCTTCTCACCTTGTATGCACGACACAAGGCCTTTCTCAAGTTGCTCCTTCAACTTTGCATTCTCCTGAACAAGATGCACATGCTCACAACAAGGGTTAGTAGCATTTGCATTATCAATTAAAACCACATGAGGAAAAGTGGCTTTCTCCTTGGTTACCTCACTTGGAGTTGATCATGAGACTCTTTAATACTAGCATGAGTACTCTACAAGGCCTTGTGAGCCTTGTCAAGTATATCAAACTCCTCCTTGAGTCTAGCAAGATCAACACCAAGTTTGGCCTTGTCAGAATTTAGCACACGAGACACAACAAGAGCATGATCAACATCTTTCTTTAATTTAGCATGGTCATAGTTGTGTGACTCCTCAAGAGCTAAGCGATGACCACGCTCTTCCTCAAGAGCATTAGACAGATCCGATATCTCATCAGCATAGTCACGAATATGCCCCTCCATCTTAGAAATGGTGTCTTCGTGGGCCTCAATCATGTCATTGGCTTCACCAAGTTGTTCCAAGAGAGCAACGAAGTGCTTCTTGGATTTACCGTTAAGCTTACTGATAAAAGACTCAAACTCATTTTCCTCCACGTTGGAACCCCTACTTTCATCAATGCAATCCATCAAAGAAGGATGAGTAATGATGGTAGTTTTGATGTTGGGGGTTACCTTGTTGGTGGCTTTAGCCATGAGGCACTTGGCGGTGATGTTCTCATTGGGTGAGCCGAAGAGGGACGCCCGTGGGGTTGTCGCAATGGCCACGGAGGCCATGGCAACCATCTCACCGTCTTCATCATCATCATCCTCATTGTACTCTTCTTGTGCCACCAATCCCTTGGGAGGAGCCTTCTTGGTGAAGTGGTTCTTGTTGGGGACAACCTTGGCCATGTCCTTCCGGATGAGCTTGCCACCATTGTCTTCCCTCTTCTCATAGGGGCACTCCGCAACAAAGTGGCTCACATTGCCACAATTGTAGTAAGTCCTCACACGTTGCTTGCCCTTGGCGCCACTTGAGTTGCTCTTGTTGAAGTTGGGCCTTGAGTTCTTCTTGCTCCAAAATTGTCTTGACGCGAGAGCCATGTGCTCATGATAATCATATTTTGTATCCTCGGGGTTGCTCTCCTCTTCTTCCTCTTCCTCCTCTTCTTCAACACTAGCCTTGGCTTTCAAAGCAAGGTTGGGCTTCTTTGCTCTTTGAGAACGCAATACCGCATTGTCGGCGGTCTTGTCCAAGATACACATTGCCACAAACTCATCCAACACTTAACTTGAGGACAAGGTGTGGAAGTCCGGCCTTTGACGGATGACGGAGGACTTGGCCTTATGGTAACGCATCATGGCTTTGAGAAATTTCCGCTTGATCCAATTGTCATTTGTATCCTTGCTCCCATGATCTCGGAGTGAGACTACTAGTGTGGTTAGTCTTCGATAGAGCTCACGAGGTTCTTCACCTTCATTCATAGCAAATTCATCGGCTTCATCTTGCACCACTTCATAGTTGGAACGTTGAATGCTTGCGCTTCCCTTGTAAAGGGAAACAGCATGGTGACATGCTTCCTTTGCCATGGTGAATGGTCAGAGATGTGCAATATGTTCGGGAGGAATTGCATCTTGGATGATGAAGAGAGCATTCTCGTTGAATTGATGATCCACGACTTCTCTTGGGGTGAAGTTGCTTGGGTCATGCGGATAGAAACCTTGCTCAATGATTCTCCAAAGGTTAATATTAACATGACTTAAATGACGTTTAAAGCGATACACCCAAGCGTCAAAATCCCCATTTTTCACAATCTTAGGAGGAGAACCGGCATGATTTAAATGAGTGGAGGGAATCGGTCCTCCATAGGTAAGTGGAGGTTCCACATGGGCAAAGATGCCATTTCCACTTTTACCACTAGACGAAGGAACTTTATCACTAGAAGCTTCCCCCTTGTCAGAGTTGGCAACCGTCACCTTGTTAGTGAGATCAACCACTTCCAATGGTGCGGAGGACAATTTAAGACCATCAAGAAAATCCTTAAGCACGCCTTTGACCTCGTCCGTCATGGAGGTTTTAAATGTGTCCAAGGCCACATTGAGATCCTCACGTGAGACCGAGGTTCCCCCATTGGCCATAGACGAGGACAGAATCACATCGGGGTGCTCCTCCTCATCGTCTACGGTGTCAACCATACTCTTCGGACGGCAAAGTCCTTAATAAAGAGACGAGGCTCTGATACCAATTGAAAGGATCGATATAGTTGACTAGAGGGGGGTGAATAGGCAACTAACAATTTTTAGCTTTTATTTACCAATTTAAACTTTGCATCAAAGTAGGTTGTCTAGATATTCAACTAGGTGAGCAACCTATATCATGCAACAACAATAAGTAAACAAGCAAGCAAGGGATGTAACACAAGATAAGCTTGCACGAGTAAAGGGATGAGATAACCAAGAGTGGAGTCGGTGAAGTTGAGGATGTGTTACTAAAGTTCCTTCCCTTTGAGAGGAAGTACGTCTCCGTTGGAGCGGTGTGGAGGCACAATGCTCCCCAAGAAGCCACTAGGGCCACCGTATTCTCCTCACGCCCTCAAACAATGCGAGATGTCGTGATTCCACTATTGGTGCCCTTGAAGGCGGCGGCCGAACCTTTACAAACAAGGTTGGGGCAATCTCCACAACTTAATTGGAGGCTCCCAACAACACCATGAAGCTTCACCACAATGGAGTATGGCTCCGCGATGACCTGAACCGTCTAGGGTGCTCAAACACCCAAGAGTAACAAGATCCACGAGGGACTAGTGGGGGTAATCAAATATCTCTTGGTGGATGTGTAGATCTAGGCCTTCTCAACCAATACCTAGGAGATCAACAAGTTTGACTGGCTAGGGAGAGAGATCGGGCGACAATGGAGCTTAGAGCAACAATGGAGCTTGGGGGTGGAAGAGGTAAGTCAACTCGGAGAAGATGACTCCCTTTTATAGTGGAAGAGCAAATCCAACTGTTATCCACCAACTCAGCCTGCGACGCACGGTACTACCGCACCGAAGACGCGGTACTACCACAAGGCACTGCAGTACTACCGCCCACGCAGCAGTATCCAACACAGCCCTGATGCGATGAAGCAGAGGGTGGTAGAACCGCTAGCGCGGTACTACCACTCCCCCTTGCGGTACTACCGCAAGGTAGGGATAGTCTAGATTTGGGAAGGCACGGACATATAAAAATACATCTGTGGCAACTTCCAATGAGTTTAGATCGATGCAAAAATCCGACACGGTAGTACCGGAAGCCATGAACGGTACTACCGCGTAGGGCGCGGATGTAATAAATTACATCCGCCCCTACTTCTGCTTGTGCTGCTGAGCCAGACCTGAGACCACGGTACAACCTCGTTAGAGAAGTGGTACTACTGCGAGCACCTGCGGTACTACCGCACCCAAGGCTGGTACTACTGCTCTGAGGAGCAGTACTACCGCATGCCACAGTTCGGCAACACTCGAAGTCAACCCTTTTGCAGAGATTCAGAGAAACAGAGAATGCTCAAAAGAGCCAAAGGAAAGGTGGTGCAAAAGGAACAGACGTGTACATGTTGATTCCACCCAAACCTTTCCAACGCGGACCCCCTCTTAATAGTACGGCTTTCCTACGACTCAAACCACCGAAAAGAAACATAGAGAAACACCGTCTTCAATAGTCTCAGAAGGCACCAAATCGTCTTGTGCCTAGACATGATATATCTGAAGTGCTCAATGCACATGATTAGTCTGCAAAAGCATTGTCATCAATCACCAAAACTACTTAAGGGATAAATATGCCCTTACAAGGAGTGTTGTGTTAAGTTTTGGAATTTTTTGGTGTTCGTTTGGACATTTTTATACATTAACTAGGATTTTTAGGCATTTTATGTGCATAATTCAAATTTGAAATACATGCACATCCTCCAATGCATATAAATTGGTTGAAAAATCATATCTGTGTCCTTGGGTGCATGCTTAGGTCCCATGCAAGAAATGGGAATGAATTTCAAACACCAGGGCACTCTTGATTGCTGGCAAAACGTTGAGATACCTGGATTTTAAATTCTAGTAAATCCAACACTCATCTGAAATTCATGAAACTTGGCATGCTATCCTGGAAAGGCATCAACATGTCGTGGTTAAAAAATTGTCCCATTTGGGGCAGGTTTGGGTATAAGCTTCTCAAAAACCGAGAGCTTCTCACAACAAGCCTAATGGTTTCGGTACAGAACGTGCCACCTTTGGGGACGAAACGATATCCATTGCCTCTTATTGATTTCAATTTTTTTCTTGTGTCAACATAGAACAACAGGAGTGTTGTGTTAAGTTTTGGTATTTTTCGGGGTTCGTTTGGACATTTTTATACATTAACTAGGTTTTCTAGGCATTTTATGTGCATAATTCAAATTTGAAATACATGCACATGCTCCAGTGCATATAAATTGGTTGAAAAATCAAATATGTGTCCTTGGGTGCATGCTTAGGTCCCATGCAAGAAATGGGAAAGAATTTTGAACACCAGGACACTGTTGATTGCCGACAAAACGTTGAGATACCTGGTTTTTAAATTCTAGTAAATCCAAAACTCGTCTGAAATTTATGAAACTTGGCATGGTGTCATGGAGTGGCACCTGACATGCCGTGGTAAAATTTTTATCCCATTTGGGGCAGGTTTTGGTATAAGCTTCTCACAAACCAAAGCTTCTCACAATCAGCCTGATGGTTTCGGTACGAAACGTGCCACGTTTGGGGACGAAACAATATCCATTGCCTCTTATTGCTTTCCAAAATTTTCTAGTGCCAACATAGAACAACATGAGCGTTGTTTTAAGTTTTGGAATTTTTCGGGGTTCGTTTGGACATTTTTATACATTAACTGGGTTTTCTAGGCATTTTATGTGCATAATTCAAATTTGAAATACATGCACATGCTCCAGTGCATATAAATTGGTTGAAAGATCAAATATGTGTCTTTGGGTGCATGCTTAGGTCCCATGCAAGAAATGGGAATGAATTTCAAACACCAGGGGACTGTTGATTGCCGGTAAAATGTTGAGATACCTGGCTTTTAAATTCTAGTAAATCCAAAACTCGTCTGAAATTCATGAAACTTGGCATGCTATCATGGAATGGCACCCGACATGCTGTGGTATTTTTCGTGTCAATTTTGAGAGAAGGCGCACTCGAATAACAGCCACCAAAGGCGTTTTGAAAAAAAATAGCTGCCACTTTAATATCTCAAACATTTGTATAATTCAAACCATGTGCGTTCTGTTAACCATTCACGTGACCCCACGTGTCTTGGTTTTAATGGTTATAGGTGAAGGAAATATGCCCTAGAGGCAATAATAAGGTTGTTATTTATATTTCCTTATACCATGTTAAATGTTTATTATTCATGCTAGAATTGTATTAACTGGAAACTTGATACATGTGTGAATACATAGACAAACAGAGTGTCCCTAATATTCCTCTACTTGACTAGCTCGTGAATTAACGATGGTTAAGTTTCCTAGCCATGGACATGTGTTGCAATTTGATGAACGGGATCACATCATTAGAGAATGATGTGATGGACTAGACCCATCCGTTAGCTTAGCACTATGATCGTTTAGTTTATTGCTATTGCTTTCTTCATGACTTATACATGTTCCTATGACTATGAGATTATGCAACTCCCGAATGCTGGAGGAACACTATTAGGATTTGTCACTCCGATTGTCGGAGAGGTATCTCTGGGCCCTATCGGTAATGCACATCACTATAAGCCTTGCAAGCAATGTGACTAATGAGTTAGTTGCGGGATGATGCATTACGAAACGAGTAAAGAGACTTGCGGGTGACGAGATTGAACTAGGTATGATGATACCGATGATCAAATCTCGGGCAAGTAACATACTGATGACAAAGGGAACAACGTATGTTGTTATGCGGTTTGACCGATAAAGATCTTCGTAGAATATGTAGGAACCAATATGAGCATCCAGGTTTCGCTATTGGCTATTGACCGAAGATGAGTCTCGGTCATGTCTACATAGTTCTCGAACCCGTAGGGTCCGCATGCTTAACGTTCAATGACAATATGTATTGTGAGTTATGTGATTTGATGTACCTAAGGTTGTTCGGAGTCCCGGATGTGATCACAGATATAACGAGGAGTCTCGAAATGGTCAAGACATAAAGATTGATATATTGGATGACTATATTCAGACACCGGAATGGTTCCGAGGTGCATCGGGTATTTATCGGAGTGCCGAAAGGGTTATCGGAACCACCGGGGAAGTTATGGGCCTTATTGGGCCTTAAGGGAGAGAGAGGGAGGATCCAAGGGCTGGCTGTGCGCCCCCATGGGCCTAGTCCGAATTGGACTAGGGGGAGGGGCGGTGCCCCCTCCTTCCTTCTCCTTCCCTCTCCTTCCTTCTTCTCCTAGTAGGACTAGGAAAGAGGGGTCCAACTCCTACTAGGAGTAGGATTGCCCCCCTTGGGCGCGCCCTATAGGGCTGGCCAGCCTCCCCCTTACTCCTTTATATACGGGGGCAGGGGGCACCCTAGAACACACAAGTTGACAATTGTTTTAGCCGTGTGCGGTGCCCCCCTCCATAGAAACACACCCCGGTCATATTGTTGTAGTGCTTAGGCAAAGCCCTGCGTCGGTAACTTCATCATCACCGTCACCATGCTGTTGTGCTGGTCAAACTCTCCCTCAACCTCAGCTGTAGCTAGAGGTCGAGGGACGTCACCAAGCTGAACGTGTGCAGATCACGGAGGTGCCGTGCGTTCGGTACTTGATCGGTTGGATCGTGAAGACGTTCGACTACATCAACCACGTTACTAAACACTTCCGCTTTCGGTCTATGAGGGTATGTGGACACACTCTCCCTGCTCGTTGTTATGCTTCTGCTAGATAGATCTTGTGTGATCATAGGATTTTTTTGAAATACTACGTTCCCCAACAGTGGCATCCGAGCCAGGTCCATGCGTAGATGTTATATGCACGAGTAGAACACAAAAGAGTTGTGGGCGTGGGTATATACATATTGCTTGCCTTCACTAGTTGTTTCTTGATTCGGCGGTATTGTTGGATGAAGCGGCCCAGACCGACATTACATGACCGCGTTCATGAGACTGGTTCTACCGACGTGCTTTGCACACAGGTGGCTGGCGGGTGTCACATTCTCCAACTTTAGTTGAATCAGATTCAATGAACAGGGTTCCTTCTGAAGATCAAAAAGCAATCACTATACCGCGTTGTGGTTTTTGATGCGTAGGTAAGAACGGTTCTTGCTAAGGCCGTAGCAGCCACGTAAAACTTGCAACAACAAAGTAGAGGACGTCTAACTTGTTTTTGCAGGGCATGTTGTGATGTGATATGGTTAAGACGTAATTATATAAATTATTGTATGAGACGATCATGTTTTGTAACACAGTTATCGGCAACTGGCAGGAGCCATATGGTTGTCGCTTTATTGTATGAAATGCAATCGCCATGTAATTGCTTTACTTTATCACTAAGTGGTAGCGATAGTCGTAGAAGCAATAGTTGGCGAGACGACAACGATGCTACGATGGTGATCAAGGTGTAAAGCCGGTGACGATGGTGATCATGACGGTGCTTTGGAGATGGAGATCAAAGGCACAAGATGATTGTCGGTGTCAAAACCGGCGGATCTCGGGTAGGGGGTCCCGAACTGTGCGTCTAGGCCGGATGGTAACAGGAGGCAGGGGACATGAAGTTTTACCCAGGTTCGGGCCCTCTCGATGGAGGTAAAACCCTACGTCCTGCTTGATTAATATTGATGGTATGGGTATTACAAGAGTTGATGTACCATGAGATCAGAGAGGCTAAACCCTAGAAGCTAGCCTATGGTATGATTGTTGATGTGTATGTTGTCCTACGGACTAAAACCCTCCGGTTTATATAGACACCGGAGAGGGTTAGGGTTACATAGAGTCGGTTACAATGGTAGGAGATCTGATCATCCGTATCTTCAAGCTTGCCTTCCACGCCAAGGAAAGTCCCTTCCGGATGTGGGACGGAGTCTTCAATCTTGTATCTTCATAGCCCGGGACTCCGGCAGAAGGTATAGTTCGGCTATCCGAACACCCCCTAATCCAGGACTCCCTCAGTAGCCCCTGAACCAGGCTTCAATGACGACGGGTCCGGCGTGCAAATTGTCTTCGGCATTGCAAGGCGGGTTCCGCCTCCAAGTACTTCATAGAAGATTTTGAACACAAAGATAGTGTCCGGCTCTGTAAAATAAGTTTCCACATATTGCCATAGAGAGAATAATAATATTACCACAAATCTAATCTGCTGACGTATTTCGTGGCGCGGCACGCCACGACCAAGCCTTTATCCGAGTCGTTCAATTACCCACCTCAGCGTGTCATGCGAGGTGGTTTCCTTGGCACGTCTTGTTAAAGCAGAGATCGTGTCCCCTTATCACGGGATTCTCATCAACACGGGCGTGGGTAACCCAACCGCTTCTAGGACTCCTAGATCATAGGCAAGTCCAAACGGACATGGGGAGGACGCTTGATATCCACCCTTCTTTATAAAGGGGCAAAGCTTCTACTTTTCCCTCCTGTGCTCAATCGAATCCTTCCCCCACCTCAAGCTCAAACGCCCGAAGCTCAGGTCAGGTGCTCCGAACCTTCAGTCATGTCCGGATCCATCCTTCAAGGCTGATGGATGCCCTCCTCCGTCTCGGAAGAGGACATCAAAAAGTTGAGAGAGGCTAGGTATCTGACCGCCGAAATATCGCATCGGCTGCCTCCCCGGGGGCAGGCCGTCCCCTCTCCCAAACCCAACGAGTGCGTCATGTTCGTCCCCCACTTCCTCGAGGTCTAGGTTTTGCACTGGATCCTTTCGTCAGGGGCTTGATGTTTTATTACGGGCTAGACTTCCATGATCTAGCTCCGGACTCCTTCCTGCATATCACGACTTTTGTTGTCGTATGCGAGGCCTTCCTCCGGGTTACCCCCCACTTTGGTTTATGGCTCAAGACCTTTGAAGTAAAGCCGAAGATGATCGAGGGGCAAAATGCAGAGTGTGGAGGCGCCTCAATACTCAATATGGCAGGAGCTTCGTGGCCCAAAGGTTCCATCCCAGAGGTTTCTGCATTGTGGCAACAGGAGTGGTTCTACATCACGACTCCTAGAAGTGCCAAGTGGGCGGCCGCCCCCGTTTTTTGCTCGGGCCCTCCGCCACGACTGATGTCATGGATCAGCAGAGGACTGAGCTGGGGTCCAGCCAAGGACGTGCCCTTATTACAAAGCCACATTCGAGATCTCTTCGACGAAGATCTCAGTTTGGTCGCGGTAATACAAGTTATGCTGGTCCGTCAAGTCCAGCCTTGCAAACGACGGCCCCTTCGCTTGTGGGAGTTCAATCCCGAGGGTCCACGTGCCATTCAAAATTTTCTCGGCCTGACGCACGAGGATATGTATAAGTTATTCTTCGGACCTCAAGTAGAGTGTCCGAAATTCACCGAGGACGTGGGCCTGAATAGTAACCGCGCCGCCGAACAGGTAAGGAATCTTCCGGCCGAACATATTATCTCTCCTTCGTTACGAAGTTATTTCTGAGAGTTTGCTTTTTCGACCAGGACTGGCTAGCAAAGGCGAAGTTGATTCGGTGTTCGGCCCCCCTCCCTGAGGGTTTGGAGAATCCGGTATTGGAAAAGATGCTCTAGGCCGCACCTTGCCCGGATCCCTTGAAGGAAGACACTGTGGAGGATAATACGGGCGGATGCGGGCCCCCAACGCTGCCTATTCTAACCGAGGGAGCGAGCGTCTCCGTGAAGGAAGATGACCGGAAGAGGACAAGGACCGCGCTCGGGAATTCGGAAGCCGAAGCTTCCAAACGGGAGAAGAAATCTTCTGCCGGGGGGCCTACCTTGGGGGGTGCTGCTGCCGCACAAAGTCCGCGGGGGGATCAATTCTCCCAGCAGTCGTAAGTGACCCGAAAACTTTAATAGTACAGATATGCCATCCCTTTCTTCTGAGAAAATAACCGCCGCATACATTTGTGCAGTTCGGGCCTTAGCCCCTCTCAAATGAGCTCGTCTTCAGGGGATCTTCTTCCAGAGATGATGGAGAGCGAGACACCTCCTCCGGACTCCTCCGCTCCGGAAGCAGGCGACCCTGAAGTGTCGTCGCGGAGGGCCTCTCCGAGTTCGGAGAGGCCAGAAGGTGATCCTATTGATCCCCGAGGCTCCTTGTGTCCGGCTCCCGAAGAGAGTGGACAAAAGAGTCCGGCGCGGTCTAGTGTGCGATCGGACGTTCTGAGGGAGTTGGTGGGGCGAGCGGCCATCTCATACGATCACCGTGTGCTGATGAATATGGTGATGGAGAGGATATCGTCCGCCGAAAGCGGATTGCATGAAGCTTTTATGAGTCTACTGACAGGCTTTGAGGTACGTAAAAAAGGAATGTGTAATAGTCCTGCACATGGTAGGTGTGCCCTGTGTATATAGTAGCCCCTGAGACTCTGGTTGTCGTCGGAAACGATGATGAACGGAGGATCATATTCCCAGGTAATAACCATATTGCCTTTATGTGCAGGAGATGGAAGCTCCGGTGGCTAGCCGGACGAGCCAGTTTGCCCGTTTAGAACGGCGGTTGGATGCGGCAGATGCCGACATCGAGCTTGTTAATAGAAGGCTTGACGAGGCGCATGGTAAGTATCCTTGTCTGGTAAACGCCAAATAGGAAGAGTATGATGCCAGTGTTTTTAACATGTTATGACTACAGATGGAGCTGCCACTGTTTAAGCCTTGCGGGCGGAACTTGCCCGAGCCAAGGAACAAGCAAGATTGGGTAATGTGGCTGCTTTGAAGGCGGACGAAGAGTTGCGAGCCAAGAAGGCCGCACATGGCGAGAGCCAGAAGAAGATGGCCAATATGGCCGTAGAGTTAAAATCCACCGTAGACCGTTGCCGGGCTCTTGAAAAGGAAAACCAGGCGAAGGCATCGGACCTTGAGAAGGCTGCTATAACGGGAAAATACCTCCACTCTGCTATGAGGGCGAAGAGGGAGGAGCTGCGGGAAGCCGGGGATATTGTAGCCGGGAAGTCCTTTATGCTGCAGAGGAAGTACGGAGATCCACGGTATGCCCCTCTAGATCGGCTGTGGAGTTCGGAGGATGCGTATATGGATTTGGCGGCGAGCGCTGCCGATACGGCCAAGTACTTCCAGAGTCATACGGACCGCGAAGTAAACCAGCTGTTTTGGAAGCAATTCCTTTCTCCCGAGCGTCCGCTTTCGTTGACGGACCAATTAGCCGAATGGGCCGAACTGAATAGGTTGTCCGGACTCTCCATGAGGTCTGTTGTGGATCAGCTATGGCTTGGAAGGTCAAAACCGAGCAGCTATTTCAGCTTGGTGCAGCAGGTCCTCGATGTGGTGCCGCGCATAAATGCGATGAAGAGGTCGGCGTGCATAGAAGGCGCACGGATGGCCTTTGCCCGTGCTAAAGCATACTGGGTAGAGATGGATGCTACCACTGTTGCAGCGCAGGATTCGGCCATAGGTCGAAGGGCTTCTGAGCACTACTTTGAGGAAGTACTTGAGGGTGCTCGTTTGATAGAGACACAGTGCTCAAAAAATATTATGTTTGAGTGACATGTAATCTCACTGTAAGCGAAATGCTTTTATAAATTTTTATGAGGCTACTTTTATACTTTTGCCTGAAAGTAATGTGATGCCTCCTGGGCGGCCGTTTATGTATACATGAGTATAACCTGAAAGATTGCAGTCGTCGGCTTCAACCCCCACGCATATAATGTGGAGGTGTTCGCAGAAACACGTGTTCACACTTAACCCAACGTCTTGGTCCTATTAAGGAGGTGATAGCGGAGCGAGCGAGGCTACCGGACTATAATGCTTTAACGCTTTCACTTAGCCGTAGGAGTTTGACAGTGGGGCTACTAGATAGCCCATGGTGGCTCCGCACTCTCCAGATCCCGGGGTGCGTATATGCCTGGCCGGAAAGCGGCCCTTCGTTAAAGCGGAGGAATTCTAACATTCCCATGAGTCATCGAGTGGTTGACCAGTCTCATGCTAGATCATGACAGTCAGTTTTCGGCTTTCTTTACTGAGGTGCTCGTCCGGGTAAACCAGGGCACAATCGCAGTAGTTCTCTTGGTGCTACCTTAGCCGGTAAAGCGGAACGTAAGGCACCAGAACGCAGGAGCCGGACAAACCCAACATTTGACCAAAGACAATGATTCGGAACTGATGCATATAGAGCCAAACTCGCGACGCCGAACACTCCCTAAGGTATTCGGTCTTTGTGGTATAAACCGGGCCTGAAGAATGGCCTTTGTAAGAAGCCCCTTGTGTCTAGGTACGTGCATTGTTCTGGCGTGGCCACATGCCAAGACGTCAGCATCCTACTCTACAGTGGATATGTATCAACAAGAGACAGTAAAAAAGTTTTAAGCAGGGTCTTAATCTAAAAAGAATCCTTGGGTCGGGTCCCTGCTGCACGTCTGCGCCTGTGTCTCTGTTGTGCCGTATCCTGGACGGGTGTAGCACGATGATCATCTGTAAAAGAGAGGAATTTAGGTGAAAAGGTTGTCGTGCAAAAGGATAGTTTTCTAAAGAAACCATGTATTTTTCAAGATAAGAAGAAATCGCCACTCGTCTGCGTGCGTTGAGCCCCTTGTACTTTTGAAAGATAGGGGTGTGACCGTTTATTCGATATGAGTAGAGGTGCCGGACTTGATTAGTTGTGACTGAGGTCTTGACGACCTATTGGATGCTTTTGCTGGTCCGGGCGCCTTTATTATGCAGCTGCCAAGGCAGCCTCACTCTCTTCGGTGCACAGAGATCGCTTGATACTTCCGTGCACTGAAATGATGCCACGAGGACCGGGCATCTTGAGTGTTAGGGAGGCGTAGTGTGGTATTGCATTAAAGCGAGCGAAAGCTTCGCATCCGAGTAGTGCTTGATAGCCACTTTTAAACGGAGCGACGTGGAAAGTTAAATGCTTGCGACGGAAGTTATCGGGGGAGCCGAATATAACTTGTAGTAGGAGGGAGCCCGTACAACGAGCCCCTGGGCCTGCCGTTACTCCTTTAAAGGTAGTATTGCTATGGCGAATTTGTGTTGGGTCTAACCCCATCCCGCGGATTGAATCTTGATATATTAGGTTTAGGCTACTGCCGCCATCCATCAAGACTCGTGTGAAGTGGTATCCGCCAATTACTGGGTCTAATACCAGGGCAGCCCATCCTGCATGCCGGGTACTTGATGCGTAATCGCGATGGTCGAAGGTGATCGGTTGGGACGACCAGTGGCGGGACTTCGTGGTGACAGGCATTTGGGTATATTTTTCAGGGAGTGCCGCATTGTTTTTTCTCTTGATCACCTGTAACACGTTTACTGTTTTGACTTCGGGTGGAAATTTCTTTTGTCCCCCCTTGTCTTGCTTGGGAGGGTCGTCCTCGTCTTCACTTGGTGTATCCTCCCCCTTGTGTATGGCGTTAAGCTTGCCGGACTGCTTGAGGACCCAACATTCTCTGTGGGTATGATTAGCAGGTTTGCTAGGGGTACTATGGATCTGACATACTTGGTCCAGGATTTTGTTGAGGCTGGACAGTTCATCCCTGGTGCCTTTGGAGGGCGGATTTTGGTTTGACCTAGGGACTTTGAATCCAGCGTTTACTGTCGTGCCCTTCGTGCTATCTTCTTTATTCCGGTGTTTTTTATTGCTGTTGCACCATGATTTCCCGTTTCCATCTCTAACTTCAGATGTACTGGGGTTGCTGGTGCTGCATCTGGCTAGCCAGCTGTCCTCACCCGCGCAAAAGCGGGTCATGAGGTTTGTTAATGTGGCCATCGTTCTCGGCTTGTTTTGGCCAAGGTGTCTGGCGAGCCATTCGTCGCGGACGCTGTGCTTGAAAGCTGCTAAGGCTTCGGTGTCCGGACAGTCGACAATCTGGTTCTTTTTAGTAAGAAACCTATTCCAAAGCTTTCGGGCTGACTCTCCGGGCTGTTGAGTTATGTAACTCAGGTCGTCAGCGTCTGGGGGTCACACATAAGTGCCCTAGAAATTGTCAAGGAATGCGGCCTCCAGGTCCTCCCAACAGCTGATTGACCCTATTGGCAGGCTGTTAAGCCACTGCCGGGCTGGTCCTTTAAGCTTGAGTGGGAGGTATTTGATGACATGGAAATCATCGCCGCGGGCCATGTGGATATGAAGGAGATAATCCTTGATCCATACCGCGGGGTCTGTTGAGCCATCATATGATTCAATGTTTACGGGTTTCAAACCCTCGGGGATTTGATGATCCATTATTTCGTCTGTGAAGCACAATGGGTGTGCGGCGCCTCTGTATTGGGCGATATCATGACATAGCTCCAATGAGCTTTGTCTACTGTGTTCGGCCCTGCCGAATTTGTGGCCGGCGTGACGGTTGTCGTCTCGAGCCGTGGGGTGCCTACGCGATCCGTAGATCGATCTTGTTTGTCTTGTCTTGTCCTCCAACATGTTTCGTAAGTCCGGCGCGTATTCCCGTGCCTTGGTACGGGGTGCGGCTTGGGTGGAGGGCCATGAGGCCTCTCTGTCGCGGCCACGAGGTGGCCTGTCGGCCGTGTCGAGTACTTCCTCCTCTAATCGGGGTAGTAACCTGCGCTTCGGGTAGCACTTGGAGGGGCGTTCGGGTTTATGCTCTTCGGCCGCAAGGACTTCAGTCCATCTATCGACTAGCCGATCTTGATCAGCTTTAAGCTGTTGCTGTTTTTTCTTGAGGCTTCTTGCCGTGGCCATAAGCCTGCGTTGAAAACGCTCTTGTTCGACGGGATCCTCTGGCACGGCGAATTCGTCATCGTCGAGGCTTGCCTCGTCTTCGAAGGGAGGCATACAATTATCGTCCTCGACCTCTCTGTCGGCCGCTCTTTCATGAGGGCTGGTTTCTCCATCCTCCTGTGCTAAATCTTGCTCGGGGGGATGTTCTTCGGCGCTTTCTGGGGTATTATTATCTCCCGTGCTGGAATCGTTGTTTTTGTGTTGGCAGGATTTTAAGCGACGCCGCTGACGCCGGCGCTTTTGCTGTTTCTTGGAGGGGTCATCCTCCGCTGTTCCATCGCCCTCTCCCTCTTTTGGGGTGTCCACCATGTATATGTCATATGACGAGGTGGCTTTCCAGGGCCTAGTAGGTGCTGGTTCTTCATCATCTCCTTCATCGGCGTCCATACCATCGATGTCTTCGGAGTGAAAGTCAAGCATGTCGGTTAAGTTGTCGACAATGGCTACAAAGTGGGTGGGCTTTGAATTTCTTCATCGTCCGAATCCCAACCTTGCTGACCGTAGTCCGGCCAGGGCTCTCCTGATAAAGAGAGAGACTTCAGTGACTTCAGGATATCGCCGAAAGGCGAGTGCTGAAAGACGTCTGCGGCCGTGAACTCCATGATCGGCGTCCAATTGGATTCGCTCGACAGGGGCGCGGAGAGTTCGGAGTCCGGAGAAGAATCCGACTCCATGGAGTCACGAGTCTTGCTGGGTATGGGGCTGGTGTTCGGCTCAACCGCTGTTGGGATCTCAGCCCCCGAGGCGGCGTCCAACCGCCCGGCCTCGATCGGCGCGGCCGGCTCCGAACTAGGGGTCGGAGCCAACGCGGGTACGGCCTCCAGGGCACTGCTCGGCGGCAGAGCTAGATCATGCTCGTCATGACAGTGCGGCGCGCTCGGCAGTGGTTCGAATCCGTCGAAGATCAAGTCCCCGCGGATGTCTGCCGTGTAGTTTAAACTTCCAAATCTGACCTGACGGCCAGGGGCGTAGCTTTCGATCTGCTCTAGATGGCCAAGTGAATCGACCCTCAGTGCGAAGCCGCCAAAGACGAAGATCTGTCCGGGGAGAAAGGTCTCACCCTGGACTACATCGCCATTGATGATTGTAGGAGCCATCGGGCCTGACGGCGACGGCACAGAGGAACTCTCAGGGAAAGCACCAACGTCGGTGTCAAAACCGGCGGATCTCGGGTAGGGGGTCCCGAACTGTGCGTCTAGGCCGGATGGTAACAGGAGGCAGGGGACACGAAGTTTTACCCAGGTTTGGGCCCTCTCGATGGAGGTAAAACCCTACGTCCTGCTTGATTAATATTGATGGTATGGGTATTACAAGAGTTGATCTACCACGAGATCAGAGAGGCTAAACCCTAGAAGCTAGCCTATGGTATGATTGTTGATGTGTATGTTGTCCTACGGACTAAAACCCTCCGATTTATATAGACACCGGAGAGGGTTAGGGTTACATAGAGTCGGTTACAATGGTAGGAGATCTGATCATCCGTATCTTCAAGCTTGCCTTCCACGCCAAGGAAAGTCCCTTCCGGATGCGGGACAGAGTCTTCAATCTTGTATCTTCATAGCCTGGGAATCCGGCGGAAGGTATAGTTCGGCTATCCGAACACCCCCTAATCCAGGACTCCCTCAATGATGATGGCCATATCATATCACTTATATTGATTGCATGTCATGTTTATCCTTTACGCATCTTATTTTGCTTAGTACGACGGTAACATTATAAGATGATCTCTCACTAAATTTCAAGGTATAAGTGTTCTCCCAGAGTATGCACCGTTGCTACGGTTTGTCGTGCCGAGACACCACGTGATGATCGGGTGTGATAAGCTCTATGTTTACATACAACGGGTGCAAGCCAGTTTTGCACAAGTAGAACACTCAGGTTAAACTTGACGAGCCTAGCATATGCTGATATGGCCTCGGAACACTGAGACCGAAAGGTCGAGCGTGAATCATATAGTAGATATGATCAACATAGTGATGTTCACCATTGAAAACTACTCCATCTGACGTGATGATCGGACATGGTTTAGTTGATATGGATCACGTGATCACTTAGATGATTAGAGGGATGTCTATCTTAAGTGGGAGTTCTTAAGTAATATGATTAATTGAACTTAAATTTATCATGAACTTAGTCCTGTTAGTATTTGCATATCTATATTGTAGATCTATTGCTCGCGTATAGCTTCCCCGTTTTATTTATGATATGTTCCTAGAGAAAACTATGTTGAAAGATGTTAGTGGCAATGATGCAGACTAGCTCTGTGATTTGAGGATTATCCTCATTGTTGCACAGAAGAATTATGTCCTTGATGCACCGCTAGGTGACAGACTTTTTGCAGGAGAAGATGCAGACGTTATGATGACAAGCTCGGTATGATGACTACTTGATAGTTTAGTGCGCCATACTTTACAGCTTAGAACCGGGACTTCAAAAATGTTTTGAAAGCCACAGCGCATATGAAATGTTCCAATAGCTGAAATTGGTATTTCGGACTCATGCCCATGTTAAGAGGTATGAGACCTCTGACAAATACTTTGCCTACAAGATGGAGGAGAATAGCTCAGCTAGTGAGCATGCTCTCAGAATGTCTGAGTACTACAATCACTTGAATCAAGTGGGAGTTAATCTTCCAGATAAGATAGTGTCGGTGTTCTGGGAGCGGGGGTCCCCAGACTTGCCTGCCTGCGGCCCACGGCGTGGCTCCTCTAGTGGCCTGGTACGGCCCATATTCACCAACAAACACTCAAGACCCTCGCGAGGGGCCAAGCCTCGCGAGGTGGACGACACAAGACCTCCTCAGGGGCAGCCTCACTAGGCTGGCTCACGAGGAGCGTAGAGATCAAGGTGAGGGGCACCTCGTGAGGTTCCCGTGACGTGAGCCATGACGACCAAGGCTAGGCGGGTGCCAGGCGGGCACCAGCGGGCGCAGAGCACCAGTTGCCTGTTTGGTGCTAAAGGAACAGGCGCAGACAAGGAGTCCCGAGGCATCAGGCAAAGGTTTCCATATCGGTGCAACGAGACCAAGACCAATAGGACGGTAGGACGGAGGTCATCGCGGAGCCCACGACGGCGTCACCATCAGAACCTTTGGTAGGTGAAGACCACCTTTTGTCATGATAGCCTATACTCATTGTCCCCCTTTCAAACTGGCCGCTGTGGGATCCCTTCCCGCCTAATATTTGGGGAGAGGACCCAGGCCTCTATAAATAGGACTAGCCACCACCGTAGTCCGGGATTGGCTCATCCACGATTGGATCACAAGCTCATCAATCTCAGGAGGTTGTTCTTCCCTTGTACTCATTCATTCCCAGCCTACAAGGCGATCCACCACACCACACTAGAGTAGGGGATTACACCACATCGGTGGCCCAAACCAGTATAAACTCTTGTGTCCCTTATTCTTCGGGTTCGGCGAGCTAGGCTTCGAGATCGTTGTGAGAGCGTGAGCTGGGGAGAAAGATCTTCTTGCGCACCCAGTGTTCGAACCACAAGGGTTTTGTTGGAACCGGTAATCCGACATTTGGCGCGCCAGGTAGGGGTGCGCTGAAGCTTTCCCTTCGTCCATCCATGTTTTGCAGCTTCATCACATCCATGTCAGATGCTCGTCGAGCCCGTACTGAGCATCGCGCAGCCCTCGCCGCTCGCGTCGCCCAGACGGCCCCCGTTGGCGGACCTCCCCGCTGTTCTCTATCACTTGTTGCCAACGCCTCTACCGGCCCGGCAGCAAACGAGCAGCAAGCGTCACCACTGCACCCCTCTGTGCGGCGGGACGGCCGCACCGCCACCCTGTCGCTGACTCCGGCCAGCTCATCATCACACGGTGCGTGACGTGCAGGCCGCGCTGCATATGGCGCGCGAGCTCCTGCGCTACAGCACGGTCGACGACCTCTATGAAGAATGGCTGGACCGCATCGCCGAGCTCGTCAGCGCCACAGGAGGCTCCCCGGCACCGTCTCTCTCTACCTCGACCCCTCCAATTGCGGGCGACACAGCTCATGGAGCGCCTCCACCACCGCCTCAAGACGGCATCCTAGCGCCAAGGCGCGCGGCCCCTCGGCGCGACCCGTCGCGCCGGGTGCCCGCACGCGAAGAAGGAAGCTGCCAAGAAGTTCCCCGACCGCCGGGAATCGCCCATGCACTTCTGGTGCCACCACGTCAAGACTGCGTGCCGCCTTCGGCGGCGGTGTGTCAGCATCCAGATCCAACTCCGCCCCCGCGACGGGCTCCGACGGCCACAACAGGTTGCCGCACCTTCACCCCAGAGTTGCGTAGCGTGGTCTGGCCGGGCAAGTTCAAGCTAGACCTGCCTCCGTGCTATGACGGCACCCCCGACCCTACGGAGTTCCTGCAGCTTTACGAGCTAAGCATCGAGGCGGCAAACGGCAACGAGAAAGTCATGGTGAACTGGTTTCCCATGGCTCTCAAGGACGGCGCTCGCTCGTGGCTCCTGAACTTGCCCTCGAGCTCAATCTCCTCCTGGGACCAGTTGCGCGACCGCTTCGTTGCCAACTTCCAGGGCACTCGCGACTGCTCACCGGCCGCAGGTGACCTGCGCTGCATCAAGCAGCAGCCCGGAGAGACCCTGTAGAAGTACATCCAGCGCTTCAATAGCGTTCCCCTCAAGATTTCCAAGATAGCGGACGGGGCCATCATCTCCGCGTTCTCTGATGGCGTCCATGACGTCAAGATGAAGGAGGAGCTCGCCATCCATCAGGATCTATGCACGGCACTGGAGTTGTTCAACCTGGCGACCAAGTGTGCATGAGCTGAGGAGGGTCGCCTCTCCCTCCTCGAGCTCCCGGCTGCCGACCCAGAAGAGAAGAAGGCCAAGGACAAGGACGTAAAGAGAAAGGGGGTGGCTGTGCTCGCGGCGGAGTCGGACACAAAGCATGGCCGGGACCACCCCGAGTCGTCCAAGAGTAGTCGTCTGTTCCGCGCCTTCCACAACGTACACAACCACAACACCAACGACTGCCAAGAGCTCAGGTCCATTCGAGATGGATGCTTCGGTCGATGCGGGACGAGGTGCGGGACGCTGGGACGACCGCAACCCCCGGCCAGAGTGACGTGACCGGCCTCGCGAGGACCACTGGCGGGAATAGCCTCGCGAGGGCGACTGGAGGGACCAGCCTCGTGAGGACCATCCTCAAGGAAATGCTGGCCTCCCTCCGCTGCCACCACCAAGGAGGAACGACGACCACCATCAGGACGAGGGGCTGGAGGCTTCCAGGAGCCCCGCGTGATACGTCTCCAACGTATCTATAATTTTTGATTGTTCCATGCTATATTATATTCTGTTTTGGAAATTATTGGACTTTATTATACACTTTTATATTATTTTTGGGACTAACCTATTAACCGGAGGCCCAACCCAGAATTACTGTTTTTTTCCTGTTTTAGGGTTTCACAGAAAAAGAATATCAAATGGAGTCCAAACAGAATGAAACCTTCGGGAACTTGATTTTCAGAACGAACATGATCCAGAGGACTTGGACCCTACGTCAAGCAATCAACGAGGAGGCCACGAGGTAGGGGGGCGTGCCTACCCCCACCCCCCAGGCGCGCCCTCCACCCTCGTGGTCCCCCTGTTGCTCCACCGACGTACTCCTTCCTCCTATATATACCGACGTACCCCCAAACTACCAGATACGGAGCCAAAACCCTAATTCCACCGTAGTAACTTTTTTGTATCCATGAGATCCAATCTTGGGGCCTGTTCCGGAGCTCCACCGGAGGGGGCATCGATCACAGAGGGCTTCTACATCAACGCCATAGCCTCTCCGATGAAGTGTGATTAGTTTACCTCAGACCTACGGGTCCATAGTTATTAGCTAGATGGCTTATTCTCTCTTTTTCGATCTCAATACAAAGTTCTCCCCCCCTCTTGTGTAGATCTATTCGATGTAATCTTCTTTTGCGGTGTGTTTGTTGATACCGATGAATTGTGGGTTTATGATATTGTTTATCTATGAACAATATTTGAATCTTCCCTGAATTCTTTTATGTATGATTGGTTATCTTTGCAAGTCTCTTCGAATTATCAGTTTGGTTTGGCCTACTAGATTGATCTTTCTTGCAATGGGAGAAGTGCTTAGCTTTGGGTTCAATCTTGCGGTGTCCTTTCCCAGTGACAGTAGGAGCAGCAAGGCATGTATTGTATTGTTGCCATCGAGGATAACAAGATGGGGTTTTCATCATATTGCATGAGTTTATCCCTCTACATCATGTCATCTTGCTTAAAGTGTTACTCTGTTCTCTTGAACTTAATACTCTAGATGCATGCTGGATGCCGGTCGATGTGTGGAGTAATAGTAGTAGATGCAGGCAGGAGTCGGTCTACTTGTCTCGAACATGATGCCTATATCCATGATCATACCTAGATATTCTCATAACTATGCTCAATTCTG
This sequence comes from Triticum urartu, assembly GCF_056163025.1. NCBI lineage: Eukaryota > Viridiplantae > Streptophyta > Magnoliopsida > Poales > Poaceae > Triticum > Triticum urartu. The sequence goes on along the minus strand of NC_141873.1, from coordinate 390,288,420 downwards.
TCAATTGCTCAACAGTAATTTGTTTACCCACCATGAATACTTAAGCTCTTGAGAGAAGCCACTAGTGAAACCTATGGCCCCCGGGTCTATCTTCCATCATATTAATCTTCCAATACTTAGTTATCTTTATTGCCTTTTATTTTACTTTGCATCTTTATCATAAAAATACCAAAAATATTATCTTATCATATCTATTAGATCTCACTCTCGCAAGTGACCGTGTAGGGATTGACAACCCCTTATCGCGTTGGTTGCGAGGATTTATTTGTTTGTGTAGGTGCGAGGGACTCGTGCGTGGCCTCCTACTGGATTGTGTCGGCGTTCTGGGAACGGGGGTCCCCAGACTTGCCTGCCTGCGGCCTGCGGCGTGGCTCAAAGGGGGGCCCAGCGCGGCCCATCTTCACCAACACAAACTCAAGACCCTCGCGAGGGGCCAAGCCTCGCGGGGCGGATGACATGGAGCTTCCTCAGGAACGGCCTCGTCAGGATGGCTCACGAGGAGGCAGAGAGATCAAGGCGGGGTACCTCACGAGGTGCCCGTGACGCAAGCCATGACGACCAAGGGTGCCAGGCGGGTGCCAGCCCGCGCAGTGTCCTCCTTTCCTCTTTGGTGCAAAGGGGGCAAGCGCAGCCACGGAGTACCGAGGCATCAGGCAAAGGTTGCCATTTCGGTGCAACGAGACCAAGACCATGAGGACTACAAGACGGAGGTCATCATGGAGCCCGAGACGGCGTCATCACCAGAGCTTTGTGCAGGCGAAGACTACTTTTGTCAGGGTAGCTAGTACTAGCTGTCCCCCTTCAAATTAGCCCGCCATTGTTGGCTCCCTTCCCGCTCGATATTTGGGAAGAGGACCAGGGCCTCTATAGATAGGACCAGCCACCCACAGAGCAAAGGGGTTTTTTTAGGAAGGAAATAGGGGGATCGAAGGATAGAAGAAAGGATCAGAGAGAGAGAGAAGGGTGACTGAACTCCTCCCCGCAATTCATCGCCCCAGCCAAGAACAGACCCTCGCGAGGCTGTTCTTCCTTGTATTTTTCATCATCATCAGCCCAAGAGGCAATCCACCACACCGCACACTGGAGTAGGGTATTACACCACAACGGTGGCCCGAACCAGTATAAACCCTGTGTCTTGTGTTGTTCTTTCCGTAGTTTAGATCTTAGCGTGGCGGAGGGGTGCAGGTAGGTAGGAGGCGAAATCTCCGCGCGCACCCCAGTGTTCGAACCTCAAGGGTCTGCCGGAACCCGAAATCCGACATTTGGCGCGCCAGGTAGGGGTGCACTGGGATTCGTCTTCCACCACCCCGTTCTCCTCCGACCATCATGCCCATGTCTGACGCTCGTCGGGCCCGCGCCGAGCGCCGGGCCGCACTCGCTTCCCGCGTCGGCCAAATGGCCCCTGTCGGCGGGCGTCCTCGCCGTTCCCCGTCACCTGCCATCAACGCCGCCACCGGCCCGGTGGGGGACGAGCAGCAAGCATCGTCCCAACATCCGTCCGTGCGGCAGGACGGCCGCACCGCAACTCCCTCGCTCACCCCAGCCGGATCTTCGTCCCACGCGCTCCGCGCGCCCATGGAGGCTCGGGTTGCACTCATCGCGGCAAACAAGCTCCTGCGCTACCGTCCCGTCGACGAAGTCTACGAAGAATGGCTCGATCGCGTCGCCGAGCTCGTCCGCGCCGCAGGGGGCTCTCCTGCGTCGTCCATTCCGCTGCACCGCACCCCGCCCCGCGCGGGCGATGAAGCTCCGGCGGTGCCCCGGCCGCCTCCTCCTCAGGAAGGCGCCATGGCTCCAAGGCGCGTGGCCCCTGGGCGGAACCCGCTCCGTCAGGCGCCAGCACGGCAAGAGCAGAGCTGTCAAGAAGTCCCTCGCCCGCAAGAAGCTGCCCGGGCGCTCCCTGCTCCACCACATCGCGACCATGCTCCTGCTCCTGCGCGTCAAGACCCCACGCTGCTCCCAGCTGCAGCGCGTGGGGACATGCAAGACCAAGCTCCTCGTCATCCAAGGCCTCCCGTGGCCACAGCAGGCTGTCGCGCCTTCACCGCCGAGCTACGCAGCGTCGCGTGGCCCGGCAAGTTCAAGCCAGACTTGCCTCCTCGCTACGACGGCACGGCTGACCCTGCGGAGTTCCTCCAGCTCTACGAGCTGGGCATCGAAGCTGCCAACGGAGACGAGAAGGTCATGGCGAACTGGTTCCCCATGGCGCTCAAGGACGGGGCCCGCACCTGGCTCCTGAACCTGGCTCCAGGCACAATCTCCTCCTTGGACGAGATGCGCACCCGCTTCATCGCCAACTTCCAGGGCACTCACGACCGGCCACCCGCCGTGAGCAACATGCGCCGCATCAAGCAATAGCCCGGGGAGACGCTGCAGTAGTACATCCAGTGCTTCAACAATGCGCTCCTCAAGATTCACACGGTGACTGAGGAGGCCATCATCTCGGCCTTCTCCGACGGCGTGCGCGACTTCGAGATGAAGGAGGAGCTGGCGATGCATGAAGACCTGTGCACTTCCTTGGAGCTGTTCAACCTGGCAACCAAGTGTGCCAGGGCCGAGGAAGGGCATCTCTCCCTCCTCGAGCTGCCTGCCGCAGACCCAGAAGAGAAGAAGCCCAAGGCTAAGGATGTGAAGCGCAAGGGGGCTGCCGTGCTCGCGGCAGGACCAGACACCAAGCGAGGCAGAGATCAGCCCGGACCCTCCAAGGGCAGCCGGTACTGTGTGTACCACGACCTCCACACCCACAACACCAACGAATGTCAAGAGCTCCGAGCCGTGCGAGAAGGAAGGATCGGCCGTCGCCCTGACCGCAGTGGCTGGGGCTACGGTCGAGGAGGAGGAAGGAACGCAGGACGATGGGGAGACCGTGGCCCGCGCCAAGGGTGGCATGATCAACCTCGCGAGGATCGCTGGCAAGACCCGCCTCGTGAGGGAGGCTGGAGGGATCAGCCTCACGAGGGATACTGGAGGGATCAGCCTCGCGAGGATCGCCCGCCGCTGCTGCCGCCTCCCACCGCTGCCGCCGCAGCCAAGGAGAAACGAGGACCGCCACCAGGACGAGGGGACTGGGGGCTTCCAGGAGCCGCGCATGATCGCCTGCATCCTGGGCGGTGCACAAGCCCCAGCCTCCCAGCGCATCTTCAAGCAGTTCGCCCGCGAAGTGAATGCAGTCCTCCCTAGGCTCGAAGCCACGCGCCCTCTCAGGTGGTCGGCGTGCGCCATCATGTTCAGCTCAACAGATCAGCTCAAGTGTGCGGCTATAGCCAGAGTTCTCCCGATGCTTTGCTCCCCGATTGTCAGCAACGTGGTGGTCACCAAGACCCTCATCGATGGCGGGGCAGGGCTCAACGTCCTGTCCGTGGAGACATTCAACAACCTCCAAGTGCCCTACAGCCAGCTTCAGCCAACCAAGCCTTTCTCCGGTATCACCGACGGCTCCACGGTCCCGATTGGGGAGGTTCGCCTCCCTGTCACCTTCGGGGCACGCGACAACTACCGCACCGAGCTCATCGACTTCGACGTCGCTCACATTCGCTTGCCATACAACGCCATCCTTTGGTAGCCAGTGCTGGCCAAGTTCATGGCCGTAACTCACCACGGCTACAACGTCCTCAAGATGCCAGGAAGCGGCGGGGTCATCACGGTGCCCTGTGAAGAGAAGGACGCGGTGTGTTCCCTAGAACAAGCCTTTTCAGGCTGCGTCATTGGAAGACCCGGATCGTGGAAGCAGGAGGCCTCCCGAGACCGCCCCTAAGAAGAAGACATTGTCCGGCCCGACCACTCAGGAGGCAGGCCCCTTTGGGCCCACGCCTGCCCAGGGGGAACCTCCTTCCATCGCATAGGAAAGCGCGCCCGGTGCCCTCCTCAGGCAGGGCTCGGGGGCTCTCCCCTAGAGGGCCACCGACCTAGCTAGGGTCACGAGGGAGGCGCTTGGGCACCACATGGAGGCATGTTTCGAAGCACGTTTCCCTCAATAAGGAGCAAGGCAAGGAGATCCAGACCCTCAGGAGTTCGTCATCAAGGCCATTCAGGAGCTACAGGAGTCAAGAGTCATGAAAGGCGGCCGCCGCCTACCAGCAGTGGCTCCCCATCCAGGCGAGGATGGTGGGCTGCACGTCTGCATCGACATACCAGGGCTCAACCGAGTCGCCTCTCTGGAGCGCCTCTGGCCCTCGCGAGTGGGGCGCTGCGGGGGCCCACCCCACAGCTACGTTTGCATGCCTTAAGGCTTGCTGAATGCGGCTGACACGTACCAGCGCCTCATGAGGGGCATCACGGAGGCACGAGAGGCCAGGCGTTCCGCAGCCCTGGCAGGGATGGAGATGGCCCGCAAGGAGCCGCCAGCGCCTCCGGAGCCTCCCGAGGCCCCTGGGCCTGGGGGCTCGTGAGGATCGGCCCCCGCAGCCCACCGAGCCTGCTACATCAACACTCCTTCGTCCTCAACATCATCAGGTGACATCTTTCGAGTCTTATTTCCATCTGGGAGCGCCCCCCCAGGGCTGCATTATTCCCAGGCCGCATGGGTCCGTCCCTGCGGCGTGTATCCCTTTTTTATTCCATGTTGTTAGCTTACCTTGTTGGGAGCGCCCCTCCGGCTGCATGATCCCAAAGCCGCTCGGGCCAGGCCCAGCGGCATGTCTCCCATTTGCGTTTATTTCCGATTATGCGTTAGACCCACCATGCTTGATTATTTGATGCCAGTCCACGGCACCGCTTCTTCTCCATGCCGACCACTTGCATGTTAAAGGGGGGGGGGTACCTGAGCATCGCGACTCAGGGCTCTTACTGGCTCTCCAGCCCTCACCCTCTGGCCTTGTCCATGGCATCGCGACCTGGCATACCAGCGACGGCTGAGACCAGCTCGAGGGCCGGGACCCGAGGGCGTAGAGTGCCGACATCTAACCAAATTTGCAGGGACACATCACAAGATAAGGCCCAGTGCTAGGCGCAACCTGCCTAGAGGTAGGGCCCCGTGAGTCCCGCGCTGGCTCATGGGTGCCCAGATACACCTCGCCAGGCCCTACCGTGCCAGCCATGTGTCAGGGCGGGGCTGTACATGCCCCGGGGGCTCCTCCCGGAGGGGGGGCCCCTCCCACGTACCAGTGGAAGTACCATGCTCCGCGCTGGCTGACGACACTGCCGAGGAGCGGCTATGCCCGTACACATACGGTAGCGCTATGCTCCGCGCTGGTGATAAACAACTGAGGGTGGCCCCCAGGCCGCACCAACCTCAGGGAGCCCAGAGCTCAGTGTCTAGCCTCATCGTAACGCCTTCCCTCGGGAGTGCTGCACGAGGGGGCTGGGCCTGGGTCACACCCAGACGCACGCCGCCCAGCCAGGTCCCCCCGGGCCTGGTTCGTCGCGCGTCTCTCCCCGAGCGGAGCCAAGGTACGAAGGCCGTTTGAGCGTCAAGGGGGACTCCTGAGCATCGCGACTCAGGAGCCTAACTGGTCACGTAGCCCCTCACTCTGTGGCCCCGTCCTGGTTTCCGGTCGGGACCAACGCTGGGTGATGCACGCGCGCGGCCGGGCTCTGCAGACGTAGAACGGTAGATCCACCCACATCACACCTCCCTACTTGCTGTTCATGCGCCAAGGGGGACTCCTGAGCATCGCGACTCAGGAGCCTAACTTGTCACATGGCCCCTCACTCCTTGGCCCCGTCCTGGTTTCTGGTCGGGACCAACGCTGGGTGAGGCATGCACGGTGCCGGGCTCTGCCGGCGTAGAACATAAGCAAGTAGGAAGGAAAGGCGCAAATTTCAAGGAATTCAAAAGCAAATATTACAGTCCACACTGTTATCTCAATGCCAAACGCAAGTTTAAACGCCTCCCCGAGGCATGATACATGTGCAGGAATTAAAGGCAGGACAGGAGCCGCGATGGAGTCACTTGTTGGCGGTGGAGCAGCGCGGATTGGGTACGCCTCACGGAGCGGTGGGGTCGGCAGCGCCTTGCTTCGGCTTGGTGCTTAAGGCCCGGAACTTCCCCAGCAGGGCCTCTGCGCGACCCTTCACGGCCTCGGCAGCGGCAGCGGCACGCTCGCTGCTCACTGGCTCCAGCAGGCTGTCGAGGTCGACACCGGGATCGCGAAGGTAGATGTGGGTGAGGACCCGCGTCAGTGCTGCAGAAGACAGGACATGCGCCTCGGCCTCGGCCGTGGGGCCAAGGCCAAGGGCGACATCTTCAAGAGAGTGAACCAGGAAGGGAAGCAGCTTGGCGGGGCCGTCCTCGGCGACAGCCAGTGGGCTCTCCAGGCCACTGTCGTAAAGCGTCCTCAATGAGGAGCGAGCCCTCACCTCCATCTCCATGAAGGCCACGCGGTCCTCGGCAAGGACAAGGGCCTCATCGTCCAGCTTGGCCTTCCTCGCCCCCAACTCCTGCTCCAGCGCGCCTAGGCGGTCACGGCGTTTCTTGAGCTTGACCTCCCTCTCCTTGAGAGCCGCCTCACGAGCCTTCACGCCTTATTCCTGCTCTTGGCGAAGGCGGACCTCGTTCGCGAGCTGGTCCCACAAATCTTGCAGTTCACCCTCCAGCGCCTTGCAACGTCCACGGACGTCGACCACCTCCCCCAGGGCTGCATCACGAGTAGCCTTCGCCTCAAGGACGACCTGCTTCTCCTCGTCGCATGCCGTCGAGGCCTGGACCAGCGCCGCCCGAATCAAAGCGTCGGAGCGAACCCATCCTGAAGCTAGCTCCAAGCGCCCAGCCACCAAGCGGGGGTCGGAGCCAAGAAGATCCTGACGCAGTCGGTCCAGCTCAGCAACAGCACGATCCAGAACGGCAGAAGGGGTCGGAGAGACAGCAGCCGGTGGAGTAGGAGGAGAAGGCGGGAGCGCGGCCCCAGCATCCTGAGGCGGAGCCTGCCGCCCCCCGACAGTTGTAGTGGCGGCGACAGGCGAGAGCACCTCGGGAGCCACTTGGGGCATGGGGGCTGAGCTTGCCCCAGCCGGCTCAGCCAGGCCTCGCGAGGACGACCGGGCAGGAGAAGCCTGTGCATCGCGGTCACCCTCCTTCGCAGGCAGAGACGCTGCCACAGGTGGAACCTCGGGAGCTCCCTTCGGCTTCTTTGCTGCGGGCGCCAGCCTATCCAAGAAATGCGGACGTCAAGCCTCCGAAGCAAAGCAAGAAATAAAGACAAGAATCGAATGCTTACAGGTCGTCGCCAGTGAGCTCAAGCTGCCTCCGGCCAAATTTGAAGCTTGAAAGCCGGCTGGAAGGGTCAACCTCGGGAAGCTTGGAGGCGGAAGGTGCATCTGCGGTCCACCCCGGGGCCGGGGCAGACCCGCGGGAGATCAGCCCGATCCTGTCCCTCTTCGGGATCGGGGGTGAGCTCCCGCCGTCCTGCTTGTTGTTGTCCTTGTCGTCGTCGTCATCATCCTCGTCGTCATCGCTCGAAGAGAGTCGAAGAATGCGGGACCTGCACCGGGGGAGGGGAGCCCTCGACTCTCCGTTAGTCGCCTCGGAGCCAGGCCCTTTTCCCTGCTCCCCTCCTTCCTCCTCTTCGCCGGAGTCGTCGGAGGGCATGTCCACTGATTCCTCGGGAGTTTCCATGGGCACGGGCCCATCCCCGTTGAAGACGGGCATGGACTCCACTACCTGCTCCCGGTCGTTGCGGAGGAACAAGGGCGTAGGAGCGCGCGCCAACCTCGTCACATCGCCCCCGACCAGAGATTGGAGGACCGCAGCCAGATCTCCGTCGGCTAAGGCCGCGGGGCTCGGACGGGGCCTCCACATCGGAAGTGATTACTACCGAAGCGGAGCCAGTTGGTGCTCCAGGAATTCCCTCAGCAGCGACGCGCCGGTCAGCTTCGCCGCCGCCATATTGGCCGGCCTCAGATCCGCGTCCATCTTCTCCAACATCAGCTTCGCGCGGGGGTCCGTGAGCTCCAGTCGACCCCAATGGCTAGAGCTCGTGGGCTGCTCCATGGGCAAGATCAGCCGAGGGTGGATGCGCCCAGCATCCACCAAGACCCACTTGCTCCTGAAGCCCTCAATCCTTTTCCCGGGGTTCAAAATGGCAATGGCGCCACCGTACGCGACAAAGCTCGCGCACGCGGAAGCAGTACCACGAGAGGTCCAGAGGTAGAAGTAGTGGCGCGGCAAGGCCACTAAGGGCTGCACCCCTACGTGAGCCTCGCAGTAATAGGCGAAGATTGCCAGGAGAAGGACGGAGTTGGGGTGGAGATGCAGGGCTTGTAGCTTATAGTGGCGGAGGATAGAGAAGAAGAACTCGGAGAAGGGAGGCACCAGGCCAGCAGCAATGGCACTTACGAAGAGCGGATAGAAGGTGCTCCCTTGACCCTCAGGTGTGGCGGAGCCGGCTTTAAACACCTTTGCCCCGTTGATGCCCCGCGCCGTCGCCATCCAGCGCAACCGGGCAAGGCTCGCCTCCGACACGTTCGGCGGGTCCAGGGCAGCCGAGTACCAAGCTATGGCCGAAGGCTGACGAGGCGCCATGGCTTCCTAGGTCACACGGTCGGAGTGGATCTGGAAATTTTGGAGGAAGGAAGGAGAGACGCAAGAAAGGGGATCTGAGCAGCAACCGGGGAAAGCAAGAAGCAAAGCCTAGGTGGATGCCGCTCCTTTATCAACTCGCGCGGTTGCTAAGGCGCCCACGTCCAATCAACCGCCATGCGGCGCCCAAGGCCGCAAGCTGTTAGGGCCCGCGGCGCTTCGCTCTTGCCCTTCCGCCTCCCTGCACGGCCAAGTCCGGGCGCGCCTTGGGCCTGGGGGCTACTGTCGGCGTTCTGGGAACGGGGGTCCCCAGACTTGCCTGCCTGCGGCCTGCAGCGTGGCTCAAAGGGGGGGCCCAGCGCGACCCATCTTCACCAACACAAACCCAAGACCCTCGCGAGGGGCCAAGCCTCGCGGGGCGGACGACGCGGAGCTTCCTCAGGAATGGCCTCATCAGGCTGGCTCACGAGGAGGCGGAGAGATCAAGGCGGGGTACCTCACGAGGTGCCCGTGACGCAAGCCATGACGACCAAGGGTGCCAGGCGGGTGCCAGCCCGCGTAGTGTCCTCCTTTCCTCTTTGGTGCAAAGGGGACAAGCGCAGCCGCGGAGTACCGAGGCATCAGGCAAAGGTTGCCATTTCGGTGCAACGAGACCAAGACCATGAGGACTACAAGATGGAGGTCATCGTGGAGCCCGAGACGGTGTCATCACCAGAGCTTTGTGCAGGCGAAGACTACTTTTGTTAGGGTAGCTAGTACTAGCTGTCCCCCTTCAAATTAGCCCGCCATTGTTGGCTCCCTTCCCGCTCGATATTTGGGAAGAGGACCAGGGCCTCTATAAATAGGACCAGCCGCCCACAGAGCAAAGGGGTTTTTTTTATGAAGGAAATAGGGGGATCGAAGGATAGAAGAAAGGATCAGAGAGAGAGAGAAGGGTGACTGAACTCCTCCCCGCAGTTCATCGCCCCAGCCAAGAACAGACCCTCGCGAGGCTGTTCTTCCTTGTATTGTTCATCATCATCAGCCCCAGAGGCAATCCACCACACCACACACTGGAGTAGGGTATTACACCACAACGGTGGCCCGAACCAGTATAAACCCTGTGTCTCTTGTGTTGTTCTTTCCGTAGTTTAGATCTTAGCATGGTGGAGGGGTGCAGGTAGGTAGGAGGCGAAATCTCCGCGCGCACCCCAGTGTTCGAACCTCAAGGGTCTGCCGGAACCCAAAAATCCGACAGATTGATACCTTGGTTCTCAAAAATTGAGGGAAATACTTACGCTACTTTGTTGCATCACCCTTTCCTCTTCACGGGAAAACCAACGCAAGTGCTCAAGAGGTAGCAAGAAGTATTTCTGGCGCCGTTGCCGGGGAGGTCTACGCAAAAGTCAACATACCAAGTGCCCATCACAAAACCTTATCTCCCGCATTACATTATTTGCCATTTGCCTCTCATTTTCCTCTCCCCCGCTTCACCCTTGCCATTTTATTCGCCCTCTCTCTCTCTCTCTCCATCCTCCCTCTCTTTCTCTATTCGCCTCTTTTTGCCCGTCTCTCGTTTGCTCATGTGTTGGATTGCTTGCTTGTCACGATGGCTCAAGATAATACCAAATTGTGTGATTTCACCAATACCAACAAGAATGATTTTATTAGCACTCTGATTGCTCCTCTTACCGATGCTGAATCTTGGGAAATTAATGCTGCTTTCTTGAATCTTGCCATGAAAGATCCGTTTTCCGGCCTTCCTTGTGAAGATGCCGCTACCCATCTAAATAGCTTCGTTGATTTGTGTGATATGCAAAAGAAGAAAGATGTGGATAATGATATTTTTAAATTGAAGCTATTTCCTTTTTCGCTTAGAGATCATGCTAAAGCTTGGTTTTCGTCTTTGCCTAAAAATAGTATTGATTCGTGGAATAAGTGTAAAGATGCTTTTATCTCTAAGTATTTTCCTCCCGCTAAGATCATCTCTCTTAGGAACGATATTATGAATTTTAAGCAACTTGATCATGAACATGTTGCACAAGCTTGGGAGAGGATGAAATTAATGATACACAATTGCCCTATGCATGGTTTGAATTTGTGGATGATTATACAAAAGTTTTATGCCGGGTTGAATTTTGCTTCTAGAAATCTTTTAGACTCGGCCGCGGGAGGCACTTTTATGGAAATCACTTTAGGATAAGCTACTACACTCCTAGATAATATTACGGTTAATTATTCTCAATGGCACACTGAAAGATCTACTAATAAAAAGTGCATGCGATAGAAGAAATTAACGTTTTGAGTGGAAAGATGGATGAACTTATGAAATTATTTGCCAATAAAAGTTTTTCTTCTGATCCTAATGATATTCCTTTGTCTACTTTGATTTAGAATAATAATGAATCTATGGATGTGAATTTTGTTGGTAGGAATAATTTTGGTTACAACGCGTATAGAGGAAACTTTAATCCTAGGCAGTATCCTGGTAATCCCTCTAATAATTATGCTAATTCCTACAACAATTCCTATGGAAATTATAATAAGATGCCCTCTGAATTTTGAATCTAATATTAAAGAATTTATTACTTCTCAAAAGAATTTCAATGCTTTGATTGAAGAAAAATTGCTTAAGATTGATGAGTTCGCTAGGAACGTTGATAGAATTTCTCTTGATGTTGATTCTTTGAAACTTAGATCTATTCCACCTAAGCATGATATCAATGAGTCTCTCAAAGCCATGATAATTTCCATTGATGAGTGCAAAGAAAGAACCGCTAGGATGCGTGCTAAGAAAGATTGCTTTATAAAAGCGTGTTCTTCTAGTTTCCATGATAATAAAGATATAGATCTAAAAGTTATTGATGTATCCCCTATTAAATCTTTGTTTTGCAATATGAATCTTGATAATGATGGGACTGAATATTATCCACCTTTACCTAGACGGCGTTCCAAAAATTCGGAGTCTTTAGATCTTGATGCCAAAATTGTTAAAAGTGGGATTGAAGAAGTCAAAACTTTAAATATTAATGAACCCACTATTTTGGATTTCAAGGAATTTAATTATGATAATTGCTCTTTGATAGATTGTAATTCCTTGTTGCAATCCGTGCTAAATTCTGCTCATGCTTATAGTCAAAATAAAGCTTTTACTAAACATATCGTTGATGCTTTGATGCAATCTTATGAAGAAAAACTTGAGTTGGAAGTTTCTATCCCTAGAAAACTTTATGATGAGTGGGAACCTACTATTAAAATTAAAGATCATGAATGCTATGCTTTGTGTGATTTTGGTGCTAGTGTTTCCACGATTCCAAAAACTTTGTGTGATTTGTTAGGTTTCCGTGATTTTGATGATTGCTCTTTAAACTTGCACCTTGCGGATTCCACTATTAAGAAACCTATGGGAATAATTAATTATGTTCTTATTGTTTCAATTAGGAATTATGTGCCCATAGATTTTATTGTTCTTGACATAGATTGCAATCCTTCATGTCCTATTATTCTTGGTAGACCTTTCCCTAGAACGATTGGTGCAATTATTGATATGAATGAAGGAAATATTAGATTTAAATTTCCGTTAAGGAAAGGCATGGAAAACTTACCTAGAAAAAAATTAAATTACCTTATGAATCTATTATGAGAGCCACTTGTGGACTGCCTATCAAATATGGCAATACCTAGATCTATCCTTGCTTTTATGCCTAGCTAGGGGCGTTAAACGCTAGCACTTGTTGGGAGGCAACCCAATTTTATTTTTATTCTTTGCTTTTTGCTCCTGTTTAGTAATAAATAAATTATCTAGCCTCTGTTTTGGTTGTGTAGTTTTGTGTTTAATTAGTGTTTGTTCCAAGTAGAACCGTTGGGAAGACTTGGGGAAAGTCTTTTAATTCTTGCTGTAAAACAAACAGAAACTTTAGCGCTCACGAGAACTGCTGCCATTTTTATTTGAAAAGTGCTATTTAGTTAATTATTTTTGCAGATGATTAATAGTTAAATTACACACGTCCAGCAATTTATTTTAGAATTTTTGGGGTTCCAGATCTTGCGTTAGCTACAGATTACTACAGATTGTTCTGTTTTTGACAGATTCTGTTTTTCGTGTGTTGTTTTCTTATTTTGATGAATCTATGGCTAGTAAAATAGTTTATAAACCATAGAGAAGTTGAAATACAGTAGGTTTAACACCAATACAAATAAACAAGGAGTTAATTACAGTACCTTGAAGTGGTGTTTTGTTTTCTTTCGCTAACGGAGCTCACGAGATTTTCTACTTTAAGTTTTCTGTTGTGAAGTTTTCAAGTTTTGGGTAAAGATTTGATGGATTATGGAACAAGGAGTGGCAAGAGCCTAAGCTTGGGGATGCCCATGTCACCCCAAGATAATCTAAGGACACATAAAATCCAAAGCTTGGGGATGCCCCGGAAGGCATCCCCTCTTTCGTCTACTTCCATCGGTAACTTTACTTGGAGCTATATTTTTATTTGCCACATGATATGTGTTTTGCTTGGAGTGTCTTGTATGATTTGAGTCTTTGATTTTTATTTTACCACAATCATCTTTGCTGTACACACCTTTTGAGAGAGACACACATGATTCGGAAATTATTAGAATACTCTATGTGCTTCACTTATATCTTTTGAGTTATATAGTTTTTGCTCTAGTACTTCACTTATATATTTTAGAGCACGGAGGTGGTTTTGTTTTATAGAAACTATTATTCTCTCATGTTTCACTTAGATTATTTTGAGAGTCTTAAATAGCATGGTAATTTACTTAAATAATTCTAATATGCTAGGTATTCAAGACTAGTAAAAACTTTCTTATGAGTGTGTTGAATACTAAGAGAAGTTTGATGCTTGATGACTGTTTTGAGACATGGAGGTAGTGATATCAAAGTTGTGCTAGTTGAGTAGTTGTGAATTTGAAAAATACTTGTGTTGAAGTTTGCAAGTCCTGTAGCATGCACGTATAGTAAACATTATGTAAGAATTTGAAACATGAGGTGTTCTCTGAGTGTCCTCCTTATGAGTGGCGGTCGGGGATGAGCGTGGTCTTTTCCTACCAATCTATCCCCCTAGGAGCATGCGCGTAGTGCTTGGTTTTTTATGACTTGTAGATTTTTGCAATAAGTATGTGAGTTCTTTATGACTAATGTTGAGTCCATGGATTATACGCACTCTCACCCTTCCATCATTGCTAGCCTCTTCGGTACCGTGCATTGCCCTTTCTCACATTGAGAGTTGGTGCAAAATTTGCCGATGCATCCAAACCCTGTGATATGATACGCTCTTTCACACATAAACCTCCTTATATCTTCCTCAAAATAGCCACCATACCTACCTATTATGGCATTTCCATAGCCATTCCGAGATATATTGCCATGAAACTTTCCACCGTTCCATTTATCATGACACGTTCATCATTGTCATATTGCTTTGCATGATCATGTAGTTGACATAGTATTTGTGGCAAAGCCACCATTCATAATCCTTTCATACATGTCACTCTTGGTTCATTGCATATCCTGGTACACCACCGGAGGCATTCATATAGAGTCATACTTTGTTCTAGTATCGAGTGTAATCATTGAGTTGTAAATAGAAGTGTGATGATCATCATTTTCTAGAGCATTGTCCCAAGTGAGGAAAAAAAGAGAAAGACCATAAAAAAGAGAAGGCCCAAAAAATGAGAGAAAAAGAGAGAAGGGACAATGTTACTATCCTTTTTACCACACTTGTGCTTCAAAGTAGCACCATAATCTTCATGATAGAGAGTCTTTTGTTTTGTCACTTTCATATACTAGTGGGAATTTTTAATTATAGAACTTGGATTGCATATTCCAACAATGGGCTTCCTCAAATGCCCTAGGTCTTCGTGAGAAAGCAAGTTGGATGCACACCCACTTAGTTTCTTTTGTTGAGCTTTCATATATTTATAGCTCTAGTGCATCTGTTGCATGGCAATCCCTACTCCTTGAATTAACATCAATTGATGGGCATCTCCATAGCTCGTTGATTAGCCTGATTGATGTGAGACTTTCTCCCTTTTTTTCTTCTCCACATAACCCTCATAATTATTCTATTCCACCCATAGTGCTATATCCATGGCTCACGCTCATATATTGCGTGAAGGTTGAAAGAGTTTGAGATTACTAAAGTATGAAACAATTGCTTGGCTTGTCATCGGGGTTGTGCATGATGAGAGCATTCTTGTGTGACGAAAAATGAAGCATGACTAAACGGAATATCAAACGGAGTCCAAACGGAATGAAACCTTCGGGAACGTGATTTTCGGAACAAACATGATCCAGAGGACTTGGACCCTACGTCAAGCAATCAACGAGGAGGCCAAGAGGTAGGGGGCCGCGCCTACCCCCCTCCCCCAGGCGCGCCCTTCACCCTCGTGGGCCCCCTGTAGCTCCTCCGACGTACTCCTTCCTCCTATATATACCTACGTACCCCCAAACTATGAGATACGGAGCCAAAACCCTAATTCCACCGCAGTAACTTTTTGTATCCACGAGATCCCATCTTGGGGCCTGTTTTGGAGCTCCGTCGGAGGGGGCATCGATCACGGAGGGCTTCTACATCAACACCATAGCCTCTCCGATGAAGTGTGAGTAGTTTACCTCATACCTACGGGTCCATAGTTATTAGCTAGACGACTTCTTCTCTCTTTTTGGATCTCAATACAAAGTTCTCCCCCTCTCTTGTGGAGATCTATTCGATGTAATCTTCTTTTGCGGTGTGTTTGTTGAGACCGATGAATTGTGGGTTTATGATCAAGTTTATCTATGAACAATATTTGAATCTTCTCTGAATTCTTTTATGTATGATTGGTTATCTTTGCAAGTCTCTTCGAATTATCAGTTTGGTTTGGCCTACTAGATTGATCTTTCTTGCAATGGGATAAGTGCTTAGCTTTGGGTTCAATCTTGCGGTGTCCTTTTCCAGTGATAGTAGGGGCAGCAAGGCACGTATTGTATTGTTGCCATCGAGGATAAGGATAACAAGATGGGGTTTTCATCATATTGCATGAGTTTATCCCCCTACATCATGTCATCTTGCTTAAAGCGTTACTCCGTTCTCTTGAACTTAATACTCTAGATGCATACTGGATAGCGGTCGATGTGTGGAGTAATAGTAGTAGATGCAGGCAGGAGTCGGTCTACTTGTCTCGGACGTGATGCCTATATACATGATCATACCTAGATATTCTCATAACTATGCTCAATTCTGTGAATTGCTCAACGGTAATTTGTTTACCCACCCTAAATACTTATGCTCTTGAGAGAAGCCACTAGTGAAACCTATGGCCCCCGAGTCTATCTTCCATCATATTAATCTTCCAATACTTCGTTATTTTTATTGCCTTTTATTTTACTTTGCATCTTTATCATAGAAATTCCAAAAATATTATCTTATCATATCTATCAGATCTCACTCTCGTAAGTGACTGTGTAGGGATTGACAACCCCTTATCGCGTTGGTTGCGAGGATTTACTTGTTTGTGTAGGTGCGAGGGACTTGTGCATGTCCTCCTACTGGATTGATATCTTGGTTCTCAAAACTGAGGGAAATACTTATGCTACTTTGTTGCATCACCCTTTCCTCTTCAAGGGAAAACCAACGCAAGTGCTCAAGAGGTAGCAGCGCGCTATCGCCTGCATATTGGGTGGTGTACAAGCCCCAGCTTCCCAGCGCATCTTCAAGCAGTTTGCTCATGAGGTGAATGCGGCCCTCCCCAGGCCAGAGGCCACGCGTCCGCTCAGGTGGTCCAAGTGCGCCATCACCTTCAGCTCGGCGGACCAACTCAAGTGCGCGGCGACCGCCGAGATCCTCCTGATGCTCTGTACACCCGTCATCAGCAACGTCCAAGTCACCAAGACCCTCATCGATGGCGGCACAGGGCTCAATGTCCTATCCGTCGAGATGTTCGACAACCTCCAAGTGCCATATGACTAGCTGCATGATATGTCTCTAACGTATCTATAATTTTTTATTGTTCCATGCTATTATATTATCTGTTTTGGATGTTTATGGGCTTTATTATGCACTTTCATATTATTTTTGGACTAACATATTAACCCAGAGCCTAGTGCCAGTTTTTGTTTTTTCCTTGTTTTAGAGTACCGTAGAAAAGGAAAATCAAACAGAGTCCAATTGACCTGAAACTTCACGGGACTTATTTTTGGACCAGAAGAAGCCCACGGAGTATCGGAGATGGACCAGGAGAGTCTCGGCCTTCCCACGAGGGTGGTGGGCACGCCCACCCCCCTGGCACGCCCCCTGCCTCATGGACAGCCTGGAGATCCACCGACGTACTTCTTCCTCCTTTATATATCCATATACCCTAAAAACATCGAGGAGCACAATATATCGGGAGTTCCGCCACCAGAAGCCTCCGTAGCCACCGAAAACCAATCTAGACCCGTTCCGGCACCCTGTCGGAGGGGGAATCCCTCACCGGTGGCCATCTTCATCATCCCGACGCTCTCCATGACGAGGAGGGAGTAGTTTACCCTCGGGGCTGAGGGTATGTATCAGTAGCTATGTGTTTGATCTCTCTCTCTCTCTCTCTCTCTCTCTCTCTCTCTCTCTCTCTCTCTTTCTCTCTCTTGTTCTTGAGGTGGTACGATCTTGATGTATCATGAGCTTTGCTATTATAGTTGGATCTTATTATGTTTCTCCCCACTCTATTCTCTTGTAATGGATTGAGTTTTCCCTTTAAAGTTATCTTATCGGATTGAGTCTTTAAGGATTTGAGAACACTTGATGTATGTCTTGCGTGGGATACCCATGGTGACAATGGGGTATTCTATTGATCCACTTGATGTATGTTTAGGTGATCAACTTGCGGGTTCCGCCCATGAACCTATGCATAGGGGTTGGCACACGTTTTCGTCTTGACTCTCCGGTAGAATCTTTGGGGCACTCTTTGAAGTTCTTTGTGTTGGTTTGAATAGATGAATATGAGATTGTGTGACGTATATCGTATAATCATAACCACCGATACTTGAGGTGACATTGGAGTATCTAGGTGACATTAGGGTTTTGGTTGATTTGTGTCTTAAGGTGTTATTCTAGTACGAACTCTATGATAGATTGATCAGAAAGAATAACTTTGAGCTGGTTTTGTACCCTACCATAATCTCTTTGTTTGTTCTCCGCTATTAGTGACTTTGGAGTGACTCTTTGTTGCATATTGAGGGATAGTTATATGATCCAATTATGTTATTATTGTTGAGGGAACTTGCACTAGTGAAAGTATGAACCCTAGGCCTTGTTTTAACGCATTGCAATACCGTTTGTGCTCACTTTTATCATTAGTTACCTTGCTGTTTTTATATTTTCAGATTACAATTACGTTTATCTACCATCCATATACCACTTGTATCACCATCTCTTCGCTGAACTAGTGCACCTATACAATCTACCATTGTATTAGGTGTGTTGGGGACACAAGAGACTCTTTGTCATTTGGTTGCAGGGTTGTGTAACGCCCTCGATGCGGCTATATCTCCTACGTGTCGAGGCACGACTTAGAGGCATAACCGCATTGAAAGCAATGTCGCAAGTAAGGTAATCTTCACAACATCCCATGTAATATAGATAATAAAGGGAAAGGTACATAGTTGGCTTACACTCGCCACGTCAAACAAAGTACACAAATAGCATTACATCATCCAATCACTCATGGCCCGACTACGGTGCCAAAATAAAAGATCAACCCAACATGCGACACGGTCCCGATCGCCCCAACTGGGCACCACTACTGATCATCAGGGAAAGACACATAGTAACGGCGTGAGTCCTCGTCGGACTCCCACTTGAGCTCAAGCGCATCATCTGGAATAGAGTCATCAGGCCCTGCATCTGGTTTGGAAGTAATCTGTGAGCCACAGGGACTCAGCAATCTCGCACCCTCACGATCAAGACTATTTAAGCTTATAGGTAAGGCAAGGTAATATGTGGAGCTGCAGCAGGCGACTAGCATATATGGTGGCTAACCTGTTCGCAAAAGAGAGCGAGAAGAGTAGGCAAAGCGCGAACGAATAACTAGAGAACAACCTGCGGCAAACATTACTCCAACACCGTGTTCACTTCCCGGACTCCGTCGAGAAGAGACCATCACGGTAACACACACAGTTGATTCATTTTAATTAAGTTAAGGTTCAAGTTATCTACAACCAGACATTAACAAATTCCCATCTGCCCATAACCGTGGGCACGACTTTCGAAAGTTCAAATCCCTGCAGGGGAGTCCCAACTTAGCCCATGACAAGCTCTCACGGTCAACGAAGGATATACCTTCTCCCGAGACATTCTGATCAGACTCGGTATCCCGGTTCTACAAGACAACCCGACAAGTTAAAACCAATCTAGCAACACTGCCCGAATGTGCCGACAAATCCTGATAGGAGCTGCACATATCTCGTTCTCAGGGCACACTCAGATCAGACTAGATACGAGTAAAACCAAACCTCAAGTTGCCCCGAGGTGGCCCCGCAGGCAGCTCAGTCGGACCAACACTCAGAGGAGCACTGGCCCAAGGGGTTTAAATAAGATGACCCTCGGGCTCCGGAAACCCAAGGGAAAAAGAGGCTAGGTGGCAAATGGTAAAACCAAGGTTGGGCATTGCTGGAAGAGTTTTATTCAAGGCGATTTGTCAAGGGGTTCCCATTATTACCCAACCGCGTAAGGAACACAAAATCCGGGAACATAACACCGATATGACGGAAACTAGGGCGGCAAGAGTGGAACAAAATACTAGGAAAAAAGGCCGAGCCTTCCACCCTTTACCAAGTGTATAGATGCATTAAGATAACAAGATAATATAGTGATATCCCAACAAGAAAATAATGTTCCAACAAGGAACGATCTCCAATCTTCACCTGCAACTAGCAACGCTATAAGAGGGGCTGAGCAAAGCGGTAACATAGCCAATCAATGGTTTGCTGGGACATGGTGGGTTAGAGGTTTGACATGGCAATTTGGGAGGCATGATAAGCAAGTGGTAGGCATCATAGCATAGGCATAGCAAAAGAGCGAGCATCTAGCAAAGCAAAGATAGAAGTGATTTCGAGGGTATGATCATCTTGCCTGCAAAGTTGTCAGAGTTGACTGGATCCTCGAAAGCAAACTAATAGGCTCCTTGTTAGAGAACTCGTCTCCCGGCTCTACCCAAACAAGACAAACAAGCAACAATAACACAATCAACCACGTGCAAAGCTCAAACAACATGATGCAACATGGTATGCTATGCGGGATGCGATATGTGATGCATATGCAAGATTTGGCAAAGAAAGAATGAACCTAGCCTCAACTTGGAAATCCAAGAGTGCCATTGGAAAGATGATGTCATTTCGGTTGAAATCGATATAAAGAACACCGGAATCGGAGACACGGTTTGGAAATGGCAAGCAATTCAAATATGGCACCGGTCTGCGATAAACAACAAGTAGCCATCTAAATGCAACAAGATGAACATGCTACAGAACCCAAACATGGCAACAAAATACATGTCAGGGATCCATTCATGATGCTTAACAAAAGAGGAACATTGAGCTATGGCCAATTCATCCATTAACAGGTCCAAACAAGCATGGCAAAAGTGCAATTGGTAAACAGGTTTCAGACTTAGTGAAATTAACACTTGTCTGGAATTTCAGATCAGGTAGCACTCTTTGTAGCATGAAAACTAGATGCTACAGGAACTTCACATGGCAAAGAAAGGCATGGAATGGAGATACTCAAAGAGCTTAACAAAAGTCACTTAGTGACCTTGAGCCAAAAGGGATCAGAAAATACAATTGCAAGCCTGTGAACATGGCAAAAACATAATCAGATCACAGACTTAGTGAAAAACTGGATCATGCAAATCAGACATCAAGTAGGCATGTTTACGAGCTCGATGCACTCACTACGGAGCAAGGAATGACAAACTAAGCATACACCCATCAAGAATACACATTATATAAGCTAGACATGGCAATAACAATAACATAGCATGCACGGATCAACTACAACATCCTCGGCAAAATCGCTAACAAGTAGACAATCTGTCCAGATTCGCGAAATAGCAAAAGTAGAGCTTGATTGACTCAAGCTAGGGTGCTCCATAATTGCAAACAAGGACATGGATGGATAGAGCACTACAATATTAACAAATCACCCTTACTGATCATCCTCAAAAGAGGCACGGATCACTAGGAAACAACATGAACATATGGCATATTGATAAAAACAGATCAAGGACTTAGTGGAATTGCTAAGTCCCTGAAATCAGCATTAACGAATGCACCACTTTGCAAGCTTGTGCTAGTCACCACACACATCAAAAAAATACATGGATTGCACCTATAGAAAGATGGCAAAGCATATAACAAAACACATGTAGAGCTCAGGGGCATATCATGCACACATTAATCATGGCAAAAATGACAAATAGCTATTTGGAGCAGCAGATCTGACAATTAACTCAAATAGCACTCTTACAACAGCATTTCGGGCATCACGATGAACTCAAATGAAAATGATGCAATGAGATGAAATGATGTGATCTCTGAGACGAACATTTTGATATGCTATATGCCCAAAACGGATCTACGGATGCAAAGTTACAGCACGATGAACATAGCAAAATGATTAGGGTTCGAGGGATAAAAGTCAACCGTCCCAACTTAGATCCAGATCCGGCCAGGATGACTGTTCATGCGCGGAAAACAAGGACGCCGGAGCTTTGCCGGAGAAGAAGGAGAGCGGCCGGAGGGGGGAGGGTCGAGGAGGAGGAGACCGGAGCGGGGCGGTGCCGGACGCGGTTGGCGGCGGGGCGGCAGCGCTCGCCGGCGCGGGACGGCGGCCGGCCCGGTGCGGCAGCACTCGCTGGCGCGGGGCGGCGGCCGGTGAGGGAGGCAGGATGCGGGGCAGAGCCGGCCGGTGGTGGCGCGCGGCCGAGCGAGGCGCGGGCCTCGGCGGCGGCGGCTTTGGGCCGGGGGGGGCGACGATGGGCTCTCTGGGCCCGGCGGATCCGGCGAAGTGGGCACCCGGGTGGAAGAATAGGAGACCGCCACGTGGCGGCGGCGGGACGAAACGGACGTGTCCGCCGGCAAGGTTTTTGTCCGGCGCGCGAGGAGAGGGAGGGACTAGGGTTTGCCCGAGATTTGGATAGGGGGGGTTCTATATATAGGCATAGGAAGAGCTAGGAGAGTCCAAATGAGGTGCGGTTTTCGGCCGCGTGATCGTGATAGAACGCTCTAGATGATGGAGAGGGTTTTGGTGGGTTTTGGGCAAAATTGGAGGGGTGTTGGGCTGCAACACACACGAGGCCTTTTCGGTCCCTCGGTTAACCCTTGGAGCATCAAACGAAGTCCAAATGGTACGAAACATGACAGGCGGTCTACCGGTAGTAAACCAAGGCCGCTTGGCAAGTCTCGGTCCAATCCGAAAATGTTTAACCCCCACACACGAAAGAAAGTTAGTAATGACCACCGGAGGAGAACGGAGCGCCGGAATGCAAAACGGACAACGGGGAAAAAGCTCGAATGCATGAGACGAACACGTATGCAAATGCAATGCACATGATGACATGATATGAGATGCATGACAACGACAAAAACACATGGAGATAAAAACCCGAACCCGAGACAATAAAATAACTTAGCGCCGGAAACGGCAAGAGTTGGATTACATATTAGGTAAATAACATCCGGGGTGTTACAGGTTGCTTGAGAGAGACCATCTTCATCCTACGCCTCCTACGGATTGATAAACCTTAGGTCATCCACTTGAGGGAAATTTGTTACTGTCCTACAAACCTCTGCACTTGGAGGCCCAACAACGTCTACAAGAAGAAGGTTGCGTAGTAGACATCACTTGGCCGGAACAACCGCCCCAGTCTTTGGTGAGCATGGTGGCAGGACCACCGCCCGGAAGCAGCGGTACAACCACTCCATCAAAACTGGTAAGCGCCAAGAACCAGCGGTACAACCGCTCCAGAGAGCGGTACAACCGCTGGGAAGCCATAGTAAGTAGTAGGATAAGAAGGGAAGAGCTCTCTCTCACAACTAAGGAAGGCAAGAGAGGGGTGAGGTTAGTGTATGTGAAAAGATTCCCCCAACTCTTTCGAATGTGGATTCCCTCTTGATAGTACGGGTTCCCTACGACGAAAAGAGATAAAAGGGGTAGATAACACCGTCTTCGATCTTTTCCTTTGAGAGAGAATAGCTAACCAAAGTAGGCCTACATACCGAAAACCTGAAACACTTAGTACAAGATTAGACCAACAAAGGGTTGTCATCATCATCCAAAACACAAAGTAGGGAAATGCCCTTATAATCTCCCCCTTTTTGGTGGATGATGACAACAACACGATTTGTAAGTGGGAAGTCTAGAAAATGTAGACGGGACTCCCCCTAGATGTGTGCCCCAAATTGAGAAGGCTATTTGAGAGAACACATTAGGGACGAGACTCCCCCTAGATTTTATAGACTCGCCACTCCTACTAGACAAGCGAGGGTAAGCAATATGACCATAATATGAAGGTAAGGACTACAACGAATAAAGCAACAATATCACCGATAATAACGATAGATAGATAGACAAGCACATGTCCTACACCATGCAAGAGGAGATAAGCAACAAGGTTCACAAGCCAAAGTTCAACACCACGAATGAAAGGAAAACACAAACCCAAGCAAGACAAAAACCCATGCAAATCCCGAGACCTATAAAACTCTCCCCCCCTTTGGCATCAAGACACCAAAAAGGAAAAGAGTGAAGCTAGCGCCCCAAGGCTCAGTCGTCCTCCTATGACTCCTTGGTAGCATCTGGATCCTCATCATCAGCAGACTCATCATCATTGTCGTGATCGGATTCCTCCAGGATATCATCAGCTGCAGCAAAGGAGGTGGAAGGCTAGCGAGGGACCTGATCATCAGAACACATGCTGTGTGCAGAGATCCATCGCTCCTCCGGTGTGATGCTCTACTCAGAACCACTCTGGATAGGTATGTTGAGGTGCTTAATCATCGCGATCTAACGACGCCGGGCATGCTTCTCATTGACATGGGCCTCATACATCCTCTTTTGGATGTCAGACTGGAGGCAGAAAGTCTTCTTCACATTGGCAGTGAGCTTGTCCACCCAAGAGGGCTTGACCCCTGGCTCCAACTCAAAGTCCTCATCGTCCGAGGTGGCATAGACATCCTCACGAGCATTTGCAAGGAAGCGAGGCTCGGCGTGTTTCTTCTTCTTGAGTAGCTTGACCTCATGAACAGTGAGATTATCGGGAGAAGTGAGAGCCTCTCCAGGATGGCGAACCTCCCAAACTGAGTTCAAAAAACACATGACAAACGGAGCATAAATGGGAACCTTCCTGTAGATGACCATGTTGTACATTTTCCACAGCCAGTTGGGCACGTCAAACGTTTCCCCAGAGCCCACCTTGGTCTTCATTGCAACCATCAAGTCAACAAGATAGCCATGGATTTCATCTTGATTTCCCAACTTGGGCAGAAGCACATTGCGAAACACATGATGCATGATGTCGTAGACCTTCACCAAATCCTTAGATTCTCCAATAATACTACGGCCCTGAATGTACAGAGGGGCAAGCTTCTCCTTAGGCATGGACTCGGGATGGTCATGAGAATGAATGCCACCCCTTCCTTCCAGACCGGTATTGTCATACCCCATAGCATTGCAGAAGGCCCTCCTGGGCACTTGAAAGAGCTCATCACGGCACATGAACATGAGAGTCCGAGCGTCATCTTCTCCAAAGTGAACAGTGGCATAGAACTGATGGACAAGCTGAACATCAAAGTCACAGTTAACTGACATGAGCTTGACTAGATCAAACTCCTCACAAAGAGATAAGGCCTCACCAAAGTACTCCAAGTTGTTCTTCCAATGGTCAAGATTGATGGTCCACTGCTTGGCATACTTGTTCTTGTTGTACTCAAAGAGTTCATGAACGATCCGCACTTTCATCTCATTCCGGAATTGAACGATGGTCCAACGAGGAGCAATGGGAAACTCATAAGGATTCTTCGAGCGAAAGGCTTCCCAATCCTTGGCTTTCCAACGGTGCAAGGGCAAAACCACACGTTGCTTGGCAGCGGAAGACTTTTCACGGCGAGTGGGCTTGGTGGGAATCACAACCTCTTCTTCATCATCAGACACGGCTGGGCGCAAGGTCCTTCATGCCCTCTTCTTGGTCTTGCGAGGAGCAGAGCGAGAACTAGAGCCACCTATACACACGCACAAGGAGAACACAAGAAACCCAACAAAGATGAGAGGATTGCACACAAAAACAGAGGAATAGATAGATTGCACAAACATAGAAAACAGAACAGGGCTATGTGGTGCAGATATCCCGGTTGTACTGGTTCTCCTACCGGTAGTACCGCTCCAGCGGTTGTACTGCCCGTAGAGGCGGTAGGACCATTGACAAGTGGTACTACTGGTAGGGAATAGATCCAACCGCGAAAATAGGAATCACACTAGCCATATTCTGATCTCTAAGAGGTGCAATCTAAGCAGGAGGCAAAAATAGATCTCTTCCACCCAATAGTTTAAATAATAAACGCGGAATGTCAAGTAATGCCCTTGAAGTAGGGAAGGAACCCTAGAACGAAGAACGAAGGACATGGGGCATTATCGGCATCCATGGGAAGAGATCGGGAGGGAGGAGGCCTCCTCGGAGAGGATCCATGGAGACCCCATGGATACGAAGCGCGAGAAGCACTCCGGGGCAGTGGCAATGGCGACCGGAGGCTAGGGCACACGATGGGAAGAACAGGGGATGAGGGGAAAAAGAAACTCCCTTCAGCCCCGTTCGCAATATTTAGGCCCAAAGACGCGTGGCGGTTGTACCGCTCAAGAGAGCGGTTGTACCGCTACCTGGTACGAGCCAGTGGTTGTGGGCGGTACTTCTGTCGCCAAGAGGCAGCAGTAGTACCGCCGTAACCAACCGGTAGTACCGGCCAGACGGGCACCCTAGTGGTTGAGCGGTGGAACCGCTCAAGCACTGCTGGGAGACCTCTTGGGACGGGACATCCCGAGTGCACCAGCGGTAGAACCGCCTGTGACACCGGTTGTACCGCCCGGTCACCATCACCTAAGCCAAGATCAAGTGTGTGCAATTGGACTAGATGGTTCAAGGAAAGGGAAGGCTTGGGATAGAGAAGACACGGGAAAAAAAGTGTGAGGGTCTCTAAGAGCCTAAAAGGAAAACACGAAAGAAAACCACACTTGGAGACCCCAACACCTAGAGCCTAAGAAAACAAACTAAGGCAGGGACGAGAAGGACAAACACAAAGCACAAACTCTTCCAAGGGGGTCGGTGGCTGTAGCCACCTATGTATGAGTCAATTGGTATGGCACCGCGAAGAATTATCCTTGGGCCCATGAGCAAAACTCGTCTTTAAAGCACAAGTACCATCAACAATGGCTAATGCGAAAGAGTTGATCAATTTATGCATAATGGGGGGAGGGAGAGTTCATTGAGAGAACAACACTCCCCCTATGTCCATGCCTACATCTATAGAAGATAAGAAGTGGAGTATGGTGGGGTGTGCAAGGATTCAAGCAACATTGCTCGAATCAATGATATTTAGCTCATGCCTTACCTTGCGAAATCTTGCTTCATCCATGGGCTTCGTGAAAATATCTGCAAGCTTATCATGAGTGTTGACATAATTGAGCTCGATTTCCCCTCGCCTAATGTGATCCCGGATGAAGTGATACCGAATCTCAATATGCTTCGTCTTGAAGTGTTGCACCAGGTTCAGAGAGATCTTGATGGCACTTTCATTGTCACACCAAAGAGGCACTTTGTCACAAATGACACAGTAATCCTTTAAAGTTTGCCTCATCCATAGAAGTTGTGCACAACAACTACCGGCCACCACATACTCCGCTTCGGTGGACGAGAGAGACACACAACTTTGCTTCTTAGAAGACCAACTTACCAAAGAGCAACCAAGGAATTGGCACCCTCCGGAAGTGGACTTCCTATCCACTTTGTCTCCCGCCCAATCGGAGTTCGAATAACCTACAAGCTTGAAGTTTGCTCCTCTTGGGTACCATAAGCCAAAGTTTGGGGTATGAGCCAAATATCGAAAGATTCGCTTGACCGCCACAAAGCGGCTTTCCTTAGGTGCGGCTTGAAACCATGCACAAATTCCCACACTCAACATGATATCCGGTCTAGATGCACAAAGGTAAAGCAAGGATCCAATCATGGAGCGATACACCTTTTGATCCACCGCTTTACCATTGGGATCTAAGTCAAGTTGGCATTTGACACGCATTGGAGTGGAAGCTGGCTTGACATCATTGAGCTTGAATCTCTTGAGCATGTCTCGAGTGTATTTGGATTGGTTGATGAAGGTTCCTTCTCTCCGTTGCTTGACTTCGAACCCAAGAAAGAACTTCAATTCTCCCATCATGTACATCTTAAACTTGGAGGTCATGAGTGTGGCAAATTCCTCATTGAAAGCTTTGTTAGGGGAACCAAAGATAATATCATCAACATATAGTTGGCACACAAACAACTCCCCTTTGACTTTCTTGGTAAAAAGAGTGGGGTCGATTTTCCCAATTTCAAAACCGTGATCTTGCAACAACTCGGTAAGGTGGTCATACCACGCACGTGGGGCTTGCTTAAGGCCATAGAGTCCCTTATCGAGTTGCTACACATAATCGAAAAAATAGGGATCCTCGAACCCGGGGGGTTGCTTGACATACACCAACTCATTAATGGGACCATTAAGAAATGCACTCTTCACATCCATTTGTTGCAACTTAAAGTTACGATGAGAAGCATAAGAAATCAACATGTGAATGGATTCAAGGCGAGCAATGGGAGAAAAGGTTTCACTGTAGTCGATACCCTCGACTTGGGAGTAGCCTTGTGCTACCAACCGGGCCTTGTTGCGAATGATAATTCCATGAGCGTCTTTATTGTTCTTGAATATCCACTTGGTTCCAATGACATTATGGTTCCCCGTTGACCTTGGCACCAATCTCCACACCTTCTTGTACTCAAAGTTGTTGAGTTCTTCATGCATGGCATTGATCCAATCCGTATCTTCGAGCGCCTCATAGACCTTTTGGGGTTCAACACAAGAGACAAATGCGTGATGTTCACAATAGTTTGCCAATTGTCTACGAGTGCTTACCCCCTTTCGGATGCTTCCAAGCACATTTGTCATGAGATGGCCCTTGGTTGTGAGCTTGGAATCGATCTTGGCGGCATGACGCTCCAATTCCTCCTTAGGGTTGAGTTGAGGAGCGGTGACTTGATCATCTTGGGCGCCGTCTTGAGCTTGTTCTCGATCTTGAACTTCCTCGGAGGGGAGAACTTGACCTTGGGCATTACTTGGTGATTCAAAACCGTCTTGAGATTGATCTTGCCCTTGGTCTTGTTCATGATGTTGAGGGCCTTCACTTTGTTCTTCGGAAGCGTGTGGGCCTTGGGTTGGTGATGGCTCCACTTGAGTGGAGCATTGTCCTTCTCCATCGGCCACAAGGGGTTCCTCAATGGGTAGGATAAAGTCAACTCCCATTCTTCTTATGGCTTGGGGAGGAATTTCATCAGCTACATCACAAGTCCCAATTTGCTCCACTTGGGAGCCATTATTCTCATCATACTGCACATTACACGTCTCCTCAATGAGTCCCGTGGACTTATTGAGGACACGGTAAGCATGAGAGTTGGTATCATAACCAACAAATATGCCCTCATAAGCTCTAGCCTCAAATTTAGACAAACGGACACCTTTCTTGAGAATGAAGCACTTACACCCAAACACCCGGAAGTACTTGAGGTTGGGCTTGTTACCGGTGCGTATCTCATAAGGAGTCTTGTTCAAGCCCTTGCGGAGGTAGAGCCGATTGGATGCAAGACAAGCGGTGTTGATGGCTTCGGCCCAAAAGTTGTATGGAGACTTGAACTCTGCCATCATGGTCCTTGCCGCATCCATCAACGTCCGGTTCTTCCTCTCCGCTACACCATTTTGTTGAGGGGTGTATGGTGCGGAATATTGATGCTTGATCCCCTCATCACTAAGGAACTCATCCAAGGTGTAGTTCTTGAACTCGGTGCCGTTGTCACTTCTTATTGTCAAGATCTTCGCATTGTGTTGTCGTTGGGCTTCATTTGCAAAGTCAATGACGGTTTGTTGGGTCTCGCTCTTCCTCTTGAAGAAGTATACCCAAGTGTATCTTGAATAGTCATCCACAATCACCAAGCAATACTTTCTACCCCCAAGACTATCAAAGGATGGAGGCCCAAAGAGATCCAAGTGAAGGAGCTCCAAAGGCCTCTTCGAGTAGATGATAGTCGTGGGAGGGTGAGCCTTTTCATGAAGCTTTCCTTTAATACAAGCACTGCAAGCACGATCTTTAGGAAAACTAACATTTGTTCGTCCACGGACATGGTCCCCCTTGAGAAGACTTTGCAAAGATCTCATATTAACATGGGCTAAACGGCGATGCCAAAGCCATCCCACGTCAACTTTACCCATTAGGCATGTCGTGGTCTTAGTAGGTCGCTCCGAAAAGTTAATCACATAGAGACCGTTCTCGACATGCCCAACAAAGGCTACTTTAAGAGTCTTTCTCCACAAGAGGGCCACAGTATCAACATCAAAGAAAGTGGCAAAGCCCATGGGTGCAAGTTGACGAACAGAAAGTAAATTGTATGCAAGGGACTCAACAAGCATGACCTTCTCGATCGTGAGATCATGAGAAATGACAACCATGCCAAGCCCCAATACCTTGGAGGATGAGGCATCACCCCACTCGACATTGGTGGGCATAGATGGAATCTTGTGAACATCCACCACCAAGTCCTTGCTTCCGGTCATATGATTAGTGGCTCCACTATCGAGCAACAATGATCCCCCACCGGAAGCAAACACCTACAAGAGATCAATGCTTGGCTTTAGGTACCCATTTAGTAATGGGTCCTTTGATGTTAGTAACAAGGGTCTTAGGAACCCAAATAGACCATTCAATGTACTCATAAGGAGTGCCAACAAATTTGGCATAAACATGTCCATCACTAGCATGGCACAACACATAAGAAGGGTTAAAGTCGCCAGCTTGTTGGGAAGGGAAGTGTTGCCCTTCTTGGCATACCAACCTTCACGGTGTTCTTCTTCTTCTCCTTAGTAGCACCCTCTCCCTCTTTCACAAAGGTTTGCTTGAGAGGGGGAGGTCGTTTGGCCTTGTCATTCTTCTTCTTGTTCTTGGACTTGGCTGCGTACCCAATCCCTTCCTTGGCCACAACTCCCTTTTGATTGCTCAAAAGGTCATTGAGGTTTTTCTCACCTTGTATGCATGAAACAAGGCCTTTCTCAAGTTGCTCCTTCAACTTAGCATTCTCCTCAAAAAGATGCACATGCTCACAACATGGGTTAGTAGAATTTGCATTATCAATTAACACCATATGAAGAAATGTGGCTTTATCCTTGGTTAGCTTTACTTGAAGTTGATCATAAGACTCTTTAAGGCTAGCATGAGTACCCTTCAAGAACTTGTGAGCTTGTCAAGTAGGTCAAACTCATCTTTGAGTCTAGCAACATCAACCCCAAGCTTGGCCTTCTCGGAGTTTAGCACACAAGAAACAACAACAAGATCTTTCTTTAACTTAGCGTGATCATCGTTGTGTGACTCCTCAAGAGCCAAACGAAGAGCACGCTCTTTCTCAAGAGCATTGGAAATATCCGAAATCTCATTGGCATAGTCACGACTATGCCCCTCCATCTTAGAGATGGTATCTTCGTGAGCCTCGATCATGTCGTTGGCTTCACCAAGTTGTTCCAAGAGAGCAACGAAGTGCTTCTTGGATTTACCCTTGAGTTTGCCCATAAAGGACTCAAACTCATTCTCCTCCACATTAGATCCTTCATGTTCATCAATGCAATCCATCAAACAAGGATTATTAATGATGGTAGTTTTGATGTTGGGGGTTACCATGTTGGTGGCTTTAGCCATGAGGCACTTGGCGGTGATGCTCTCATTGGGTGAGTCGAAGAGTGACACTCGCGGAGTTGTCGCAATGGCAACAGAGGCCATGTCAACCAACTCACCATCCTCCTCCTCCTCATCATCATCCTCATTGTACTCTTCTTGTACCACAAACGCCTTGTGAGGAGTCTTCTTGGTGAAGTTGCTCTTGTTTGGGAAACACTTGGCTTTGTCCTTTCGGATGAGCTTGCCACCGCCATTGTCTTCCCTCTTCTCATACGGTCACTACGCAACAAAATGTCTCACATTGCCACAATTATAGCAAGTCCTCACACGTTGCCTTCATGCCACTTGAGTTGTTCTTGTTGAAGTTGGGCCTTGAGTTTTTCTTGCTCCAAAATTGCCTTGAAGCAAGAGCCATGTGTTCATGATAGGCATACTTTGTATCTTCGGGGTTGCTCTCCTATTATTCTTCTTCATCCTATTCTTCCACACTAACCTTGGCCTTTAATGCAAGGTTGGGATTCTTTGCTCTTTGAGAACGTAGCACCGCATTGTCGGCGGTCTTTTCTAAGATGCTCATGGCCACAAACTCATCCAACACTTCACTTGAGGACAAGGTGTGGAAGTCGGGTCTTTGACGAATGATGGAGGACATGGCCTTGTGGTAAGGCATCATTGCCTTTAGGAATTTGCGCTTGATCCAATTGTCATTCGTGTCCTTGCTCCCATTATCTCAGAGTGAGACCGCGAGTTTGGTTACTCTCTGATAAAGCTCACGAGGTTCTTCATCTTCTTTCATTGCAAACTCAGCGGCTTCATCTTGCACCACTTCATAGTTGGAGAATTGTATGCTTGCGCTTCCCTTGTAGAGGGAAACAACTTGATTCCATGAATCTTTGGCCATGGCGAAGGGCCGGAGATGAGGAAGATCTTCGGGTGGAATTGCATCTTGGATGATGAAGAGAGCATTCTTGTTGAATTGATTATCCACGGCTTCTCTAGGAGTGAAGTTGCTTCGGTCATGCGGATAGAAACCTTATTCAATAATTCTCCAAAGATTAGTATTCACATGATTTAAATGACGCTTAAAGAGATAGACCCAAGAATAAAAGTCCTAATTTTTTACAATCTTGGGGGGAGGACTGGCATGATTCAAGTGAGTGGAAGGAATCGGTCCACCATAAACAAGTGGAGGTTCCACATGGGCAAAGATGTCGGTGCCATTTTTACCACTAGAAGAAGGAACTTGATCACTAGTACCTTCCCCCTTGTCGGAGTTAGCATCTGTCACCTTGTTAGTGGGATCACCCACTTTCAACGGTGCGGTGGATAGTTTAAGCCCTTCTATGAATTTGTTAAACATGCTTTCAACCTCGATCGTCATGGAGGTCTTCAATGTGTCCAAGGCCACATTGAATTCCTCATGAGAGACCGCGGTTCCCCCATCGGCTGTAGACGAGATTGGATTCACACAGGAGTGCTCCTCCGCACCATCCACTACAAAAAAATACACATTCATGACATTTTGGGCCAAATGAAAAAAAATTCTGTCATACATATGACACTTCTATGACGATAATTGTGACAAAACCCGGTATCATCATAGATGTGGTGGGCTCCTACTTCTATGACAAAAAATCATGATAGAAAATGGGCTTTTCGTCCTGGGCGGGCCGGAGACGCAGCTGCATGACATTCTTTGGGCCGTCCATGACGGAAAAAACCGTGGTAGAAGCGAGGGGGAGGAAAATTTCAGGGAGTTTCCGGTTATGGTGGGAGGTCGGGGGCCGAGCGATGCGCGTTTCTCTCGTACACGTACGCGCGTGTGTGCGAGACGTTGGATCTAACTGAACCCGAGCGAGGCATTGGGCTCTAACTGAACCCGAGCGATCAATCGATGGCTGTTAATTGAACCCGATCGAGAGATTCCTTCGCTACTGCTGCTAACTGAAGCCGATCGATTGGATGAATAGTGAGCGTTGTGGGGGGGTTGAATGAACAGTGAGCGATGGCGTTGCCTCTGGATGAATAGGACCCCGTGGTGTGATGGAGGGCTGGATGAACAGTAGACGGTGGAGGGCCGCCCGTGGAGGGGTGGTTGAATAGGACCCCGTGGTGTGGAGGGCTGGATGAACAGTAGACGGTAGAGGGGTGCCCGTGGAGGGGTGGTTGAACAGTAGCCAGTGGAGTAGCGCGCGGTGGAGGCTGGATGAATAGAAGCCCGTGGAGGCTGGAGGAGGTCGACGGTAGCCCGTGGAGGCTGGAGGAGGTCGACGGTGGAGATGAACAGTATCCCGTGGAGTCCCGTTTTGTGGTACGCCACACCCCTCCCAATGAACAGGACCCTCGTTTCGACCGTAGGAGGTCCGTTTTGCGGTACGCCACACCCCTCCCGATCAACAGGACCCCTGTTTCGACCGTAGGAGGTCTGTTTCGTCCGTTTTGCGGTACGCCACACCCCTCCCGATCAACAGGACCCTCGTTTCGACCGTAGGAGGTCCGTTTCCTCCGTTTTGTGATATGCCAGACCCCTCCCGATCAACAGGACCCCGTTCCGAACGTAGGAGGTCTGTTTCCTCCATTGTGCGGTATTCTAGGCCTCGTTTCCATCGCTTGTTCCGTCCAAGCCCTCCCAATGAACACGACCACACATTCCGTTCCGACCCAGCTGGTTGGCTCCCACGCGTTCCGTTGCCTCCCGATGAACATGATGCATTCCGTTGCCTCCCCATGAACACGACGCATTCCGTTGCCTCCCCATGAACAGGACGACGACATTGTTTCTCCGTTCCGACCCAGCCAAGTACACGAGCCCTGGCCGTACGTATGCGCGAGTAGGCGTTCGAGACCCCGCCCGTATGTGCACATACGTGGCCGTATTTTCTTTCTTGCACCCTGGCCGCTGTACGTACGTGTACATGCTACGTGCGCGCCTCTACTACGACACGTGTGCGCCTCTACATCCGCCAGTATATATGTACGTACACGTTCGCGACCAGTATGACAACGCTATGTACACTTCGACCAGGTGGGTCCCGACTGTTAGGCAGTTCCTTTCCTGCGAAGATGTAGCTAGTGAGTCCCAACAGTCAGGGGGGTGAATCATTTTTTTTTTGCCCGGACGCACTTCCTTGCGTGCGAAGATTTAGCTGGTGGGTCCCAGCAGTCAGGGGGAAACATTTTTTCGTGAAATACAGTGGCCCGTCTGGTGGGTCCCAGCTGTTAGGTGGAGGAATCATTATTTTCCGCGTAATAAGGAGGCACTTCCTTGCTGCGGCCGTGGACCCAACTGTCAGCCTCTCCACGTACAGTCCACGTCCGATGGAAGTCGTTCCTTGACCACGTTGACCACGCCGCGCCGAGAGCACCAGGGCGGTGGACGACGGTGAGGCCTAGGAAGGGGACGGCGGGGAGCCGGGAAGACGCGGCAGCGAAAGCCCGCCCGGAGAGGAGTACGAGGGTTCATCGGTTCGGCTGCGGTGGGAGGTTGCTGTCGCCACAGGGCCTGGCCAGCGGTGGGAATAGTAGGGGGCGGTGAGGCCTATGCGGCAGAACAGCCGGCCACGGGAGGCAGGAGCATGCGGCACGACCCATGCTGCTTTGGGCTGCTGGAGCAAGAAGACCAGAGGTTGAAGAAGCACTACGGCCGTTAGATGGACATCGTACAGTCACTGGAGCTAGAATCATTCATATTGACTAAAGTTGACAAAGGCCCCCGTCCCAGTCAACTTAGTAGGCCCACAAGTCAGCCTCCCACCATGGTGGGTCCCAGCTAGCAGGGGGAGTATTCATTTTTTTGTGCGTAAGAAGGAGGCACTTCCGATGGGTCCGAGCTGACAGTGGGGCGAACATATTCTTCACGAAATAGGTTGGCCCATCCAGTGGGTCCCAGCAGTCAGGGGGGAAACGTTTTTTCGCGAAATAAGGTGGCTCGTCCGGTGGGTCCCTGCTGTCAGGTGGAGGAATAATTATTTTGCGCGTAATAAGGAGGCACTTCCTTGCGGCCGCCTGGACCCAGCTGTCAGCCTCTCCATGTACAGTACTGTTCCGATGGAAGTCAGTCGTTGACCACATTGACCACGCCGCGCCGAGAGCACCAGGGCGGTGGTCTGGACGACGGCGAGGCCTAGGAAGGGGACGACGCGGAGCCGGGGAAGACGCAGCAGTGGAAGCCCGCGCAGAGAGGAGTACGAGGGTTCACTGGTTCAGCTGCGGTGTGAGGCTACCGTCGCCGCAGGATAACAGGGGGTGTGGGTGAGTAGAGGGATGGCCTGGCCAGCGGTGGGAGTAGTACGGGGCGGTGAGGCCTCCGCGGCATCACAGCCGGCCACGGGAGGCAGGAGCACGCGACACAACCAGCGCTGCTTTGGGCGGCTGGAGCAAGAAGACCAGAGGTTGAAGAAGCACTATGGCCATTGGATGGACATCGTACGATCACTGCAGCTAGAATGGTTTATATTGACTAAGTTGACAAAGCCCTTGGTACGCGTCAACTTAGTAGTCCCACAGCTCGGATTTGGCAGAGAACATTTAGCCCATTTGCGATTTGTAACAATGTACAACCCATTTTTTAATTCTAATGGAATTTACTACAGCCCATTTACAGTTTGTTAAAAGTATAGCCCAACTTCTAGCTAGGACAACGATTAATAATTTCAAACAACAGCTCAAAACAGAATTCAAAAAAAAATTCCCACATTTTGATGGGATCCGAAATATTTTTATCCGAAATTTCTAGTCAGGTTAAATATAATTTCAAAATAAAGTTGTATTACGTTAAAATCCAACGAAATATTGTGCGCGCAACAAGTAATAAAATTAAAATTTTCAAATTCCAAAATAATATATTTCTCAAACTAATTACGTGTTTGGTGCATAGTAACTGTCCAGTTATTATAATTACATCCCATTTATTATTTCTTAAATCCATTTTCTTGTTAAGCCTAATGCATACCTCCTAGGAAAGTTTGCAGCCCAGCGGGGAGGAGAATAACAAGTTGACCCGGATATTGTGTACAACTGTCGGCCCAGTTGCATCGCTGATGTTGAAAAAAAAGGCCTGTGTAGTACAGTACAACCTAACATGGTTACTCAGCCCACATTCAGCGACGCCGGAACGGCCCAAACAAGGCTTCTGTACAACTTTTTGAAGTCACTGAGCTCAATTAATAACTTAAGAAAAAACTTAGGTTACAGTGGAACCTAGTTAAAACCTCTCACGAGCAAATAAATAATGCAACGGGTCCCACTTGTGCGTGTGTGCGTGTGTGTGTGAGAGAGAGAGAGAGAGCCATCGGTCGATGCTCGTAAATACATCTTTCAGCCATATGCATTGTTGATGCTCAGTAAAAACTTATATAGTTGACACAGTCATATAGAACATCATAGCACACTGAACTTGCATACAAAAATTTCACGCAGGTGGCACAATCGGGATGGAAGCAGTGGATCGCTACGGGAAGGGCTATGTTGAAACCAACGAAGTCGTACATAACGGTTCATCGTCTTTATCAATGATGGGGAAATATCTTGAATTTTGTGCAAAGAAAACAGACAGACAACACAATAAGTTTTGCTAGCACATTAAGTTGACGTACAACCCTTTCTAAAAAAAGTTCAGGTACAAAATTAGAACAGGTCACAATCAAATGTACTGGCATATTAGTGCTTCACACCCATTGCTCGGATTTAACTAGTATCTGAGAAGATTCATTTGTTACCTCAAATTAGAGCACATCCAGGCAGCCAGCCCTACCTCTTCTCCCAAAGAAGCAGTGGCCTCCACCGCGCGATGGAGTAGGCCCTGTGCCATCCATCGTTCCGAGCAACACGGGGAAAGTCTGATGTTGACTCCTGTAATGGACGTCGTCGACGGACCCTGGCACCAGCGGCGGCGGTAGGACTTCAATTGATGGATTGACCACTTCTTCGACCTGCACGAACACTCGATACAGGTAGATCCCTAACGTGGTCCGCGGTGGCCTTGGTGGCGACGAATAGTACAACCCCGGTTCCTGCACCGGTATCTCAACACCAATCACCTTTGGTATGGTGGACGGCTTCTTCATCCATGCCATAACCGTTAGAGCCCAGCTGTCTAGAGGAACAAACATAATTACAAGCTCACCTCCAAGGTCGTTGATAAGCTCGTTCATGGACTCGTTGTTCCAAGCACATCGAGGCATGCCGTGGAAGGTAAGCTTTGTTAAAAACTCAAGCTCATAGGGCACCGAGCCCCATCCTGGGTGCCACCGATCAAAGCTCACCAGCGTGCCATCGCAGAACAAATGCCGGGAAGATTCGAACACACGACTGCAGTCGAAAGTTGTCCGGAACCTGACAAAGAAATCTGCCGGTGGCGGACAGACTTCGACGAGCAAGTCACTTATTTGGAAGCCGTGCGCAATGCCAAGAGTTACGACAAGGTCGTCCGGAGAGACGGGAGGCCGGTCGCCGTTGATGGTTACCATCAGCACTTTGCTGGCAAACTGGTCGTCAAGCGCCGCCATGCCACTGTTGAGTGACAGCACGCAGCGACCGAAGGCAGGACGGACCTCAGGATCTCCGGCTCAGAGATCCGCGTTGACCGGCGACATGATAGTGCGCTTGAGTATAGGGAGTACAAGATGGGGATTTGGGGGAACTGGAGTAGGAATCGAGATTCCAGAGGTGGGGGAGGGGCGGGAGACTGGGGATGAAAAGGTAGCATGAATTTCGAGCATGCGCCAATATGCTCTCGGCGCGCAAGCGCACAAAAACACCGGTGGCGCCCACATGTCAGCGTAAGAGTCCTTATTCTTTCTTTTTTGGAGAGCCCGGACTTTTTTCAGGATCTTTTGAGAGCCCGGCCTGAGAGTCATAATTGACCTGTTGGGCATTGCGTTACTACTCGACCCATATTCAATGACACCTCACTGGCCCAAACAAGTGTACATCATCAAAAAGACACTGAGCTCAAATTATATAACTTGAAAAAAGGAGATATACTCTAAACACTAGAGAATGGTGATGCCCTCATTTAGCCCACCAGTAGTTTTAGACAATAGACAGTTCGAAACAACGATATATACAACATTCAAACACTGACTAGTGACTACTACTGACATAAACAGCAAGACATGATAGTTCATAAGAAGTCTTGCTACACCACCAAAACGCACCCATCTGCAGCGCTCAGACTCTCATGATCCAGATGAGAATGACATTCTAAACAGAAGCAACTATCATAGTAAGAGTGACATAGACGAGGATGACCAAATGACAAGGAATATGCATAACAAAAGAAAGAACTACCCATCTAGAACTAGCAGCAAAGACAACAAAGTCATTCGAAGAGATGATCCAACACCATCATAATTTGCAGCCTCGCTTCAGTGACCAGTGATCCGGAGACACCAGTACTCCACCCTTTCGATGCAACAGCCAATTACCTATCAACCTGAAGGCTTGAACCACATCACTGCCTATCGTAATTGAGACATCCAAGGATCAAAGTTAATCCGGATGCCTTTGTCATTCTCACCTTCTTTTGGCTGCAGGCTGTATTGTTGAGAATCAGGGGAGTTTGCTCCCGAACTCCTAGGGCTCGCCGTGTAGACACAGTTTTCCATAGCAAACAAAGCCTCTTTGCCATCAAGGTCCTTGCCGACAATGATCTCCTGGTTAATCGGATAATTGAGCCCGAGAAACAGAGAGTGCGAACCAAGGCTGTTTACCCGCCTCCAACTAAAAAATCCTAAAGGCCCCAAAAAGCTGGTATCCTGCTCATACATGTAACAGACACTGTCCGGATACTCACGTATTACACGGTGCTTGTATACAGTGGGGTTTTTGCAATATAACTTTTCCGGCTCATGTGTCCAAATGATCATCAGTTTTTTGCCGTCGTCTGATCGAGCGAGGAACCAGTTGTGCTTCCCTTTTTTTGGCAAAGGTGGTGTGATTACAAAGGGCAGTAACTGTAGGGACACTGCATCATATCAAAAAGGACATGCATTGTTAATGTAAGATCAGCATTGTTCATGGTATGAGTAGGATAATGCAAGAAACAGCATTGTATAGCGGAAATAGGTCTCCCGTGCTAGCATGCATGTTCACTTGATCGTTCAGGTATCATCCATATTGCGAGCAGAACCAAATTCTCGTGCATGCCCAATCAACGCCCTGCCGCGATGCATGCAGTGGTCATTCTGGTGCATCAAGGACGTCATGCAGATCGTTCCACACTTGAGAAGAGGAAAAATGGAAAGGTAGAACGCGGCAGCAGAGGAAGAGAATGCTGGCTAACGAGGCTGGGAGGGGATCGAGGAGGAAGTTAATGCTCCACGCCCAAAGGTTTTGGGAAAACCTGATTTTCATAAGGTGACTTATACTCACCTAAACGGAGGGAGTATTCCTTAACCAGAGAATGTTGTGTCTCCCACTCACGCGCTCAAAAAAAAACTATGACACATTTTTTTATCTGTTTGCATAGGTCCCACCTATCAGGAAGGAAGGGCACATACACGAACAGGTACGACTCATCAGTCTACCCGCATAGCCTTTTCGTTTAGTCTACCTAGCCGTCTAATCAACTGCCTGCATGCCACTTCTCCCATTTACTTCTCCATCGGGAACCGATTCTCCTCGGCTTCTTCACCTCCCCTTCGTCTTCATTTGCATCCAAACCCCACTGCGTTAACATTGTTTTAACCTCTTTAAATAATCATCAACTACTTCAATTATACTAGCCATCTAATCCTAATTCTCCAAACCATAGCCCTCCATTCCAGCGGTTCCAAATGGCGAAAGAGATCGAGATGTAAGGTTTTAGCGTCCAACATGTCCTCGTCGAAGGCTCGATGCGCATAGTTGCCACCGTCACCGTCCACCCAAGGGTTGTTCGGCAATGGATCAACAATGTATCCAACTCCCTCGAAAAGGTAGAGACGAGGGTCATCGGTCTCGACGCAGAGTACACGGAGTGTGCCCCTGGGAAGATCCAGCGCGCCACCGTCCTTCAGCTGTGCCTCGAAGATGATGTTTTGGTGTACCACATCATACAGTCGCCCTCCATACCAGGTGAGCTTCATGATTTCTTGTCTCGGGAGGACGTATACTTCTGTGGGGCAGCCATCGAAGTGGACAAACAGAAGCTGGAGCCGTACAACCTTGATTTGAAAAGCATCGCTGACCTACAAACTAGAATCAAAATTCCTGTAGAAGATTGTGATAAACAGACACCATCCCTATTCGACGTAGCAAATTTTGTGCTCGGTACAAATCTTTAGAAGGGTGACAAGACGGTGGCATTAAGGTCGTCTGGATGGGAGAATTATCCCTTGATGTACGAGCGTATAAAATATGCTGCCCTCGATGCCCATGTGAGTTTCAAGATAGCTGCAACGTCCAAAGAGCTTGTTGCGAAGCCGTCTCCCACAGAGAATGAGAAGAAGAAGAAGAAGAAGAAGAAGAAGAAGAAGAAGAAGAAGAAAAGGCTGCACCAGCAGGAGGGCATTACGGATGGATGAACTATTTCCTCTCTTGTAAAAAAAATTATTCCCTCTCGGTGTATATTGATATAGATGGACTATTTCGATGGTGTGCATGTCTTTGGAACAGAGTAGTAGCGTGGGTCCGCTTGACTATAAGGAACTATTTATCCGCATATATAGCTTTCTCTGCTACTCCTTCCAGTGATCGGTATGCAGTGCATGTGTCCGTAGACATGACAGCTTGTCCATGGAAGTTCAACTATGGCGACCATCACGTTTCATCTCGCGATTCCCACGACGCCTCTCCAACCCACGACACCACGCCCCCCGACGTGCGCCTCACCCCTCTCGGCCGCACCGCCCCTCTGCCTTTGTGTGCATGACATGTGGGCCACCTAAAATGCGGCGAGCATCAAGTTTCTACCACAGCCACCCGCGATTCCCACGACGCCACTCGAACCCATGAATCCACACATCCGCCGACCTGCGGCTCACCCCTCTTGGCCCCACTGCCCCTCTGCCTACGGGAGCATTACATGTGGACCAGTCACCTATCGGGTCCACGTGTTATTGACTCAAAGGTAGGTGTAGTAGGGCGCTGAAGCTCAGTCCCGACGGCCCTGAGAGGGAAATGTAACTCCTGTGCCAAGGCTTGGGGTGCTCCCGCAGCACGAACTCGTGCCAAACTCGAGATTTGTTTCTTTACTATACATGCACGCAATGATTTAATGGACATTGTAATCTCAACATGTGATGGGGAGCTCTAAATTTGAATTTGAAACTTATAAAATGAAAAGATTCAAAAAAATAAACTGGGAGAGAGGGATTATATAGTAGGATGTGTCTCATACAAAATAAGTCCCCTGGTTTGTCACCGCGAAGATGCGGTTAGAAAGGAGCACAACGTCTTCCTACTCGTACGACAACAAATAGGCCGCGGACAGCATGGTCCGCCTTTGACCGCCATGTGCAAGGTTCGTGCTATCTTATTCAATCTCACCATGGTTCCATCGTACCAATTCATGTGGTGGCCCGTTGTATGGCTGATCCCAATGTTGGACAAAGGTTCTACGGGAACAGTCACACCGTCGTAAATGTTGTGCAAATTGATGTTGGTACCCTCCCGTACATATGCAAGCGAATCTCCACTCGCACCGAGCCTAACCTGTGAAACAGTGGGCAGGGGGAGAATTAGGAAATGGACACGGAAGTAGTTTTTAGAATGCATTTACTATGTGATCAAACTCATCTTACCTGCTCATCGGAGGAAATCTGAGTGCCCCTCAACGTCGGCATCTCAAGGGGCATCAACTTGCAACTACAGCCACGCCGTGCTGGAGAGACCCCCAAGGAAACATCCTCGTGCATTCCACGGAACATCAAGATGCATTTGTATGAGTAGTTTATCTTGTGAGAGAAAAGGATGAACGAGGGAAGGCCTCTAGAGATAGAGATGGACACTACTACTACCAATGTGCTGGCCCGTGCGTTGCAATGGATCCAAAGTAGTAGAATAATACTTGTTCACGTGCTTGAAATATAAACACTCTAGTTTTGATATACATGTGTCAGCAGACATGACAGCTTGTCCATGGAAGTTGAACCACGACGACCATCACGTTTCTTGTTTCTACCACTGCCACACCCACACACGATTCCCACGACGCCGCTCCAACCCACGGCACGATGTCCCCTGATGTGGACATGGATCCTTTGACGTGGCTGTCACTGCCTTGCCCTGCCTTTCCTTCGCTGGCAGGTGGGACCCATGCTTATGGGTCCCACATGTTAGTGACAGAATGGTAGGATTGTTCGCGTCAGGGGATCCTCATCCCCCTGATGCGCCCCTCATCCCTCTCGGCCCCACCGCTCCTCTGCCTTTGTGTGCATGACATGCGGGCCAGCTAAACTACGGAGACCATCAACTTTCTACCACAGACACACCCGATTGGACGCGGTTTGCCTGCTCCACTGCTGTGCTCCGATCCGTACTCCCGCACCATCGAATTTTGATCCAGCGGCTGTGACACATTTCGTCCCGGTCATCAATCCTCAGCTGGAGTACTTATGTACTACAGGTAGTACTCGCCGGTGTGGCCATATACGCTTCGTAACGCCCCGACGCCCAGCTGTGGCACCCTCGCCAGGGCCACGCCACCACCGGCCGGTTCATCTCGAACGAGTGAGTCGCGAACCACGCCACCACCATGAGAATGAAATGTGGGCCAGCCGCGTTTAAGGTCCGCATGTCATTGACTCATAGGCCAAGAACTAAGCCACTGAAGTTCGGTCCCGTGGGCCCTGAGAGGGAAATGTAACTCCTGCGGCAGGCCTTGTGGTGCTCCCGCAGTACGAGCTCATGCCAAAATTGGAATTTGTTTCTTACTACTACCAACTAGTACTAGTAAGGTACACGTGCATTGCACGCATGAGATTCTGGTGGTTTGTGCATTATGCTTCTACATGTGGAGCTTTCTAGATTCTAACATGTGGAAAAATCTGGTGGAATATAAGGTTAGGCAAGTTTGATTAACTTCGATGAGTGTTTGGTTCAAGCCACACCTTAGGCAAGCCACACTAAGGCCCCACATGACATACACACAAAAAATGTGGCAAGATTCCCTTAGGCTTGCCAACTTATGGCTCTCATTTTGAAGAACTAATAACTTTGCCTAAGCTTAGTTGTGGCAAAGTTAGTCATGAATTAAGTTCAACCATGGAGTCTTCTAGATTATACATGTGGCAGAATCTGGTGGATGATATCCAACGGCCAGTAGTGCTCGGATTTGCCATCTTTGTATCGTCGGATTGGCTTCATCCAACGACCAACTTTCAAAGTTTTTCACACACTATATAGGGGGTATAGATATAGATGTGCCGGTCCGTTGCAATGGATCCAAAGTATATCTATTTAGTGGAGTGCACTCTAAACACATTATCTATTTATTTTTCTCTAACCTTCCGTAGCCATGCAACCAAGCCACATAAGCTTCATGGGTGCCCCCCACATCATATTATTCATACTATGTTGATTGAAAAAAAGATAAATCACCCAAAACAAGATCTTCCCATTTTTTGTTCCTACGATGTTGTGCCGTGCATGTACCTACTAGTTGTATAGTGGTAGTACTAGTAATATAGTATTAGGAGTACAAACTTGGTACTAGTAGGAGTAGTACTAGTACAGAATGCTCCTACTCTATCAACGAGCCCCGTCTGACACCAAATTTCTTGGCTTCCATGCTACAACTAGATGTTCCCCTCGTTTCTGTTTTCCAACCCAGCG
Organism: Triticum urartu; assembly: GCF_056163025.1. Taxonomy (NCBI): domain Eukaryota; kingdom Viridiplantae; phylum Streptophyta; class Magnoliopsida; order Poales; family Poaceae; genus Triticum; species Triticum urartu. Next base: position 390,245,244 of record NC_141873.1, on the reverse strand, counting down.
GCGGGCGGGGTGTCGGTTTGCTCAACGGCGGTCCCACATGAAAGTGAAAATGCTAGGCAACACGCCTTCCCTAAGCTTTGTGTCGTGCCAGACAGGCCGTGTTGTACTCTCGATTCCCGGGCGTGTGGGGGTGCGACGCAAACGCGGCAGGCCTTTTCCTTTTACCAGCAATGTGCTCGTGTGTTGCAACGGATCCAAAGTAGTAGAATAGTCGTATTTGTTCACAAACTTGAAAGAAATCACTATTGTTTTGATATACTCCTAATATATTACTCCCTCCGTACCTAAATATTTGTCTTTTTGAGATTTCAAATGGACTATCACATATGGATTATATAGACATATTCTAGTGTTTCTAGCAAGATGCCCGCGCGTTGCACGAAGTTGATGGAAAAGGTAAGCACAACTTATAAATTGACAGATGGAGTACTAGTTACAGTGATGCATATAATTAAGCAAAGGGATCGCACATGTCGGTATTGACTGGAACGAGAAAGCAACAACACAATAAGAATTAAGGCCACGATGATGCGATCGCAGTTGTGGTTACAGAAGGCAAGAAGAAAGATGGATCCACGAACGTACGACCTCCTCCTCCTCAACTTAGTGCGTCGGGCCACCGACCAGCGGCTAAGGAGTGGCGGCTTTTGTGGCGAGGTCGAGGTGCTTCTCAGCAAAGGCATCCAAGGCTTCCAGCCGGTTGAGGAAGGCCAACATCGTAGTGTCCTCACTGGCCTTGTAGATACCTATGTACACGATTTGCTCGTACACGTGGATGTGTAGGTCGACAAATTCTTGCAGGGCGAGGCGCCTCGCGGCGTGCGCGACCTCCAGGTGGACATTCTTCGTGGCGTTGGCGAGCAGTCGCAGGGCCACCAGTGCTTGAAAGAGGTTCTGGCCATGGAGGCCGATTAGGGTGGCAGGCAATGAGGAGCCCGGGCGTGCGGGCTGGAGGAGTACGATGATGTCGTCCGCGAGCTTCTTGAGGACGGTGAACTTGTTGCTGGTGGCAACGATCATCTGGTCCAACTGAGAGTCGTAGTTGGCATCGACGGCGGCCATCCACCAGCCAGTCTCCAACACCATCTGGAGACGATCCTCGGCGCCATGCCGCAGGCCGGCATCGTGGACCATCTGGCGCAGCCGCTGGCCACTAACGCGCATCGCCGCCATGGGTCTGGAATGAGCTCTTTTGCGCTTAGTGTAGGTGCTTAGGCAAATGCTTAGGTGCGTACGATGTGGTAGATGCATTGGAATGGAGGGGCGCCTTTATATGAGGGCAATGAGGGCAAACTGTGTTGCATTCACATCATGCAGCCTCTTTTCCTGGACCTCCTCCCATTACTTCCCTCATGCATTAATTGAAGGAGGATGCATTGGCCGTTCAACATATCGGGAACCCTTACTCCCTCCCTCGTCTGCATTAAAGCCGTATCGGGAACTACGTTGCCCGCTATCAAATCGAATACTCCATCCGTCTAGGTGAGTATTAAGTCATCTTATGAAAACCAAATAGTAAACACATAGGCGTGGTGCATTAACTCTCACGTTGTTTCTTATTTTTTCACATAAATAGAGGAATCAACCAAGAAGATATGTGGGGCTTGTATGCTTTTAATGACTTGAGACTCTCTCTCTTTCTTCATTTAATTCTATGACACCTCATCAAAATAGCTAAGGCTAGTACCATTACAACATGCCTTAGCAAATACGAAGTAATAAACATTAAGTTCTCTCGTTTTCCTCTCCACCTTGGTCACCTAGACGGAGGGAGTATACTGCGCGGGCTTTTCCTGCGCGGTAGGCGGGGCAGTTCTGCCTAGTCGGTTTGACAGAGACGCGAGAAGACGAGGGAGTAGGCTGCTGCAAACGTAGGGTTGTGTGATTAGACAGCGAGTTACTGCTGGACAGGTGGGGCCCCGTGATTTGACTTGCCATTATCATTTTAACTGCGGCGCTACGACCGACGTGAGTCTCCCGATTCCTGACCACCTCCATACAGGTGCCTCTCCCAATGCTCCACCATGTAGTAGAGGCTGGCTCTTGCATGAGAGCCCACTCCTCCACTTTTTCCTTGCCTCTCTTTCCTCCACATATGCAAAAATGCCATGTAAAGCGCACTATTGTACTTACTTGCTCCTACAGTGCTTAAGCTTGCCACATAGGCATAAAGTCTGATGTGGCAAGTTAATCAAGAAGAGAGAGACTAGTTTGGTGACCCAAGGAAGAAACGGTGCTAAGCGCGTGTACCTAGGTGAAAAGACAATTTTGAGTCTATAGGTAATTAAATGAAGCAAACTTAGCAACACCATTTCATTGGAAGAGGTCACTCCTTGGCAAATGCAATAAATACTAGTACTCCCTGTGTCCCATAATGTAAGAACGTTTTTGGCACTACACTAGTGTCAAAAACGTTCTTATATTATGGGACGGAGGGAGTACGAAGAAAGAGATAGAGAGAAGAAAAAACACTTATAGTCAACCATATAGCCAAAACCTTGTTGTAGTATGAGTGACTAAGTGATGACTATGTATGACATGCCAATATCAGATAGCCTAACGCACCGTGTTAAATCTCCAAGGGCGCGACCGCACGAGCGACGCGACGGTCGTGGTAGGCGCGACCACGATACGGGCTGCTGGCAGCCCTTGGATCTGAGATCAAATGGTCGCATTCTAAGCTGCTGAAAATTTGCAGAATAACCCTCCAGGATAGGATATTCACCCATAGGTCTAGAATCACGCCATGCAACCGTTTGATCTCAGATCCATGGGCTCTCGGAAGCCCGTATCATGGGAGAATGGAAAGCCACTACCCTGCCATTCGCATGCTGGCAGTTCGCTCATACTCGTCCCCACATGTCCTTCAATACTACGACAGTTCGCTTCTAGTCGTCCCGTCCATTCACATTACGGCAGTTCCACTAGTCCTAACCCTCCTCCCAAATCTCCCCGATCGGCGGTGAGTACAAGGTTAGAACCATCACCGGCGATGAGTTCGACATCATCTACACCCATTCTTCCGCGATGGTGAAAGGATGCCTTTCTCGCTTCAGACGCATGTTCGAAGACTCAGATGATGAGTGGGTCGCTGGGCTAGATGTTGAGTACACCACAGTCCTGGGACGGGAGAAGGATCTAAAGGACGAAGAGAGGAAGAAGACCGCCGTGATCCAGGTTTGCGTGCATGACTTATGCTTGGTCTACCACATATGCCATGCCGACGTTGAGTGCCAGGATTTTAAGGACTTCCTCGAGAGCAACCTAGTCAAATTCTTTACTATAGACTTCGGTAACGACAAAGAAGTCCTGCGTCAGATAGGCCTCAATGTAGGCAACACCTTCGACCTCCAGAAGAATCGGCTGGTGTCCTCTCGTCAGCCTTCAATGCTAACCCTAGCAGGAGCCATGGTTCATCCTTCGTACGATAAACTGGAGAAACCTCCAGACACGCTTCATCGTCATGCATGGCAGCGGAATGTACTAGATATAGACCACATCCACTATGAGTGAATCGACAAGGGTTGGATGAAGAGCAACAGCCAAGTGTGTGGTTCAAGCAAATAAGTATCGGCCAAGAGGAAGAGGGACAAGGACGAAGTCGAGGACGTGTACGAGGACTCCGAGTAAGGTGGCGGTGTCGTTGCTCATGGTGGTTCTAATGCAGTGTCTACCGGAATAGTTGCAAAGTTTAATTTCAGGTGTGCTTAATTTAATTTGAGGGGTGTGTTGTGCTGAGCACCCAGCAGAACTATGTTATGTTTTTTCTTGTTACTTTAACTGTTCAGTACGTGCATACTAGTATTTCTTACATTTCATCTTTTAGTTGGTATAGTACTACCACTCATTTCTTCACTTTATATACGTACAATATATATGGCCAACATCATATAGCCAACAGTTTAGTTGTCAAAGAATTTTAGGGTGCTTAGTTTTGTCAAAGAATTCCAGGGTGCATAGTTTTATTTGAGGGGTGGGTTGTGCACTCGTGCTGGACACCATTATTGTGACAAGACTTTTTAATAGTAATATATGCATAATTTGGCGATGAGCGCTCTCTATATGTACCACTTTTTTTTAATTTCAAGTTTTGCTCCATGGCGCAATCCATCGATACTACTACTGTACAGTGGAGTATATGCATTTTTTTAAAGGCTAGAGGAAGGGGGAATCTAGCTCGGTTGGTTTCACGAGAAGCGAGGGCCTTTCTGTTTTGACGGCTCATTACTGCTGTCAAATCGAATAGTACTGCGCCGCCTGCTGCACGACCGACGTCTCCATTAAACCCCTCCGTTAAACCCGCATGCAAACCGAGAATCCTACTCCGACCACACGTCCGTTCATGAGCGGGCCGGAATTAAACGCAACACCAGCCAAGCTCTTCCTGTCCGCCCTTAGTTTAAACGAGGCCCGACGCCGGACAAGCTCCTACCGTCCGCCCTCTATTTACACGAGGCCAGATAGACAGCGGGCAAGAATCGCACCCCTCCGCCGCTCCCCCATCTCCTCCTTCACCATTTTCTCCACTCTTCCAATGGCTTCCGATGAGCCATTCTCCGGCATATTACCCGGCTGGGTGGCTCGCCAAGCCCTCCGGATACGGGCGGGGCCACTCAGTGCTTCACCAACCTCGCTTGGCCCGATGGAGCCAGTTACGGCCCAAGCAGGTGCGTGGTTCAGCAACTCGCTGCTCCAGTTCAGCTTGATGAGGAGGGGCGAGTTGCTCCATGCCGGCACGGCGGCGAGCATGCCGGTATGGGCGCCCTCGCCGCCGCGTTGTACCGCGCCACCAGTGTCTGCGGTGGCCGTGCCTCCCGTGTCTGTGGGCGCGCCTCCCGTGCCTGCGGCAGTGCCATGTAGGCAGAGATAGAAGCCGGGTACGTGGAGAGCGACAAGTTGGTGGCCAGCTTCTCCGTGTCCGCCACCGTCATCGAGGAGAAGTAGAACACGGGAGGCTGCCGCCACTTGGGACCCATGAAGGCCACCGCCGAGGCGACGACCGCGGATTCAGGTGGTTTCTTTGCTGCTTCATCTCTTCCGAGGACCTTCGTCGACCCCGCAAGTGTCTGACAGACATGAGGAAGACAAAGGGATCCACGGGCGGCCATTTAGAACTAAAATAAGTCTAGATACATCCATTTCTAGGACAAGTATTTCCGGACGGAGGGAGTATTAATTATACAAGAGAGCCGGATTGGCACCTCTTAGTTCATGTAAATGTAATGAAATCCATCATGTTTATATGAAGATCCGGCTTTTTTATACGAAATCCTTCATGCTTATATGAAATCAGTCCGTGTTTCCACGAATTTCATCTGGTTGGTTAGAGTTGTAAAAATGTATGCCGCTGGCGTTTGATGTCGTCCTCCGCTTAAGGAATCGGGAGGAAATTTGCCGGCTGCCGTTGGAGATGCTCTTTATGCTGGAAATAATAGAGTGACATCCAATCCATTTGAGTTAATTGCCTGTATGATTGTCCCTCTATAAAAAGTTAATTGCATGTACAGTGTACACGTGACTTGCAGGGTGGCTACAGCTTCGTACAGAAAGTTAAAAAGAAACAAGTCCATCCTTAATCTTGTATTCTAAGTACTCTGTGGGTTCCACTGTCAGTACAATAGCGAAAGAAGTATATATTAAATAAGTAGAGTAATATATAATATAAAAATATAAAGTTAAAAGACAGAATTTGAACTCATGTCATCGCGTTGCGAGCATCCGGCGCTAACCAGCCCAGCACATTTTTGTTGTAGACCATGCTGGAGATATATCTCCATGTCTACTCTTATATATACTCCATTCGTTCCTAAATATTTGTCTTTTTTAGATTTCAAATGGACTACCACATACGGATGTGTATGTAGACATATTTTAGAGTGTAGATTCACTCATTTTGCTCCGTATGTCTTTTCAGGAAGGGGTTAGATTTGTCCTTGATTTATTTATGAGGTATCCAGATGGCACTGCACCGCCAAGAAAAGAGGTTAACATCAAAATTACGGACTACTTTTTTGAGTATGTTGGTAAGGTCTGGTCATAATCACTTGTTGAAATCTCTAAAAAGACAAATACTCCCTCCGTCTGGAAATACTTGTCATCAAAATGGATAAAAGGAAATGTATCTAGACGTATTTTAGTTTTAGATACGTCTCTTTTTATCCATTTTTATGACAAGTATTTTCGAACGGAGGGAGTAGAAAACAGAGTTGGTGATGATGGTGTGCGTGCCATCCTGCAATATAGGCCGTCGGATTTATATCTTACGGATAGGAAAGAAACTATGGCAATTTTGCAAAAATATACCCACACGTCTCTCCATGTTCGCAAATAAGGCTTTCCCTCGTTCAACCTTTTCTCTCACAAGATAAACTACTCATACAAATGCATCTTGATGTCACGTGCAACGCACGGGCAGATAGCTAATTTCTTTTAAAATAGTTGCTGCGATAATTGGGTTGAAGTGATATATTTTATGTTTGCCCCGAATGATTTCAGATTCACTAGTAGTAACAAAGAAAGGTTGCCTTGTTAATTAACAGAAAACAGGGTGAAAACTATCACATGAGGCCGGTAAAAACAAGGCACACTGGGTTTAGCGTCATCGTCAGTACAGCTGTGCGTGCGCGAGAAGTGTACATATCGAGGGGGCTACCAGCGAGGCACCGAGACACAATGTTTGAGAGAGAAACCAATTGACAGATTATGATCAGATCGAGTTGTCACCCTTCTGCTGTCATTGTTGGGGGGGAGGGAGAGAAAGACGTATCGAGAGCGTGCGCGGTAGGCACAGAGGCACAACTAGCGAGTGTGTGTGTGTGTTTGAAAGAGGAGTAGATAGATTATTATCAAGATCGATGTGCCACCCTACTCCTTCGTTGCCGGGTAGTGTGTGTGTATGTTTGAGAGAGAAGCCAGACGATAGATTAGTATCAAGATCGAGGTGTCACCCTACTCCTTCGGTGTTGGGAAGTGTGGGTGTGTGTGGGGGGGAGCAGTGACACTCACATATCTCTACTCTTATAAAAAAATAGAGTTGGTGATGATGGTGTTCCTGCCATCCTGCAATATAGGCCATCCGATTTATATCCGACGGACAGGAAGAAAACTATGGCAATTTTGAAAAAGGATACCCACACCCCTCTCCGCATTTGCAAATAAGGCATTCCCTCGTTCATCCTTTTCTCCCACAAGATAAACTTCTCATACAAATGCATCTTGATGTTCCGTGCAACGCATGGGCATCTTGCTAGTAGGGAGAAGGAGTTTGTGTGACACATATCTAGCTATATTAAGGGATAGGTAGATAGCATATGTGTGAGAGACATTATTATACTTTGAGACATTAGTGGATGTGGGTGGGCGGAATTAAAGGGGTGGGCGTGTTAGACATAGAGAGCGTGTGTGTTTCTGTGTGAGAGACTTGTAGGACGGGGTAGAAAGACGAATTTAACCCTGACGGAGGGAGAGAAATGCACGAAGTGCGCGTGTGTGATTCCGATGCCCACAGGGAAATGAGACACTACTAGGAAAAGGCCTACTAATGGCGCACCTAATTTGGCCATTAATGGCGCATTAGTGGTGCGCCATTAGTAGCACGCCATTAGTATATTTTACTAATGGCGCACCACTGGTGCGCAATAGTGCGCCATTAGTATGCCTCCCAGGGGGCCATGTATACCCAGGTGCTTTGGCATACTAATGGCGCACGACAACAGGATGCGCCATTAGTAACTTCGGCATACTAATGGCGCACTGTTTAATGATGCGCCATTAGTATCCTTTGGCATACTAATGGCGCACTATGATGTGATGCGCCATTAGTATGAATATTAGGGTTTTTTTTATTTTTTATTTTTCTGTTTTTTGCACAGGTTACAAAATGTATAATTGGACAAAATATAGACAGCACACATCAACAACAGATTCATCGAATACAATAGAAGATTAGTCTCTGAATACAATTCACCATTTTAGTCTCCGAATACAATTCATCATATTAGTCTCCGAATTGAAAAGACCGAACAAAGATAGAACATTATATTACAAGTCTCGAGACCGCGAGTTTGTCTTCACATTACAAGTCGATATCGATCATCTAAACTACCATCACATAGAAGAGAGTTGCGGTCATCACGATGAGCATCATCACGATGAAACTCGTCTTCATCCGGTTCCTCCAACGCTCCCTCCCCTCTCCCGCTAGATAGCGGGCGTATCTAGATTCGGCCTCGGCCCTAGTGGCGTACCCTATGTAACTGTTACCGCTGAATCGGTGAACCTGTCTCCGACACTCCTCCCAGTCGTCGTAGACTCCGGGAACCTTACCCTTGTACACGACATACCACGGCATCGCTATGCAGTAGCCAAATGAAACGTTAGTACCAATTCACAGACAATACATAAGCAATATATAAGTATGCAACAGAACGATCGGAAGAGAAAAGCAAGACATTAATAGCATCGATTACATCTAAGTTGAACATCTAAGCAAGACATTAATAGCATCGATTACATACTACAAGTTCATTAAAGTTTAATTACAACATGAGCCAATCGATGTTTCTGAACTAGACACAGCATCACTGCTTTCGACTCGACTCAAGGGACCGGAGCGTGGATGAAGCCGCCGTCTATTGTGGGAGTCATGAAACAACGGGGGTTGTCAGCCTGCATTTGTAGGATTGTGTCAATGTCACTGTTGGACGGTTGATTTCTGAGGTAGAACTGCCCCGAGGTACGAAGGACATCTTGATGGATGATTTCCGCAAACTCCGACTGGATGCGAAAGAATTCTTGTCTGATGTCCGCGTCCTGGATTGCCGACACGCTCGCGGCCCAATCTTTGAGTCTAGAAGTTGATGATGGTCCCGTATGATCGCCCGCATGTGATGGATGGCGTAGTAGGCACCCTTCTGACCGCCAGGCGGCTGCTTGACGCAGCAGAACGTCTTATTGTGGGAGAACACGTGCTTGCCGTACTTACGAATAGGCCTGGTGAAGGTGCCTCCAGATTTGACGTAGCCGGGGAGAACATCATCAGGAACCTTCTTGACATTTGTGTAGTCTACGTTTGACTGACGGTCCGGGTCGAAATATGTGGCCATGGAATATTTGGGGCTTAGGAGGATGAGCGTGCAATGTGTGTCACTGCAGAAAACACGGAATGTTAAAAGAAAAACGATCGAAATCTAAGAATTCATATGTTACGGGGCGTTTGAGGGGAGGACTTCCTCGGGAAAGTAAGGCACGAGGAAGTTATCCTTATCTTGGTTTGCCAGAATGACACCTTCGAGGTAAGAACTCGCGACTTGCCGGTCCCCAGCGCTGCCCAAGATCTTGGCACGCATGTAGAAGGGGTCGACTATCACGATGTCCGGGGTCTTGTCGCGAATGATCCGCATCTCCATACTCAGCGAAAATAGCCGAACGAAGGTGTAGTGCAGCGGATGAAGGTTCAACATAGCGTGGATGTCATCAAACCGCAGGACGATCGTACCCCCGATGGAGTTATCCACAAAGCCCTTGCCCTCTGGCACCTTGGCCGCGAAAACCGGGTATGCCACATCCTTCTCTCCGAGACGCCGCTTCTCCAAAGAAAGAACACTGTCATGCAGACTCCGCATAGCACCGGTTGCAGCATCGAGCATATTTCTCGGTAGCATCGGCCTACCCACCACATGCACCCTCCTCGAGATATCCTCAGGTGAAGGTGGCCCGTCCTGAGCACGGATCGTACTCGGTGCCGGCTGGCCCGCACCCTTGTTAGTCTTTCTTTTGCGTTCCTTCTTCTTCTCCTGTAATGGGACCGAGTTCTGCTCACAGACTGCCTTCTTGAGTGTGTTGGGGCTGATCATATTTCGCACCTCGCCTATCTGAGGCTCGGTGAAGTCGGTAGCTGGAGGCGTCTCCTGAGAGCTGAACTGCAGACGACGCCTGTTGCAACTTGGCTTCTCCGTGGTACCAGCTAGACCGCGCACGTCTTTTGTTGGGTTGGGTTCTTGAGAAGGAGGCCCCATGAAGTCGCCACCGTACCCATGATCGGCAAAGTACTGATCGACGTTGGCAAATGTATCGTCGTCGTCGTCGTCGTTCTGATCCTGTGCCATATGCATGTTTGGATCCAGTGGCATAGGGATGTCCAGCACCGTTGCGGCGGTCTTGCCATGGGGCCGACTTGGCGCCGGCACGACTGGCGGTGTTGTCTTTGGGGTGGTGTCCCCCGTCCCCAAACAAATTTGGCTCTTCGGCCAAAGCAGGGGCCAGCTCAGGCAGGCGCTGAGGGTCATCACGTCATCATCGTCGGCCCCGACGGGTCGAATCGGAGGTAACAACTCGTCGCAGCCTGGCAGCACCCGAACCAGTTGAACCCTAAACAAGTTGGGTGGCATCTGGGTACCGTGGAACAAGGGGTTGCCCGGTTGAACGATTTTGCCCTTGGCGACATCGACCAACTCGTTGTTCACGAAGTGCAGGAGAGTGCACGGAACGTCGGCGGCGCCCTACGAAAACATGTAGGGCGTCAGGGATGCCCAGTCAAAGGCAGGGAGATGAAGTCCTCGGCCGAGAGAGGCTTAATTAGTTACCGTGATGATGGCGTGGAGCTCGGCTAATGTCGAGGCACCGCCAACGGCGGGCGTGCAGTTGACGGAGGGGCCGCTTGCTGCAGAGGTGCCGGCCGACGTACACCCGGGTGCATTAAGCTCCAGTGCCGGCGTCGGAGACACCAATGCCGCCTCCGCCGGAGACACCAATGGCCCCGCCATCGTGTTCTGCGAGTTGCTGGCCGTGAAGCTAGGAATCGGGGGCGGCCCCTGTTGGCCGCCCGCAATCCACGCACTAATCCCCTGGATCAAGGTAGGCACAATGGCGGTGATCGTCGCTCCGAGTTGTTGTTGCACTTGCTCTTGGACAATCTCCGAAATCCGCGCCACCTGTGCCCTGAGTTCTTGAACCTCGCGCGCCTGGCTTTCTGAGCTGGTCTTTTTCTCCTTTCGCCCACCAGTGTTATAGTATGACGACCATTTTGTCGACAAGCCTTTGCCGGCCACACGACCAGCTGACGTCGGCTTACTGAGCTTATCCTTGTTCTTCATTACATTCAACGCCCTATTTAGAGTGGTGTCCCAAGGGTTGCTCTTAGTCGACCCCGCGCTACTGCTTTCAGTCGCCTGCGGAAGGAATGTGAACCATTTAGAAATTTGGCTTCATTAATTAGAATGCAACCATATGGAGCTAATTACGCGGGGGTGTATTCCTTACCAGAACAAGCTCAAGCGCCCTGGTCTTCGGATCCGTGGTAAGCTCCTTTGTTTTCGGGTCCTTCTTGTATCGGGCCCTGACAAAGTTCCTGGTCTTCTTGTCACCGTATTTATCGAAGAGGGGCGGTAGGCCTTGCTCGGCACGGTCCGCCTCCTCCTTGTCCCATATAGGCTCCGCCACTCTGTAACCGCCGGGACCGAGTGTGTGTTCCCCTAAGTTCAGCTCCCGCATTTCTTTCCCCAACTTACTTGATTCGGAGTTTGCGGTGCTCGAGCAATTGATCTTGAAGTCGTTGTAGTCATCCCCCTCGGTGCGCCATAAGTACATCCATACTAATGGCGCACCTCACCGTGGTGTGCGATTAGTACTTTTTTTCTTATAGCAATGGCACAATACTAATGGCGCACCACCCCTCGGTGCGCCATAAGTACATCCATACTAATGGCGCACCTCACCGAGGTGCGCCATTAGTATTTTTTTATAAGACAGTAATAATTTTTTAAACTTGTTTAAATCATAACATTAATATTTTTTTATAAGACAGTAACAGTAATATTTTTTTTAAAAGACAGTAATAATTTTTTAAAAAATATCATCAAACAGTAATGCCGGTGGAGCGGGGGAGGGGGCGCGGGGTGCGGGGGGTCGGCAGCGGCGGTTGAGTAGGGGAGGGGTGCGGGGGGTCGGCGGCGGCGGTTGAGTAGGGGAATCGAGGGTGCGGGGGGTCGGCGGCGGCGGCCGGTGGACCGGAGGGTGCTCGGCGGCGAGGGGGACCGGATCTGGCGAGGTGGGATAGCGATCGAGATGGAGGGGGATCGAGATCGAGTGTCCATGAAATTTAAAAATATTCATGATAGTTCAAAAAGTGCCCATGAAATACAATCGAGAAATGAAGGCTACGATTTAAATACAATCGATCTTAGCTAGCTATCTGTTCACAATCTTCTTGCCCTTCTTTTTCGCAAATGGAGTTCTTCTGTGGAACGGACGTCCTTTAGGTAGGGTGGTCCTGCTTCTTCTTGTGGTGTATGCTGCTACTTCATCATCGTCGTCATGTTCGATCCTCGGGTCGCCATACTTGTCGAAGTCTTGCTCATTGGCTACTCCATCCATTCCGATGATCTTCCTTTTGCCTCTCCTCACGACAACACGACTGGGCTTTGACGGGTCGGTAATGAAGAAGCATTGGTCCACTTGGGAAGCCAGTACCCATGGCTCATTTTTCGCGGTGACGTTTGCGCCCGCGGTCTTGGATTTGGCTTCGGGTATAACCATGGTGGTGAAATACCGGTCTTCTTTTAGGACGCTCTTCGCCCATCTGACACGGAACATCGGGACCTTCTCTCCAGCGTAGCTCAGCTCCCAGATCTCCTCGATCCTTCCGTAGTATCTGTCCTTGTCGTTACCGGTGTAGGATTCCATCGTTACCCCGGAGTTCTGATAACCATCGCTCTTCATGTCCTTGGCCTCGGTGTAGAATGTGTAGCCGTTGATATCGTATGCCTCACAGGTCATCAGGTTGTGCTCGGCGCCCTGTGACAAGGCGAATATGAGTTGTTCTTCCGCGGAAGAATCCTCATGTAAAGGGTACGACAGAAGCTTCTGCTTGAACCAACGCGTGAAACATGAGTTGTGCTCTTTGAGTATATCTCCGTCCGTCCTCTGTTGGCCTCGGTCATTGTACATCTTCTTAATAAAGGTTTTGTGCTCTACCACCCAAGGATCGACCACGTCTATGTGTTGTAGCGCGACTAGGTTTGCTCTTTCAAAGTCGGCAAGTCGACCCTCGAAGTCGACATGCATTTCGCGGCGACCCTCACGGTGACCCCATCCAGCGAGCCTGCCGAGGTGCCTGTTGACGGGCAGACCAACGGGGTTCTCGATGCCTAGATAATTCGTGCAGTAGGAGATGCACTCTTCGGTCAGAAAGCCCCTGGCTATGCTTCCCTCTCGACGTGACATGTTGCGAACATATCCTTTGATGACACCATTCATCCTTTCGAACGGCATCATGCTGTGCAGGAACATCGGCCCGAGTTGGATGATATCGTCCACGATATGGACCAGCAGATGCACCATAACATCGAAGAATGCGGGCGGGAAGTACATCTCAAGCTCGCATAGTATCACCACAATCTCTTCCTGTAGCCTTCTGAGTTACCTCACGCCAACAGACTTCTGAGAGATGACGTCGAAAAAGTTGCATAGGCCAAATAGGGTTTCACGGACATGCGCATCCATGATCCCACGGATTGCAACTGGAAGTATCTGCGTCATCAGCACGTGACAGTCGTGAGACTTCATCCCGCTGAACTTCTGCTTCGCTGGGTCTAGGTATCTGCTTATCTTCCCCACATAACCGTGAGGAAGTTTTACTCCTACGAGGCAGGTGAAAAACTGCTCGAACTCCTCCTGACTTAGAGTGAAGCACGCGGGAGGGTAGTCATTTCCGGTCTTCTTGGCCTTTTTGCCTTTGCGACGACTTTCCGTGTCCTGCTTCGCCTCATCATCATCATCATCATCATCATCATCATCATCATCATCATATATATCGTGAAGCTCCTGCCTGATGCCCATGGATTTCAGTTCTGCCCTTGCTTTCGGCCCATCTTTGGTCCTCTCTGGCATGTTGAGCAGGGTACCAAGCAGACTCTCGCACACGTTCTTCATGATATGCATGACATCAAGGCTGTGAGGCACACGGTGGATCTTCCAGTACGGCAAGTCCCAGAAAACAGACCTTGTTTTCCATACCTTCAGCAGCGGCTCTGGCGCCTTTCGCTTCTTTCTCGACTCTGGCGCCTTTTGCTTCTTTCCCGGCAGTGGGCAGTCTTTCCAATTTTTCAACAGCTCGTCTATTTCCTCGCCGCTCCTCGTACGCGGGCGTCCTCGGGGTTCGGTTTCACCATCGAATAGATCCTTGCGTTTTCTCCACGGGTCATCGTCGCGAAGCCACCTTCGATGTCCCATGAACACGGTTTTCGAAGACCCGGGATCTCTATCTAGCTGGCGATACGTTGTGTCATCCATGCACCTGACGCATCTAGAAAATCCGTGGACCACCTGCCCCGCGACATATCCGTAACCGAGATAGTCGTGCACCGTCGTGAGCAGTGCGGCTCTCATAGGGAAATATTCTTTTTCTGCGGCGTCCCACGTATTGGCTGGCGTTTTCCACAGCGTGTCAAGCTCCTCTTTCAGCAGCCCCAGATACAGATTGATGTCGTTCCCTGGTTGTTTCGGTCCTTCAATTAGCATACTCATGTGAATGTACTTCCTCTTCATGCACAACCAGGGGGGAAGGTTGTACATCCACACAAACACAGGCCAGGTGCTATGTGTGCTTCTCTGGCTGCCAAACGGATTGACTCCATCGGTGCTCGCGCCCAGCACGATGTTCCTTGGATCGTTCCCAAGTTCTAGGTCTTCGAAGTTCAACGCTTGCCCGGCCCCCATGGACGACTTTGTAGTCATCTTCATCACCTTGCCACCGATAGCCATCCATGAAACCACGCAAGAGCAGGTGGTCCCGCACCTGCCCGGATTCCGGGTCCGCAATAAGGCTCTTCAGCTTGCATCTTCGACATGGACATCTTATCTCCGTCTCGTTCTTTTGAAGCATCTCGGCCTTCGCGGACCTCAAAAACCTATTCACGATGCCTTCGGTCATCATGCGGACCATGGTCGCCTGCGGGGTAGAGCAAAACAATATTTTAGAACCAAGAAAAAATTTGGCATGACTTTCCCTAAAAATAGGACCAAAAAGAATGCTTAATGCCAAAATTCTCGCCGAATTGGAAATGAATCAACATTCCGGCAAAATATTGGCAACTATCGCATTTCAAATACCGGTACACCTCCAAACACAAACACATATGCAACACCACAAACATATGCAACACCACGAACATACATAGATCTAGCTAGGCCATAAAAAGTGCATGTGCACATTGTTGTAGGGAGAACAACATAAATATAGCTTCCCCCCTTACTTACCTATCAAAACAAGGTAATTTGAATGAATCTATGATGGAAATGAGGTGAAAAAGAGGAGGCACCCGAGACAAGGAGGAGGTGGAGAGAATGAAGTGGGGAGAAAGTGAGTGTGGGTAGGAGAGGCTGTCCAAAATATCTTGTTGCTGCCCACTTACTAATGGCGCACCAACTCTAAATGCGCCATTAGTAATCCAGGTTACTAAGGCGCACCTTCTGGTGGTGCGCCATTAGTAGTTTTGCAAAAAAAACATACTAATGGCGCACTGTCCCACAGTGCGCCATTACTAGTTTAAACTAGTAATGGCGCACGGTGGAACAGTGCGCCATTAGTAGTTTTGCAAAAAGGAAATAAAAAATATAATAAAAAAACAACATTAGTGGCGCACTTTCCGGCAGGTGCGCCATTACTAGTTACAACTAGTAATGGCGCACTGTGTCTGGATGCGCCATTAGTATGTTTGGACAGGCGCACTAGTTAAAAAAAATTTTTGATACTAATGGCGCACCCTGGGCCAGGTGCGCCATTAGTAGTTTCAACTCTAATGGCGTATCAGAAGGTGGTGCGCCATTAGTATATACTAATGGCGCACCGCTTGTCTGGTGCGCCATTAGTGTCAATCCCATCTATAGCCCTTTTTCTAGTAGTGAGATATGTATGTGTGTGAGAGAGATTGCACAATTCATTCACGTACCACTATCTAGCGATCGTGGGCGTGCATCGCTTGAACATAAGTCAATATCTACTTTGTATCGTGGCCAAAGGTATAATATCGATTCAACGCTATAAAGATTGGACACTCACATATCACATTTTTTCTATTTAAATAAACCTTTTCAGTTGTGCATGCCAAAGTTACAGTGATTTTTCTTCAAATAACCAATGTAGCTATCATGTACATGCACCATTGTTACTCTTGCATTCAAATTCATTAGTCTTGGATGATTTAAGTTTCTATTTTGAAGTAATATATGTAATATTCATATATGAATTCAACGAGTACGCAATTTATGAAATGGAGGCTATGTAATCATATGAGGTAACACTTTTAAGTAGCTAACTACAATATCCATTTCTTTTTGTGTGCCTCTACACTAACACGTGAATGCATTATGTTTAAAGTAAATAACCAATGGCACTAAATTATCTATTTACACGAGAAATACATAGGCTGAGCGTTTGATCCCTTTTTTGTGAACGCGTCACTACACCCGTACGATTGGCCGCGCCCGTGTGAACGTCCAAGTTATCAGCGCATCATCCCGAGTTATTGTCTTTTTTCTGGGGTGGACTTCACACCAGTTATTAACTGCTGACGCGTGCCCCGTGTACACAGTGTAGCATGACCTTCCCGCTAGCATGGTCCAAAATTAGTTGAAACTGGATACGAATGATCCCGCGGGCGGCAAAATCTCCCACCTCCTTCTAAAATTTCCACCACCTTAGTCTTTAGCATGCGAAATCCCCCTTTTGTCCTTGGTGCACGGAGACCAACAGTTACAATACTGCCCTCATCTACATGATAGGTTGGGGCTGCTTTGGTAACTTCCGGTTCCCCCACTACACGGCACCCCCATTTCCTCTCCCCCTCCCACAAAAACGACTAACTCCACAACACCAGAGCGTCTTACATCACGCCGTCCGTACTTCATCGCCCTTTCTTCCCTCCCCTGTTGAAACCCTAGACTGCTCATCCATCGACGTACCATAGCCCATTCACTGCCAGCGGCGTCCACCTCGCTGGATCTGCTTCTGCGGCCGCATCTACCCCTCCCACCTCCCCTAGAAACAAGTAGACTGCTCATCCACCACTGTACCATAGCCCATTCAGTGTCGGCCTTGTCCACGGCGCCGGATCTACTTCGCCGGTACTCTCGTCAACCGCCGCGCATCTGCAGCGGCTCATTCGTACTCCCCACCGGAGACGCTTCGTCCACACCCCCCGGAGCCACCCCACCGACGCCCCCGTCGACGGCCTCTGATCCTCTTCGCCGATACCTTCCTCAACCCTATGAGAGCCGCTTCGCCGACACCTTCCTCAACCCTACCGGAGCCGCTTCGCCGACACCATCGTCAACCGTACCGGAGTAGCTTCGCCTATACCATTCTCAACCCTACCGGGGCCGCTTTGCCAACTCAAAAGTCCACGGCCTCAGATCCGCTTCCTCGCACCCTCATCCAACCTACCGGAGCAGCTTCTGACGCCCCGTCCACAGCCGCAGATCCGCATCGTCGACACCATCCTTAACCCAACCACCTGAGCATCTTCTGACGCCCCGTCCACGGCCGCAGATCCGCATCGTCGACACCATCCTTAACCCAACAACCGGAGCAACTTCTGACGTCCCGTCCACAGCCGTAGATCCGCGTCGTCAACACAATCCTTAACCCAACCACCGGAGTAGCTTCACCTACGCCATCGTCCACGACCACAGATCTGCTTCGCCCACACCGTAGTCCACCCTACCGGAGCCGCTCCACAAACACCCTACTCGACGGTTTTAGATCTCCTTACCGGACCCCGACAGCCAGTGCAGCGTCATCACCCTCGACGTTTCTAACCTGATTCCCACCGTCTGGAGAGATGGCAAGCACCCGCCACGGCCTAGGTACTTGTCACCTTTAAACTCGTCCAGCATCACTTGCCCGATGTACTTCAAATATACTAACTGGTCATTGTTACCTGTTATGCAGCTGGCAAAAACTACAAGGACGATGTTTCTTCTAGATCTAACAGCTTGGCCAACCAAGATCCTGGACTGAGGCATTGCTATGATCTTGTAAGAGCGTCTCTCTCTCTCTTGTATTGTTCGGTGCCTGCCAGCGTGCTTTGCTAGGATTTTCGACCAGTAATCCCTTTGTGCAGACAATGATTTCTACTACTGGCTGCTAAATTAGATATGTAGATGTCATACATGATACTACCTCGTACCTCCGTTCCTAAATATAAATCTTTCTAGAGATTGCACTATAGGCTACATACGGAGCAAAATGAGTGAAACTACACTCGAAAATGCATCTATATACATCTGTATGTGGTCCATACTGGAATCTCTACAAAGACATATATTTAGGAACAGGGGCAGTACATTACACAAAATCGTAGGTGGCATTAGGAATTCTAGTGCACTACATTAGGCTCCCTTAGAGTGCCTGCTAGTCCAGCATACAGAGTCATGGCTAGTTTATGGTACGCACACAATCGTTAATTGGTGGTTTAAATATGCGCAAGGGATATGCAATGTAGTATCATGTAGAGATGTCTGAAAGTAGCCGTGTCAACTTGCAGATAGGGTTACACAATGAAAAAGTACAAGATGTATGTGGCAATTTCATGGAACATCGCAAAAAAAGGAGAGGCATCGGTGAGCCTATACAGTGTGCTATGGTACGTCACTCCTCCATTGCAATCATCGTGAAATGTTATTTGTATGCCAGTTCTATTAGACAAGTTTCTTAGGGACAGTTATTACGAGTTATCCTAAGAAAATAAGCACCTGTGAATATAAGCTCCATGTAATAAGCGAACCAGTTCTTTTCATTGCGTTTTCAGCTTATCTTTGGTATGATCAGTGGAAAGTCTAGATTGCATTATATTTTTTTCATTTTGCTGCCTATATGGAAATTAATTTGACTTGCAAACATCACAAATTGAACCCAGTGCAGTAATTAATATGATAGGAAAATAGACCATCACTATTTGCTCAAAATGCAAATACAAAGATACCATCTACTTGGCACAATCTACTTTGGTCAATGTTTTCCATAGAGATCCCATTGCCTAATTTAAACGAAGAACACATGACCCACATTTAAATGAAGAACAATTATTTATTGAAATTCGATGGTCCAAGTGGCTGGTTATTATCGTATAGCAGCAGCAGCTCATAGCAACTCATCATACAACAACAGCAGTCTGCAATTCATCATATACCAGCAGCAGCTCATAGCAATTCATCATATAGCAGCAGTAGGAGCAGCTCATAGCAATTCTTCATATAGCAGCAGCAGGAGCAGCTCATAGCAATTCTTCATATAGCAGCAGCAGGAGCAGCTCATGGCAATTCATCATATAGCAGCAGCAGGAGCAGCTTGTAGCAACTCATCATATAGCAGCAGCAGCTCATATCAATTCATCATATAGCAGCAGCAGCTCATAGGAACTCATCATACAGCAGCAGCAGCTCATAGCAATTCATCATATAGCAGTAGCAGGAGCAGCTCATAGCAATGCATCATATAGCAGCAGCAGAAGCAACTCATAGCAATTCATCGTATAGTGGATCAGAATGAAAATTTGGCAAAAAATCAGAGGAGATCCTCACCTTGTTGGATGAGCTCATCCTTCAACAGCACCTCAAGGCCATGGCCTGGGAGGAGGGGAGGGGGAATAAGGTGCCTTCTGTCGCAGTGTGGCATCAGCCATAGTTGTGCAGCGCCCGTCGGAGTAGTGCGTTGGACAAACCACGGTGGAGCAGCTGCTGGAGACCATGAGAATGAGGGGCGGCGCCAGAGGGAGGAGCGGCCTGGGAGATTTTCCCCTACCCACCGGCCATGTAGCCTAGCTGGACATAGCATCGCCGAGGACCAAGCCAGATGGGACCAGTGGCGACGGCTCGCTGGAGGAACCCTAGTGCTGCAGGCAGGGGATCGAGGTAGAGGGAAAGGGGAGAGGAGATGCAAGCGGGCAGGGCAATGAATGCTTGCATGTTTGTTTTTATTTGAGGGTCAGGTGTGACACGGGCGTCAGCAGTTGCATTTTGAGTGTAATATAGGCAGACAACAGAGTCATTTCACTATTCCCCTTCCCTTCAATTTTTAGTGAGGTTCTACCCGAAACACCCCCCTCTAAAGCAAAATTAGTTAAGCCCAAGCCCATAAATCAAAAATGACTTCTTTACATCTTTTATGGCTATTTTGACAATATGCCCTGAAAAGGCGGAATTGAACTGGCCCTTAACCTGCAATTCAATTGTGTGTGCAATGATGAATCACTCCTGCCTGCTATCTGTACATTTAGGCATCATCATACATGGCATAACCTAATACATATGCATTCCATTGTAGAATCTGGAATATGCAATGTTTATGTTAGTTCATACGTTGCACATGATGTTTAAATGCCCCTTAAATCTGGTCAGTCAAGTAATGGTCTTTAAGCCTCCTTCTTTGCTTCTTTTCTTGATATGTAAGATTTGCTTACACATCTGTTCAATTGCTTGTTTGCATCAGCCAGCCATACTAGGACTGTTTGCTTTGATTACTTGCTATTCTTGACCTAACACTCTAACAGAGCTTGTCAATGATTTAAACACTAAGGGCTGCTGTAGTGGGGCCTTGTCTAACTCATAGGTGACATAAAGGTTTGGCTGTACACTACAGTAGGCTCTCCAAGAGTACCTGGAGATCCAGTTCAAAGGTATGCCTATTTTTTACATAGTGTAGACATAGTAAATGCTCATTTCATTGTGTGCAAGTGCAAGAGATGCGGCATGTTTCATTATGTGGTGTTGTTTTGTTATAATCTCATCCTTTTGTGTTCACAGACTGGAAAGTATGCATATTTATCTTCCAAGGAGACGAGTAACTAGTTTGTGTCACCTTGTAGAGGGGGTGCAATGAAGATAAGATTGAGGATTTCCAAGTACAAGATGTTAGGAAGGAGCCTTGCAAGAGAAGTAGGAGCTGCACTGAGCCTCCTCAACCTGCTAAGGTAAGTCACTATATGCAACTCAACAGTTCAATTCCTTGTTTGTTTCAGGCATAGTTAATTTTCTCTTTTCAATTGCTTTATTTGTCCTCAGTTAATGAGATGCCCAAATAATCATGCCTGATGTTCGGTACTTGTATCACTATTAGTTGACATAATGAAAGCCCTTACCATTTAATTACTCTGCCGAAGTGTGCCTGAAGCTTTGAAGTCTATTGACCAACCATTATTGCATGAGTCTCACAATCTAGTTTATACTACGCTAATGATTGCATAGTTTTGCCTGCTGTAGTATGTTTGTATGAAACCCTCTGCTGTTCATTATGCTCCCTAAGACTTTAATTGAGGCACAGAATGGCCAACTGCTTGCTTACTTATACGCAACATGCTGTCTAAATTTGTAACTTGTCTGTGTTTTCGATTGGGCCCCAACATCATGCTCCTCTGGTGAGCTAAGAGGGATTTCTGTATGCAGGCTGCACAGAATATCTTTTTTATAATTTTTAAAATATCACCTGCTTATGCTTCATGACGTATAACATTTTTTTTAAAGTGACATGTAACATTATTGTTAGTCCTGTTTTGCCATGTAGTACAAAACAGTGTCTTGTTCGCTTCATTGTTGTAACTATATTTTTGACCTAGTCATGTGTACTTACAGAAACATTTCAGGATGAAGTGACATCAACACAAAGATCTGCGAGCAGTGCGGCATGGCCGTTACCAAATGATTATGGATTGGAATTGGAATGTGCTGATGTTCTCGAGCATCAACTAGACGTGGCAAGACAACGTGTACATGATTGTCAACGTATAATCAACAAGTTGAGACTGGACATGCAGGTATTAGATGCAGGAGTCAAAAAAATGAAATAAGACACTGAGGTAACCACGAAGGAATTGGAGATTTTGCAGACTGAAATTTGTGCTATCTGAATCCGGCCAATCCTATTTTCTGAAGAGATTATAGTTCAAATGGAGTTAAGTTGATGCGCGTCCATGATGTATGAGCTATATTTGCCCAGTGTATGTAATTTGTTGTTTGTGTATGCTTTATTATCACCTGTGCCGAACCATAATGCCCAGTGGGTATAATCGGTTGTAGTTTCTATATTGTATAGTGTAGGATTATTCTATCTTTCTATGCCTTGATCTCTTTGTTGTATAGTGTATGCTTTTTAGAGGTGATAGTATTGAGTAGGATAATTCTTTGAATATGCTATATCGTTCAAACGGGGGCCAACTCGCCCAACCATGGCCCTTCACGGGCCGTCGGATCCATGGGCCTTCTACGTCTCGTAGGATCCATGGGCCTTCTATGTCTCGTAGGATCCATGGGCCTTCTACGTCTCATAGGATCCATGGGCCTTGTACGTCTCGTAGGATCCATGGGCCTTCTACGTCTCGTAGGATCCATGGGCCGCCGACTCATTTATGGGTCTTGTACGGGCCTTTAATGGGACCTAGACGGGCCTTTAATGGAAATTGTATGTTTTATGAGCTGACCATAAGGGACCGTTAATAGGCCGTATTTGGTGATGCTATGAAAATGGCCCAACAGACTAACGGTCCACAAACGGGCCGACTGTAATGACGGGCTGAATTTGGCCCACAAGCAGAAGATGACAGTAATGGGCCGTAAGTAACCGAATGCTGCAAATGAGCCCAAGAATAAATTGGCCCTCAGAAGGCCTTGGGCTAGAAACGGCCCAACAAAATAATGGGCCGTTAATGGGTATAAAGTGATACACTGTTCATTACGGGCCAGTTTCACCACGGGCCGTTAATGGGTGTAAAGTAATACACTGTTCATTACAGGCCAGTTTCAGCACGGGCCGCTAATGGACCAAGAGTTACGAAGGGCCTCATATGGGCCGAAAGACGTCATGGGCTATACATGGGCCAGAAGTGAAAACGGGCTGGAATCATATTGGATGGCCCAGATGACGCTATTGGGCCTAATTCGGATAGGGCGTAACGGGCCTTGGGTTAGCGGGCTGTAAATGGGATATATGCGAACATGCCGTTAACAGGCTTTCCATGGGCCAGCTCGCCGGCTTTTGACCAAGTCAAACGGGCCGGCCTTTTCACAGGAATGGGCCACTGTTTGGCTGTGCCACGTGTCGATGTATCATAGGCGCCTTCTGTCCCGTGAGTGGATGACATCTGTCCCAACGATGAGCCGACACGTGTTTCCTCTAGGCAATGATGATTTTACACGTGGAAAATCCCCATTGGTCGGGGTTGTTAACGGGTTATCGGATCCAAAACCCGACCTGATAGCTTAACGGTGTTCCGTTATGGTGGATGCCACGTGTCGGTCACCTTTGACGAAAGCACTTCTGTGACGCGCGATTTATCGTCATGGAAGTGGACACTTCCGTGATGATAATTTTGGTAATGTCATGGAACACTTCTACGACAGCACAGGTATGACTATCTTGATTCTGTCATAAATTTGTCATGGATGTACATGCATGAAAAAAACACGACCTACTCTGACAAACACGTATCATCACGGAAGTGTATTTTTTTGTAGTGGTCTACGGTGTCAACCATACTCTTTGGACGGTGAAGTCCTTAGTAAAGAGACGAGGCTCTGATACCAATTGGAAGGATCGGTATAGTTGACTAGAGGGGGGTGTCGGTGTCAAAACCGGCGGATCTCGGGTAGGGGGTCCCGAACTGTGCGTCTAAGGCAGATGGTAACAGGAGGCAGGGGACACGATGTTTACCCAGGTTCGGGCCCTCTTGATGGAGGTAATACCCTACGTCCTGCTTGATTGTTCTTGATGATATGAGTATTACAAGAGTTGATCTACCACGAGATCAAAGATGCTAAACCCTAGAAGGTAGCCGATGGTATGATTGTATGTTGTCCTACGGACTAAAACCCTCCGGTTTATATAGACACCGGAGGGGGCTAGGGTTACACAAGGTCGGTTACAAAGGAGGAGATATACATATCCGTATTCCCTAGCTTTCCTTCCACGCCAAGTAGAGTCCCATCCGGACACGGGACGAAGTCTTAAATCTCGTATCTTCATAGTCCAACAGTCCAGCCAAAGGATATAGTCCGGCTGTCCGGAGACCCCCTAATCCAGGACTCCCTCAGTAGCCCCTGAACCATACTTCAATGACGATGAGTCCGGCGCGCAGTATTTTCTTCGGCATTGCAAGGTGGGTTCTTCTCCAAATCTTGAATATCTATAAAGTAGTGTCCGGCTCCCATAAATGTTGGACTTCTTGGTTTCTATGCCCAATATGGGCTATCTTCCACGTGTCGAGCGAATGCGAGGAGCCAGGGCGTTTTTACATTCGCCCCCTAGCCAGGTAAATAAATGGTCTATTAAACGGATGGGGATTCTTACATCCAATCCATACCATCCTCCCATGGCGAGAATCCATCGGAGCGCGCTCGGAAAAAAATCCATTCCAACATGGCCGACCACCGCATCTCCTCCTCCCGCCCACGTAGCCCTAAGCCCAGTGATTGGGAGAGGTGTTCCATCTCGCACAGTCAATTAGTAGAGCTGCAGACTCAGGGATTTCTCCCCCAGCGTATATGGTCCCCGTCCGAGCCGGGCTCGCCACTTATAATGGCGGGGAGCAAGCGGAGAGCTTCCCCAGCCCCTCTAAGGGGGAGCGGGTATGCCTCATTCCTTACTTACTAACGGGACTCGGATTTCCCATCCATCCATTCCTCCGTGGGCTCCTGGAGTTCTATGGCCTCCAACTACATAATTTCACCCCGGCTTCCATACTACACATCGCTGGTTATGTTGCCCTTTGTGAGCTGTTTCTGGGCTGCGAGGTTCATTTCGAGCTGTGGAAAAGGTTATTTTGCCTTGTGCCCCGCACACAGAAGGGGTCACTTTACCAGGTGGGCAGAGCTGAAATATGGCGCATCGCCGAGACCGGATACCTATCCGGCACTCCAAAGAAGACGTCCGAAGACTGGCCTTCGGAGTGGTTTGATATGGAGGACGTTCCCCTTCCAGACCCTGTTCGGCGGGTTTTTCCTGAGTTCAACAATGCTCCTCTAAAGAAACGCCAAAGCTGGCACCCACAGAGCCCCCAGGAGGAAGACAACGGAGAAGTCCTTTACCTGATGAACTGGATTAAAGAGCTGGCTCAATCAGGATTGACAATAGTTGAGGTTATGTCAATATGCATAATGCGGGGAGTGCAGCCACTTCAATATCGAGGGCACCCCCTGTGGTGTTTTAACAGGGAAGATGATGCCACCCGCTGCAGGCGTAAGGGACCGGACTCCGCTGCTGCTTTAGCAAAAATTCTGTCTGAGTTGTTCAAGGGAGAGGAAGAGGAGTTCATTCGTATCAAGCCACGGGATGGATTCTCCATGTACAACCCTCCAAGATGGGTGAGTTGTACCTCTTTACTCCCATTCTTCCCGCATTCTTCGTCGTAGGTACTTACCTTGCCATTTTACGGCATGAACTGCGAAAAGCTATAAGGTAGGTCAACAACCCATCTCCACAACCAGAGGACCCTGGCCGGGCCCTCGGTTCCGGACTCGAAGAGGATCCAGACATATTCGTGGAGCTGATAGACAGGCAATTCTATCAATTGAGCTGCGATGATGCCATGGTGGCCATAACGGCCGACTATCCCGGACTGCTCCCTGCGTCGCACGTAAGAAAAAACAAAATCCCAGCTCCAAAAATAGGATCCCATTTTAGACACTTCACCTACCATACACATATGGTGTTTCACAGGGAAGGCATTCGGGATGCCGTGCCGAACCCACAGCAACTCTCCAACAAGAGGCACCGAAGCTGGGTAGGCCAAAAAGGAAGGCAGTCAGGATGGAGACGTTGGTGCAGAGGTATGACACAAAACCTCGCTTCGTGGTTGTCGCCTTTCTCAAAATGTAATGACTTCCATGTTTCTTTAATAGAAAAAACGCTCGCCGGACTATATCCGGAGAGGCTGCCGATCACGCCTCCACCAGTCGGGCTCCAGGGCCGGACATAGAGGTGGAAGCCAACATGGGGCGGACGCCGAATGCTCCTCCTACAGAGGATGCGGATAGACTATCCGCTATAAATTCAGAAGTGGAGAGCACCATGAATCACAGGCGTCGCCGGGCCGTACTCCGTGACTCTTGTTTCTCACCAGAGGCATTTGATGCCTTCAATTCCGGAGACGCGTACATCTGTGCTGCTCAAAATGGTCTAGCCAGAGCCACGGACCAGTATGTAAGGGATACACGGGTAAGCAAATATGACGATCATATGTATCAGTAGCCCCTGAGACTTGAAGCAGTTGATGCAACTGATTTAAGGATCATTATTTGTGCAGTTCTTACGGAGAAGAATTCCCAATTGTCTCAAGAGCTGGACGAGTGCAAGGCCCAGCTGGAAGCCGCTGTTACCGCCTTGAAGGAGCCCAAAAAGGGTCCCCTTGGTAACTCTTTTGTCTATTGCAAAGAATATGGGTACCAGATAGTATGCGGCATGTATGCACACCTAACAATAGATGTTGCAGGTGGCCCCGGAGTGAATCCGGAGGCCGTAGAGGCGGATACGGCACGTGATGACCGACAGCGAAATGCTGGCGAGCGCATGCTGACACGAGTCAGGCAGGAGAAAAATGATCTCCAAGATGCCAATATCCTGCTGGGCGTGGAACTGAAGGATGTCCGAGCCCATCTTGCGGACTCCGTGAAGGAGAATAAACGGCTTCGGCGCGACATTTTTAGTAAGTGCTTGAACGAACTTTTTAAAGGAGTTTGGCGAGGAAGCCTGCTAACAGCGTTATGTCTGCAGGTATGCTGACGGGTCGTCCACGGAAGAGATGCCCGGGTCTTCGGGTGATCTTCTACCGGAGCTCTCACAACTGCACGAACAAGTTCGGCAGGTGATGCAGGTTGTTGCTCAAGCCTTGTGGCCATCCGCGTCCCCGCTAGGAGGCATGGGGGAGCTTATAGAGAAGCTCAAGGGAGCGCGACGACGCTTCCGATTATGGAAGATATCCACCTGCCGACAAGGTGCAAGGGAAGCCTGGGCTATGGTGAAGACACGATATACCAAGGCAGACCCAAACCACATGGCCGAAGTCAGACCTGTGGGGCCCGATGGGAAAGAGATCCCTTTCAGTTTAGTGTATGATCAACTAGAATTAGCCGCAAAGTATTCCCAACAGGATTGTAGGCTAGACAGTCTGTTGGATGGAATAGAAGAAGAATTTAATCATCTTAGTGACTATGTACTTCAAGTGACATATGCAATGTCCCTAGCCGGATTGTAAATCATTTGTCATGGTGGACCTTTTCGCTTCGACCTCTGGACCCGATAGTCCATAGTGTATCTGAATACCCACTCGGTTATGTAAAAACCACGGTATGCGTGGAAACCAGGCGTACGGGTCATAAGTGCTTGAACAGACAAGTACCCAACTAGCTATGTTATATTACATGGATAGTAAGAAACATCTTCCAGGGAGAATAATTCCGTTAAGGGTTCCTTTCCCTGGGTACGCATGCCCTAATGTGCATGTCCGAACTGCGAGACGCAGCTAAAAACATCTGGGGGCGTGTAGTTATTTAAATGAAAGTCATCTTTTATTCACCGACTGAATCTTCCCTTAAGAACGCTAGCTTTCGGCTTCACCCAGTCTGAGGTACACATCCGGCTGACCCGGCAGTAACAATCACAGTGGTGCTCCCCTTATGTTGTAGCCTAATTAATGGGAACGTAGGGCATAAATACAAGAGCCAGGCAACCCAGCTTGGCCAAAACTTAAGTCATATCGATGCATATAATGGCGAGAAAAGGTACATGCAAAAGAATAACACATGTGCGGGGCATAAAGCCCGGAAAGGTAATTAGATTGAGCTTCTGTATAAGAAGCCCCCAGGTATATTGAGCGCGGTTAGTGCGTCAAGATTGTGTAACCAAGACACAAGTGTAGCCCTTTAGGGCCTTGAAGAGAAAAAAGAGAAAGAAAGAGAGAGAAAACAGATGTGTAAAAAATTGATGGATGTAAGGAGACAAACATAGTGTCCGGCGCTAGGTGTAGAATCTTCGAAGTCTGGCTGCGTTCCATGGGTTTGGTTCGAGTCGATTATCTGATCCATCCTGCAGACGGTACGCTCCACTGGTCAGAACCTGGTCGATAATGAAGGGACCTTCCCATTTCGGCTTGAGATTGTTCTTTTTCTTCTCCGGCAGGCATAGAACTAGTTCGCCAACGTTATAGGTTTTGGCCCGCACTTCTCTGCTTTGATACCTTCGAGCCTGTTGCTGATAGAATGCGGAACGGGCTTTTTCCACGTCGCGCTCCTCCTCCGGGGCATCCAAACTGTCTTGCCGATCGAGCTCGGCCTCTCTTTCTTCGTACATGCGCACTTGAGGTGAGTCATGAATTACGTCACAAGGCAGCACCGCCTCACCGCCGTACACCATAAAAAATGGTGTGTATCCGGTAGTGCAATTTGGCGTGGTCCGCAGCCCCCATAGTACGGAGTCGAGCTCCTCTACCCAATGAGTGTCTGATTCCTTTAAGGATCGGACTAATCTAGGTTTAATGCCGCTCATGATAAGACCATTCGCTCGTTCTACTTGACCGTTAGTTTGCGGATGATAGACAAAAGCATAATCGAGCTTGATGCCCATCTTGCTACACCAAAGTTTCACCTCGTCGGCTGTAAAGTTCCTGCCGTTGTCAGTGATGATGTTGTGGGGGACGCCATAACGGTGCACAACCCCGGATATGAAGTCTATCACCGGTCCGGATTCAGCCGTTTTGAGAGGTTTGGCATCTATCCATTTGGTGAATTTATCCACCATGACCAGTTAGTATTTTTTCTTATGGGTTCCCCCTTTAAGGGGTCCGACCATATCAAGCCCCCAGACCGCAAAGGGCCAAGTAATGGGGATTGTTTGCAGGGCGGTAGGTGGCATGTGGCTTTGGTTTGCAAAAAGCTGGCAACCGACACAATGTTGTACAAGATGTTGTGCATCTGCCCAGGCCGTCGGCCAATAAAAACCTATACGGAAGGCCTTGTTTACAAGGGCCCGGGCTGCGGCGTGGTGGCCTCCGAGTTCGGCATGGATTTCTGCCAAAAGCTTCCGCCCTTCCTCTTCGGAGATGCACCTTTGAAGGACTCCGGTTGTGCTTTTCTTATAAAGCTCTCCCTCATGGACCTTGTAGGCTTTAGATTGCCGCACTATGCAACGTGCCTCATTTTGGTCCTTGGGTAGTTCCTGCCTAATTAGGTAGGCCAGGAATGGTTCTGTCCATGGGGCGATGACGGCCATTATCACATGGGGTGAAGGTGTTATTTCGGTAGCAGAGCCTCCGATTGTGTCAGAGTGTTCGGTATCTGGGGTTGTGGCCGGGTCTGTACTATTTTTGCCGGTGTCCCCTTCCCATACCACGGATGGTTTAGACAGTCTTTCCAGGAAGATGTTCGGCGGGACAGGGTCGCGTTTAGCGCCGATACGGGCGATGATGTCCGCCGCCTGGTTGTTTTCCCGAGCCACATGGTGGAATTCAAGCCCCTCGAACCGAGATGACATTTTGAGAACGGCGCTGCGATATGCCGCCATTTTCGGATCCTTGGCATCGAAGTCTCCATTTATTTGGGATATTGCGAGGTTCGAGTCCCCACGCACCTCTAGGCATTGGATGCCCATGGAGACTTCCATCCAGAGACCGTGTAATAGGGCCTCGTATTCGGCTGCGTTATTGGAGTCCGTGTATAGTATTTGGAGTACGTATTGCACTGTATCTCCGGTGGGGGACGTCAAGACGACGCCAACCCCCAGACCAGCCAGCATTTTAGAGCCATCGAAGTGCATGATCCAATTGGAGTATGCACCGTACTCTTTAGGGAGTTCGGCTTCCATCCATTCGGCGACGAAATCAGCCAATACTTGCGACTTAATGGCTCGCCGTGGTTTGTATGTTACGTCGAACGGGAGGATCTCGATGGCCCATTTGGCAATCCGGCCCGTGGCATCGCGGTTATTTATTATGTCATTGAGTGGTACTTCAGAGGCCACCGTGATTGAACACTCTTGAAAGTAGTGTCGTAATTTCCGGGATGCCATGAATACCGCGTATGCTATCTTTTGATAATGTGGGTACCGTGATTTGGATGGAGTGAGGACGGTGGATACATAATATACCGACTTTTGAAGTGGGAATTTATGTCCGTCCATCTCTCGTTCGACGACGAGCACTGTGCTTACAACTTGGTGAGTTGCCGCTATATATAATAGCATAGGTTCGCCAACCGTTGGCACGACCAAGATTGGGTTGGTGGCCAAGATGCCTTTTATTTCTTCCAGTCCGGCCGTGGCTGCGTCCGTCCACTCGAAGTGTTCGGTACGCCGAAGAACGCGATAGAGGGGAAGCGCATTTTCTCCTAATTGGGAGATAAAGCGGCTTAAAGCCGCCACACATCCAGTTAATTTCTGGATTTGCTTGAGGTCAGTTGGGATAGCCAACTGCGACAGGGCTCGGATTTTAGCTGGATTTGCTTCAATTCCTCTGCTGGAGACGATGAAGCCCAGGAGTTTTCCGATGGGAACGCCGAAAACACATTTTTCCGGATTGAGCTTAATGTCATATGTTCGGAGATTGGTGAACGTGAGCCTCAAGTCGTCTATTAAAGAATCGACGTGTCTGGTTTTAATGACCACATCGTCTACATATGCCTCCACAGTCTTACCAATCTGCTTTTCCAGACATATCCGGATCATGCGCTAATATGTTGCGCCAGCGTTTTGGAGCCCAAAGGGCATTGTGTTAAAATAGAAGGGGTCATATGGTGTGATAAATGTCGTTGCGGCTTGATCAGACTTCGCCATCTTAATCTGGTGGTAACCAGAGTATGCGTCGAGGAAGCACAATGATTCGTGTCCTACGGTAGCATCGATGATTTGATCAATGTGAGGGAGTGGGAAGGGATCCTTTGGGCAAGCCTTATTAAGGTCTTTGAAGTCGACAGATAGGCGCCAGGATTTGTCCTTCTTTGGTACCATCACCAGGTTTGCTAGCCAGTACAGATGTTTTATTTCTTTAATAAATCCGGCCTCCAGTAGCTTGGCGAGGTCCTCTCTCATGGCTTGTCTCTTAGGTTCAGAGAAACGCCGAAGAGTCTGCTTGGCCGGCTTGAATCCTTTTAGAATATTAAGGCTATGCTCGGCCAATCTGCGTGGGATTCCTGGCATGTCTAAAGGATGCCAGGCGAATATATCCCAATTCTTGCGCAGAAACTCGCATAGTGCGGCGTCTACAGCGGGGTCTAATGGTGCCCCAATGGATGCTGTTTTTGTGGGGTCCGTTGGATGGACTTGGAATTTAACTATTTTGTCCGCTGGTTTAAAGGAGGTGGACTTGGATCTTTTGCCTAGTATGACATCGTCCCTGTCCACCGTGGAGCATAGCACGGTTAACTCCTCCGCCACAAGGGCTTCGGATAATGCCTCAAGGGCTAATGCGGCTGTTTTGTCTTTGGCGCGGAGTGCTATGTCCGGATCACTAACTAGAGTGATGATTTCATTGGGTCCGGGCATTTTGAGCTTCATGTACCCATAATGGGGTATGGCTTGAAAAATTGTGAATGCCTCCCGCCCTAGAAGGACATGGTATCCGCTACTAAACAGGGCCACTTGGAAGGTAATTTCTTCGGACCTGTAATTCTCCGGAGTGTCGAATACCACATCAAGTGTGATTTTCCCAGCGCATCGTGCCTCCCGACTAGGGATGATTCCTCAGAAGGTCGTACTGCTTTGCTCAATACGGTTGCTGTCTATTTCCATTTTTTGGAGAGTTTCCTCATAAATGAGGTTTAATCCGTTGCCACCGTCCATGAGCACCTTAGTGAGCCGAAAGCCGTCCACAATTGGACTGACGACCAAAGCAGCTGGTGTTCGGGCTGTTCGGAATTTAGGTTCGTCACTGGCATTGAAGGTGATGGCCGTGTCGCTCCATGGATTTATTGCTTCCACATGGAAGACTTTGGCAAGGCTGCGGAGTGCTCGCTTGTGCCTATTATTTGCGGCGAAGGTCTCGAAGACCGTCAATACTGTATTGTTATCCATGGGAAGGTGCTCTGAGGTATTTTGGGTGAGGAGATCCTCACCGCTTTTGGCCACCTGCCGGAGTACTCAACATGCTCTAAGGTTGTGTGTTGATATGGTATCCGCTGTACTATGGATTTTGCAGGGTCCGTTAGGCCATCCCTCCAATACGGTTCCACGCCTTGTAGTGGGCTTTTGCTTCTTTGTAATTGAGTCGGGCAACTTATGAGAGTGCACCCTTTTAGTCCGGACTGGGGGTTTTGTTAGAGCTGGAGTATCCCAAAATTGCGTTTGGGTTTTCCAGGCACTTTCCATTGCATGGTATTTCCGTACTATGGCCGCCAAGTCAGCGAAGTGTGTTATGTCATGGCGACTTATGGCGTTGAGGACTCCCTTGTCCGTGCAATTGTTGCAAAAGAACGAAATCACGTCTTCCTCGCGGCAGTCCTTGACCTTGTTCATTACAAGGAGGAATCTGGCCCAATAGTGATGTACTGTCTCTTGGGGCGCTTGCCTAATGTGGGAAAGATCATTTGTATCCGGGTGGGTGGGTGGATTTAAGTCGAGACCTTGACCCAATCTATGATCCCGGTGCAGAGGAGTTTCCGATCTTGGAAATTCGGGCTCTGGGATGTTGCCCCGTGGGTTCGGTATGTAGCCTGATTCTGGGTTCAGGGTTAGGGCGCTGTCCTCCCGTGAGCGAGTATCCGGCTCGGGGAGCTCGGGAATCCGAACATAGTTCGTCCTCAGGATAGAGGGAGAATCGCCGCATTGCTCTTCCACCACCGCTATCTGATGGGTGACCGGCGGAGAGTTAATCTCCCTTTGGTCGGGTTTAAGCCCGATCCGATCATAGTCCGTAGTGACTCCCAGAGCAGCGATGCGATCCAAGAGCTCGTTCAAAGAGGAGAGCTCCATCGGATCCATATGCTTGGCAAATTTAGAGCCGATGTGGAGGCTATTTTCGATGACCCGAGAAGTCATCGTCGGTGTCGCGGCCGAGAGAGCGGTCATGATGAAGCCGCCTAGTCGGAGAGTTTGGCCTACAGCCAGGGCTCCCCCAGAGGTGATGTTGTCCTTGACAACAAGGTGAGCCATCCTCCTTATGATGATGACACAGTGGAACTCTCAATGAAAGCACTAATGTCGGTGTCAAAACCGGCGGATCTCGGGTAGGGGGTCCCAAACTGTGCGTCTAAGGCGGATGGTAACAGGAGGCAAGGGACACGATGTTTACCCAGGTTCGGGCCCTCTTGATGGAGGTAATACCCTACATCCTGCTTGATTGTTCTTGATGATATGAGTATTACAAGAGTTGATCTACCACGAGATCAAAGAGGCTAAACCCTAGAAGCTAGCCTATGGTATGATTGTATGTTGTCCTACGGACTAAAACCCTCCGGTTTATATAGACACCGGAGGGGGCTAGGGTTACACAAGGTCAGTTACAAAGGAGGAGATATACATATCCGTATTGCCTAGCTTGCCTTCCACGCCAAGTAGAGTCCCATCCGGACACGGGATGAAGTATTCAATCTCGTATCTTCATAGTCCAACAGTCCGGCCAAAGGATATAGTCCGGCTGTCCGGAGACCCCCTAATCCTGGACTCCCTCAGGGGGTGAATAGGCAACTAACAATTTTTAGCTTTTCTTTACCAAATTAAACTTTGAGTCAAAGTAGGTTGTCTAGATATGCAACTAGGTGGGCAACCTATATGATGCAACAACAACAAGCACACAAGCAAGCAAGGTATATAACACAAATAAGCTTGCACAAGTAAAGGGATGAAATAACCAAGAGTGGAGCCGGTGAATACAAGGATGTGTTACTGAAGTTCCTTCCTTTTGATAGGAAGTACGTCTCCGTTGGAGCAGTGTGGAGGCACAATGCTCCCTAAGAAGCCACTAGGGCCACTGTATTCTCCTCACGCCCTCACACAATGCGAGATGTCGTGATTCCACTATTGGTGCTCTTGGAGGTGGCAACCGGACCTTTACAAACAAGGTTGGGGCTCTCTCCACAACTTAATTGGAGGCTCCCAACGAAACCGCGGAGCTTCGGCACAATGGAATGTGGCTCCGAGGTGACCTCAACCGTCTAGCGTGCTCAAACACCCAAGAGTAACAAAATCCACACAAGAAAGTATGGGGGAAGCAAATATCCTTTGGTGGAAGTGTAGATCTAGGTCTGCTCCTTCAATCCCTAGCAAATCAACGAGTTTGAGTGGCTAGAGAGAGAGAGAGAGACCGGGCAAGAGAGCTTGAGTAGCATTAATGGTGGAGTGAGAGAGGTAAGAGGTAGGTGTGGTAGGTGGAAGAAGCACCCTTAAATTGCAACCCTAAAAATCCAACCATTACTGCGTTTTATGTACTGCAGCGGTACAACTCCTCCTTATCCCGGTACAACCGGGACTTGCGGTTTACGTGCAGAACCCTACCAAGCGGTACAACCCGGTGACCAGGCGGTAGTACCGGTTTAGGAGAAAAACCGGACCAACCGCCCAGCCACCGCTCAACCACCGCATAGAAACAGTAGGGAGTCACCCCTGAGTGCGGTAGTCGAGCGGTACAGGACCGATGCAACCGCTTGGCCTTGAGCACTCGAGCGGCTAAGTCCTGAGTGGTAGAACCGCTCCGGACACCAGCGGTACCAGTACGATTGGACCAACCGGGCCACCACCGCCCGAGTAACGCATCAAAACAGAAGTCTGACCGGTACTTGGCCGGAACAACCGCCCTAGTCTTTGCTGAGCATGGTGGCGGTACCACCGCCCGGAAGCAGCGGTACAACCGCTCGATCAAAACTGGTAAGCGCCAAGAACCAGCGGTACAACCACTCCACAGAGCGGTACAACCGCTCCAGAGAGCGGTACAACCGCTGGGAAGCCACAGTAAGCAGTAGGATAAGAAGGGAAGAGCTCTCTCTCACAACTAAGGAAGGCAAGAGAGGGGTGAGGTAAGTGTACGTGAAAAGATTCCTCCAATTTTTCCAATGTGGATTCCCCCTTGATAGTACGGGTTCCCTACGACCAAAAGAGATGAAAGGCGTAGATAACACCAGCTTCGATCTTTTCCTTTTAAAGAGAATAGCTAACCGAAGTAGGCCTAAATACCGAAAACCTAAAACACTTAGTACATGATTAGACCAACAAAGGGTCGTCATCATCATCCAAAACACAAAGTAGGGAAATGCCCTTACAACATCATTGGATAATAATATGAAGCATAAAGCACCACGTTCAAGTAGAGTGTACAGCGGGTTGCGGGAGAGTGGACCGATGTAGATAGATAGGGTAAGGTGATGAATATGTTGGTGAAGATGACGGAGGTGTTGGTGTAGATCGCCGTCACACGATGATGGCCCCGGCGGCGTTTGGGTGCCACCGGGAGAGAGGGGGAGAGAGCCCCCCATCTTCTTCTTCTTCTTCTTCTTCTTCCTTGACCTTCGTCCTAGATGGGAGAAGGGTTTCCCCTCTGGTCCATGGCCTCAATGGCGGCGAAGGGCGACAGCCCCTCCGAGATTGGATCTGTCTCTCTGTCTCTCTCTGTTTTCGTGTTCCCTGACTCTGTCCTTTCACCATTTCTTGAATTCCCAGAGATCCGTAACTCAGATTGGGCTGAAATTCAGACACGATTTTTGTCCGGATATTAGCTTTCTTGCGGCGAAAGAAGGGCACCATCCACCATACGGGGTGGCCACAAGGGCCCAGGGCGCGCCTGACCCCCTGGGGCGCGCCCCCCTGCCTCGTTGCCCCCTCGGGCATCGTCTCGCATTGATTCTTCTTCCGAAAAATCACATATATTCCAAAAAATTATCCGTTAGTTTTTATCCCATTTGGACTCTGTTTGATATGGATTTTATGTGAAACAAAAAACATGCAACAAACAGGAACTGGAACTGGGCACTGGATCAATATGTTAGTCCCCAAAAATAGTATAAAAAGTTGCCAAAAGTATATGAAAGTTGTATAATATTGGCATGGAACAATCAAAAATTATAGATATGACAGAGACGTATCAGCATCCCCAAGCTTAATTCTTGCTCGTCCTCGAGTAGGTAAATGATAAAAAAATATAATTTTTGATGTGGAATCCTGCCTAGCATAATCTCGATCATGTAATCTAATCATGGCATGAATATTAAGACACGAGTGATTCAAAGCAATATTCTATCATTTGACATTAAGACAATAATACTTCAAGCATACTAATAAAGCAATCATGTCTTTTCAAAATAACATGGCCAAAGAAAGTTATCCCTACAAAATCATATGGTCTGGTTATGCTCCATCTTCACCACACGAAGCATTCAAATCATGCACAACCCCGATGATAAGCCAAGCAATTGTTTCATACTTTTGATGTTCACAAACCTTTTCAACTTTCATGCAATACATGGGCATGAGCCATGGATATAGCACTATAGGTGCAATAGAACATGATGGTGGAGGTTGTGTGGAGAAGACAAAAAGGGAGAAAGTCTCACATCAACACGGCTAATCAATGGGCTATGGAGATGCCCATCAATTGATGTCAATGCGAGGAGTAGTGATTGCCATGCAACAGATGCACTAAGAGCTATAAGTGTATGAAAGCTCAAACTAGAAACTAAGTGGGTGTGCATCCAACTTGCTTGCTCATGAAGACCTCGGGCATTTGAGGAAGCCCATCATTGGAATATACAAGCCAAGTTCTATAATGAAAATTCCCACTAGTATATGAAAGTGATAACTCAAGAGACTCTCTATATGAAGAACATGGTGCTACTCTGAAGCACAAGTGTGGTAAAAGGATAGTAACATTATCCCTTCTCTCTTTTCTCTCATTTTTCTTGTTTTTCTTTTTTTGTAGGCTTCTTTGTCCTCTCTCTTTTTGGGGGGCTTCTTTGGCCACTTTTATTTTGATAACCTCACATGGGACAATGTTCTAGTAATTATGATCATCACACTTTTATTTACAACTCAATATTACAACTCGATACTAGAACAAAGATATGACTCTATATGAATCCCTCCGGCGATGTACCGGGATGTGCAATGATCTGGCGTAGCAATGACATCAAAAAACGGACAAGCCATGAAAACATCATGCTAGATATCTTATGATCATGCAAAGCAATATGACAATGAATGCTCAAGTCATGTATATGATGATGATGGAAAGTTGCATGGCAATATATCTCGGAATGGCTATGGAAATGCCATAATAGGTAGGTATGGTGGTTGTTTTAAGGAAGATATAAGGAGGCTTATGTGTGATAGAGCGTATCATATCACGGGGTTTGGATGCACCGGCAAAGTTTGCACCGACTCTCAAGGTGAGAAAGGGCAATGCACGGTACCGAAGAGGCTAGCAATGATGGAAGGGTGAGAGTGCGTATAATCCATGGACTCAACATTAGTCATAAAGAACTCACATACTTATTGCAAAAATATATTAGTCATTGAAACAAAGTACTACGCGCATGCTCCTAGGGGGATAGATTGGTAGGAAAAGACCATCGCTCGTCCCCGACCGCCACTCATAAGGAAGACAATCAATAAATACCACATGCTCCAACTTCGTTACAAAACGGTTCACCATACGTGCATGCTATGAGAATCACAAACTTCAACACAAGTATTTATACAATCCACAACTACCCACTAGCATGACTCTAATATCACCATCATTATATCGCAAAACTATTGCAAGGAATCAAACATATCATATTCAGTGATCTACTAGTTTTATGTAGGATTTTATGACTAACCATGTGAATGACCAATTCCTGTCATCTCTCCAAATAGATATAAGTGAAGAAAGAGAGTTTAATTCTTTCTACAAAAGTTATGCCCATGCTCTAACAAATATAAGTGAAGCAAAAGAGCATTCTACAAATGGCGGTTTTCTAAGTGAAGAGAAACATGCAATCCAAACTTCAAATGACATAAGTGAAGCACATGAAGCATTATATAAAGCCATACTCAAAAAATATAAGTGAAATGCAATGAGCATTCTATTAATCAACCAAGGACTATCTCATACCATCATGGTGCATAAAAGAAAAGTGAAAACTAAATGCAAAAGACGCTCCAAGATTTGCACATATCGCATGAATGAAACGAATCCGAAAACATACTGATACTTGTTGAAGAAACATGGGATACCTTCCAGGGCATCCACAAGCTTAGACGCTTGAGTATCCTTGAATATTTACTTGGGTTGCCTTGGGTATCCCCAATCTTTAGCTCTTGCCTCTCCTCCTTCTCCTCATATCGAGACATCCTCGATCTTTGATCACTTCATCCACACAAAACTCAACAGAAAGCTCGGTAAGATCCGTTAGTATAATAAAGTAAATCACTACTCTGAGTACTATTGAAAACCAATTCATATTTTGTTTTTGCATTGTAGATACTATAATATAACTTTTACATGGCTTAATCCACTGATAGAAATCGATAGTTTCATCAAAACAAGCAAACTATGCATCAAAAACAGAATCTGTCTTAAATAGGACAGTCTGTAGTAATCTGAACATTCACCATACTTCTGGTAGTCCAAAAATTCTGAAACAATTAAGAAAATAATCAATTTGTATATAAAGACAGTGCAAAAAGTTTCAGAACTGTTTGACGTTCCAGTAAAAAATGTAAAATCATGCACTACAGCCAAAGTTTCTATCTTGCACCGCACAAACCAACAAGCAATGTAAACATCCTAAAGGAAAATCTTGGCACATTATTTTTAATTTTAAAATTTATAAAAGCACACAACAGAAATAAATGACTCTCTAAAACTTCCGGGTTGTCTCCTTGGCAGCGCTTTCTTTAAAGCCATTAAGCTAGGCATAAAGTGCTCAAGTAATGGATCCACCTGGATCCCAAGGTATATCAAAGCGAATTTTAATTAACAATGATTTTTGATTTAGGAGTGAGCATATATGATGCAACAACGAAGTCTAACTCTCTTCATGTGCATCAGGATGTCATAAAAGAACAATTCATGCATACTTAGTAAAGGCCAATGCATAGTATAAACAGTTTCTTGCAATTTTATCATATTGGAAACATGGAGAGGCGGAGATGTAGTTCCTCTCTCATAATAATTGCAAGTAGGAGCATCAAGAACATGCATATTACATTCATCAAAATTATCATGTGCAATGGTAAAATGCAACCCATCAATATAATCCTTAATAAGGGCAAACTTCTCCGATATAGTGTAGTCGGGCGAATTCAAAAAGATAATAGGACTATCATGCGTGAGTGCAATAGCAAAAATTTCATGTTTAACATAAGGAACTATAGCAAGTTCATCTCCATAAGCATAATTCATATTGGCATCTTGGCCACAAGCATCATCAAAAAGGGACATTTCAAAAGAATCAACGGGATCATAACAATCACCATAGCATTCATCCTTTCGTAAATTCGAAGGGAAATTAAACAATGTATGAGTTGAAGAGTTACTCTCATTAGAAGGTGGGCATGGGTAGCTAATCCGCCCTTCCTCCTTTTGTTCTTCGCTCTCCTCATCATCTTTTTCATCCAACGAGCCCACATTTTCATCAATTCCTTCTTCCATAGACTCCTGCAAAATATTAGTCTCTTCTTGGACAGTGGAGGAGTCATCAATATATGGTTTAACATAGGCATTAGAAGCATAATTATTGTAACAATATTTAAGTTTGGAAAAAATTTCATATTTGTAAAGAGTAGCATCATACTTTTCAATCAAAGAAGCAATTTCATAAGAATCCTTAAAAGTACAAATTCTTCAATTTGTTGAACATCATAGTAATTATAAACACCCTTAGCATACGAAGATACGATTCCATTACCACTAAACTCACATTGGTAGGGAAGGTGTTTCTTAGGGTTTTCAGAACAACAAGTAACATCATATATTTCACATAAATTCCAAGCATAACATTGCAAACGATGAATTTGATCCAGTAAAAGTTTCCCTTTTTGAGATAAGCGGTGTCGCACATAACAAGCATGGTCATCTAAAGATTTTCCCTCAACTAAGCTAGTTGGGATTTCAGCACGAGCACATAGGGATCGAAGATGATCCAAGTAAAAAGCTTCAGGAGTGTGATAGATTTTGAGTGGTTCATCAACCATTGGTGTAGTAGGTACAACTAATTTTTTTGGTATTTCTGTTCCATATCCATAACTAAAGATAGATAACAACTTATAACAACAAATAAAAATTACTTAGTGATGAAGCAAACAAGCACACACGAGAATATTCACCCCACGCTATAACTCCCCGGCAACGGCGCCAGAAAAAGGTCTTGATAACCCACAAGTATAGGGGATCAATTATAGCCTCTTTCGGTAAGTAAGAGTGCCGAACCTGACGAGGAGCTAAAGGTAGAACAAATATTCCCTCAAGTTCTATCGACCACCGATACAACTCTACGCAAGCTTAATGTTCTCTTTACCTAGAACAAGTATGAAACTAGAAGTACTTTGCAGGTGTAACGGGATAGGTTTGCAAGAATATAAAGAGCACGTAAATAAAAACTAGGGGATGTTTTAGGTAAAGAAGCAATAAAGTTAGTATAGCGAGTGTGTAAAAGTAGTGGTAGGAGTTGCGAGATTGTCCCTAAGAAATTGGCTACATTAAATAGACCGATAGCAAGTTTTATGTGGGAGAGGTGTAACGCCCCGAGACCGATGTGCCAGGTGTCCTCAAGTTATTCGCTGTTGTTGCCTTGTCATTGCTTGTGTGTCATGCATTGCATATAATGTCATCATGTGCATTTCATTTGCATACATGTTCGTCTCATGCATCCGAGCATTTTTCCCGTTGTCCGTTTTGCATTCCGGTGCTCCGTTCTCCTCCGGTGGTCATTTCTACCTTTCTTTCGTGTGTGGGGATTAAACATTTCTGGATTGGACCGAGACTTGCCAAGCGGCCTTGGTTTACTACCGGTAGACTGCCTGTCAAGTTTCATACCATTTGGACTTCGTTTGATACTCCAACGGTTAACCGAGGGACCGAAAAGGCCCCGTGTGTGTTGCAGCCCAACACCCTTCTATTTTGGCCCAAAACCCACCTAAACCTATTCTATCATGTAGAGCGTTCCATCACGATCACGTGGCCGAAAACCGCACCTCATTTGGACTCTCCTAGCTCCCTCTACCTCTATAAATAGACCCCTTCATTTTCGTTTTCGGATCTTTCCCCGAAACCCTAGATCTCACCTCTCTTCACGCCGCCGGACATGTCCGCCCGCCGGCGGACGCGTCCATCCCACCGCCACGTCGCCCCGGCCAACCGGGAGGCGACACGTCACCGCCTCCGTCGCCTCAGCCAACGAGAGCCCGCCACCTCAGCTCCCGCGCCGCCTCCTCTCTCTCCTTGCCACCGCGCCGGCCCGTGGAGCCCAGGCGGGGCCCGCCCGGCCCGGATCGCTAGCGCACCGCCGCCCGAGGCCCGAGGCCGCGTCGCCCGCGCCGCCTTCGTCCTCCCGTGCACCGGCGCCCGGTGCCCGCCGCCCCGCCCGCCACCGATGCCGGCACCGGCCACCGTCGCGGCTGCCACCGGCGTCCGCCGCCCCATCCACCGGCGCCGGCCACCGTCCTCGCCCGCGCCGCCCGAGGCACTCCGCCGAGCACCGCGCCTCCCCGACCAAGCTCCGGCGAGCTCCGCTTCCTCCGGCGACATCCAGCGGCTCCGGCGACCTCGATTCCGGCCGACCTTCCTCGGGAAACCGGCCGCTACAGTGCCCAGATCCAGATCTGATCTGGAACCCTAACCCTAGGGTTGACTTTCTGCCCCTCACTTAGATTCATTTTGCATAATTTGACCTGCCGTAACTTTGCATCCATAGCTCCGATTGATGCATATAGCATATCAAAATGTTCGTCTCAGAGAGCACATCATTTCATCTCATTGCATCATTTTCATTTGAGTTCATCTTGATGCCCGAAATGCTGTTAGAAGAGTGCTACTTGAGTTATTTGTCAGATCTGCTGCTCCATTTAGATATTTGTCATTTTTGCCATGATTATTGTGTGCATGATATGCCCATGAGATCTACATATGTTCTGTTAAGGGTTTTGCCATCTATCCATAGGTGCAACCCATGTATTTTTGTGATGTGTGTGGTGACTAGCACAAGCTTGCTAAGTGAGGCACTTGGTAATGCTGATTTCAGGGACTTAGCATTTCCACCAAGTCCTTGATCTGTTCATTTCATGATGCCATATGTTCATGTTGTTTCCTAGTGATCCGTGTCTCTTTTGAGGATGATCAGTAAGGGTGTTTTGTTAATATTGTTGTGCTCTATCCATCCATGTCTTTGTTTGCACTTATGGAGCACCCTATCTTGAGTCAATCGAGCTCTACTTTTGCTATTTCGTGAATCTGGGCAGATTGTCTACTTGATTAGCGATTTTGCCGAGGATGTTATAGTTGATCCGTGCATGCCATGTTATTGTTATTGCCATGTATAGCTTTTGTAATGTGTATTCTTGTTGGGTGTATGCTTAGATTTTCATGCCTTGCTCTGTAGTGAGTGCATCGAGCTCGTTAACATGCCTACTTGATATCTGTTTTCAGCATGCTCCAGTTTTCACTAAGTTTGAGAACTGATTATGTTTTTGCCATGTTCACATGCTTGCAATTGTATTTTCTGATCCCTTTTGGCTCAAGGTCACTAAGGGACTTTTGTTAAGCTCTTTGAGAAGTTCCATGCCATGCTTTACTTTGCCATGTTCAGGTCCTGTAGCATATAGTTTTCATGCTCCGAAGTGTGCTACCTGATCTGAAATTCCAGGCTAGTGTTAATTTCTCTAAGTTTGAAATATGTTTACCAGATGCGTTTTTGCCATGCCTGTTTGAACCTGTTAATGGATGAATTGGCCGTAGCTCAGTGCTAGAATTTTGTTAAGCATCATGAATGGATCCCTCCCATGTATTTTGTTGCCATGTTTGAGTGTTGTAGAATGTTCATCTTGTTGCATTTAGTTGGCTACTTGCTGTAAATTGCAGAACATGGCCATATTTGTATCGCTTGCCATTTCCAAACTGTAACTCCGATTCCGGTGATCTTTATATCGTTTTCAAGCGATTTCATCTCACCTTTCCAGTGGCACACTTGGTTTTTCCAAGTTGAGGCTAGATCCTATCATTCCTTATCAAATCATGCATATGCATCGCATACCGCATCCCGCATATCATACCATGTTGATGTGTTGGTTGTTTACTATGTTGTATTCTTCTTTCCGGTGTTTGCTTCTTCGAGT
Source organism: Triticum urartu (assembly GCF_056163025.1). Lineage (NCBI taxonomy): Eukaryota > Viridiplantae > Streptophyta > Magnoliopsida > Poales > Poaceae > Triticum > Triticum urartu. Next base: position 390,201,977 of record NC_141873.1, on the reverse strand, counting down.
TGGTTCCGGTTACGTCGCATTTGTGAGGACCCGTTCGTCTACGTTCTGTTTGTCTTCTTCATGGACTCGTTCTTCTTCCTTGCGGGATCTTAGGAAAGATGACCGTACCCTCGAAATCACTTCTATCTTTGCTTGGTTAGATGCTCGCTCTTTTGCTATGCCTATGCTGTGATACCTACCACTTGTTTATCATGCCTCCCATATTGTTGAACCAAGCCTCTAACCCACCTTGTCCTAGCAAACCGTTGTTTGGCTATGTTACCGCTTTGCTCAGCCCCTCTTATAGCGTTGTTAGCTGCAGGTGAAGATTGAAGTTTGTTCCTTGTTGGAACATGGAGATGTTTCCTTGTTGGAACATGTTTACTTGTTGGGATATCACATTATATCTTATTTAATTAATGCATCTATATACTTGGTAAAGGGTGGAAGGCTCGGCCTTATGCCTGGTGTTTTGTTCCACTCTTGCCGCCCTAGTTTCCGTCATATCGGTGTTATGTTCCCGGATTTTGCATTCCTTACGCGGTTGGGTTATAATGGGAACCCCTAGACAGTTCGCTTTGAATAAAACTCCTCCAGCAAGGCCCAACCTTGGTTTTACCATGCGCCACCTAGCTTTTTTCCCTTGGGAGTCGCGCATCCCGAGGGTCATCTTTATTTTAACCCCCCGGGCCAGTGCTTATCTAAGTGTTGGTCCAAACTAGAGCCACTTGCGGCGCCACCTCGGGGAAACTTGAGGGCTGGTTTTAGCTGTACATAGTGTTCATTCGGTGTTGCCCTGAAAACGAGAGATGTGTAGCTCCTATCAGGATGTCGGCGCATCGGGCGGTCTTGCTGGACTTGTTTTACCATTGTCGAGGATGTCTTGAAGAACCGGGATACCGAGTCTGATCGGAATGTCTCAGGAGGAGGTCTATTCCTTCGTTGACCGTGAGAGCTTGTCATGGGCTAAGTTGGGACACCCCTGCAGTGATTTGAACTTTCGAAAGCCGTGCCCGCGGTTATGGGCAGATGGGAATTTGTTAACGTCCGGTTGTAGAAAACCTAAAGTTGACCTTAATTAAAATGCATCAACCGCGTGTGTTACTGTGATGGTCTCTTTCTGGCGGAGTCCGGGAAGTGAACACGGTGTTGGAGTTATGCTTGACGTAGGTTGTTTTAGGATCACTTCTTGATCATACTTGTATCGACCGTGCTTTGCCTTCTCTTCTCGCTCTCATTTGCGTATGTTCGCCACCATATATGCTACTCGCTTGCTGCAGCTCCACCTCATACCTTTTACCTTACCCATAAGCTTAAATAGTCTTGATCGTGAGGGTGCGAGATTGCTGAGTCCCCGTAGCTCACAGATACTTCCAAAACCAGTTTGCAGGTGCCGATGTTACCGTGCAGGTGATGCAACCAAGCTCAGGAGGAGCTCGATGAAGATCTTGTCCTTTATGTTGTTTCGTTCTAGTCGATCAGTAGTGGAGCCCAGTTGGGGTCGATCGGGGACCTTTGTCGCATTTGGGGTTCTTATTTTATTTCGGTTCCGTAGTCGGACCTTGATTGCATCTGGTTGTTGTAATGCTTTATTCATGTAATTGTGTGAAGTGGCGATTGTAAGCCAACTAGGTATCTCTTTCCCTTATGTATTACATGGGTTGTGTGAAGATTACCTCACTTGCGACATTGCTTTCAATGCGGTTATGCCTCTAAGTCGTGCTTCGACACGTGGGAGATATAGCCGCATCGAGGGCGTTACAAGTTGGTATCAGAGCCTTCCCTGACCTTAGGAGCCCCCATTGCTTGATCGTTTTTAGCAGTCGTTGTTGAGTCTAGAAAAATGTTTTGAGTCATTTAGGAATCATATATCGGAGATTTTAGGAATTCTTTTTACTCCTCAGTCTCCTCATCGCTTTGGTAAGGCATCCTGACGTAGAGTTTTGACTCTTCTCTTCTCAAATTTCACTAAATTTTTTTTTAGGATCACGCGGGTATCTTGGAATCGTTTCGATGGTTTTATGACGAGAACATTGTCTTGGTGCCTCCTGTCAGGGGTTTTGTGGAAGTGTCCCGGGGAGTTGAGCTCTGAGGTGTTGTCGTCATAATTTTATCATTGCAGTTCTGGAATACCTGAGTTTAGCACGCGGACATCGAAAATCTCTTTTATGCAGTTCGTTGGCGAGATAACCTCGACACCACCCAGTACTGGGGCGGGAGTTCGGGAGTATCGCCATAACTTGTATAACGGATGTTTTTTGAAGGTTGAGGTAGATGGTTTCCGAAGTTTTTCTCGGTTATGTGTTGAAGGATGGATACAGCTGGATGTAGGATTTGTTAGATTTGGGTGAGATATTATGCTTCCCCTGTATCCCCAACACCTGATTGCATAACCGGAAAGGTTCGGGAGTTTCATAGGAGGGAATTCAAGTAGCTCTGAGGATATCTTTCCAACAGGTGTATGATATGAAATTGGGGTTCGACATCTAGTGGTCCGCCTATTCACGGTCGGTTTTACAGTGGTCTCGTTGTGTCTTAAAGAGTCCTTGGCTATGCTGACTCGGGGACGCTTTGTATGTCATGTGCACTGCCTTGTACATGATGGTGATGTACGATCGAGCCCGTGTAGGCCCCACCACGAAAACTTCAGACGAAATCTCTATCATATGTTTGTTCCGGCTTATTCTGCAAGCCAGTCCTTTGTTTTTGTTTTGAGTTGTGGTATTCGAGTTGCTTCGAAGTCAAGAGTTGATTCCATACCTTTCCTAAATGGTGTTCTCATACTCCGATGTGAATACCAATCCTCATGATAATCGAGATTGTCATGTCAATCCTTTTCAACCGGCGTGTTTCTCTTCAAGTGGATCCGATCATTTCTACAACCGTAAGATCATTTATCAGTTCTTCTCAACGGTGTTTGCTTCATCCGTTCCAAGTTGTCTTTGTTTTCCCACCCTCCCACCCTTGTTTTCTTCAAGGACTCAGATTTCTTTATCAAGTATCCTTTTATTTTTGTGAAGTCTCTCCACTCTTTTCCGTCAATGTTCTTACCCGGTGGTTTCCATGAAGATGTTCTACTAGTTCGTCATTCTTCATTCTCTTATTCTCCGATGGTTTCAAATCAAGCTTTCGGTGTGGATCTCATATCCCTTTTCCCTCGTTTCAAATACCTTCTCATACCGGTACACCTCATAATAATTCATTTCTCGCTATTCAATTATTCCGGAGTGTTCAAGATATCTCAATGGGCTCGTCTGTCATTCAAGATCCGTTCAACCTATTTTGGGGTTGTTATCTCATTCAAGCCATTTAATTCAACTAGTGCTTTCTCTCTTTTAAATCGTTCAACGGTGTTTTCTTTTCAGTGGGCCCTAACCCACAGGTCTTTTTCCAGGATCTTACCTGACTTCTTATTTTCCCGGAGCTATCCTCAAATTTCTTTTCGAAGTTTGACCTAAGAATGAATTATCATCAGTTAAATGTCTTTCTCCAAGATCATTCAAATTCTTTTCATCGTTGGCTCAACCTTTCCATTCTTCATTCCAGAGTGTCTCAACAATTCTTGGTGGTGTTTCTCGTCGTAATTCTCAGATTTTGAAGACCGAAGAAGAATTTTTCTCTCAATCTTGCTCCATTCTCTTAAAGATTCGTGGTTCTAGTTAGAGGCCATCCTCTCATAATTGTTTTTTGATTGTCAAAATTCTTTTATCCATCCGGAGCAATTCAAGAGGCTTCTCAGTTTGTTATCCGGAGTCCATCATTTCAGGTTTATTCATTCTCAGCTGTCAGTTATCATTCTCCTATTTTACCGGTGCTTCGTTCAAGTGATCTCTATTCAGTTCGTGATCCCCTCGTTCTCATGTATCAAGATTCTCTCAAGCATCTTCATTCATTTGCTAATTCTTTCCGGTGTTTCTTTATCTTCTCTTCGTTCTTTTTCAATTCTTATGGTGGTTCTTCCAGATTCTCTTCTTTTGTTATCATATCAATTTATTCGTTGTTTTAATCCTACCGGTGGTTCGTGGAAGACCTTTCTCAAGTTTTGATATATCTCGCTTAATCCTTTCTACCAGAATAAGTAGTATGCCAATTCCATTGCTTGTCATCAATTTTAATTGGTGAAGGATACGCATAATGTAATTCTTATTCTTGTTTCATCGAGTTTATTCAATTCCTATTTTTTCGGAGTGGTTCATCATACTTATTCTGGGTTTCAAGTGCTCATCTTTCTTTCCCGGAGTTCCATGTTCTCTCAATTATTTCATCGCGAGATCCATTTAAATCATTGCAAGGCTTCAACCTTATTCCTTTCATCCTCCATTTCGATTGATCATTTCTTTTATTTTCGGAGTTCTCATGAAAGTTCTACATGATGGTTCATCAAGGATTTATATTCCTTCTCGGAGTGTTCATCGAGATTCTTTTCTAAGAAACTCAAGCTTTCTTCATTTTGTAATCCGGAGTGCATTTCTGTCTATCGTATCATTGGAGGTGGTATTATGTCATTCTTGATAATTTGAGTTCATGTTTTGCATGATTCACATGCTGTCAAGATTGGGATATTTTAAATCCATCAACCTATTCGTTGGAATTATCTTGGGTCATATTTCACCTAAAGCCTTCCCTAAGGATTGTTGCTATCTATGGTGTTTATAAATGACCCAAGTTATTCATCTATCCTCCCGGTGAATTAAGCTTCTCATCTCCTTGTTGTTATCAATCTAATATATCGTTTCTGTTAGTGGCAGAATTTCACCTCATAGTTTTGAGATGTTCTCCATAAGCCCACTACAACCTTGTTCTTTTCGTTGTTGGTGTTCCAACAACTCTGTTCGACTTTTCTCCTGAGGATGCCTTTTCAAGCTCTTTTGTGGCAGAAGTTGACATTTTCTTCTCCATTCTTTTATTTCAATTATCTATATTCTATGCTTTCGTTAAGGAGGCATTGTGGTGTTGTTCTTTTCACCCATCTTCTTGTTTGCTCAGGACTGTGTTCTTTTCTCGGTTTATACATTTAACCGGAGTGTTGTGCCCTCTGCTCAAGTTCTTTTCATCTTATCAAGTCTTGCATAATTTTTCAACCGGAGTGCTGCTCGAAGTTGGTCTTCCTCGTTACTCTTCCCTACTGGAGTGCTTTCAACTTTGTCTTCCTCGTTGCATTCTTTTTTTCAATTTGTTCAACCTTTCAAGGTTCGTAGTTTCACTCATTTGTCAAAGAAGCAACTTAGTTTTACCTCTTCTTTTTTTCTCTTCCGTTTTCCCTCTGGTGCCATTCTAGATCTCGGGACGAGATCATCTCGTAGTGGTGGAGTGCTGTAATGCCCCGAGATCGATGTGCCAGGTGTCCTCTAGTTATTCGCTGTTGTTGCCTTGTCATTGCTTGCATGTCATGCATTGCATATCATGTCATCATGTGCATTTCATTTGCATACATGTTTGTCTCATGCATCCGAGCATTTTTCCCGTTGTCCGTTTTGCATTCCGGTGCTCCGTTCTCCTCCGGTGGTCATTTCTACCTTTCTTTCGTGTGTGGGGATTAAACATTTCCGGATTGGACCGAGACTTGCCAAGCGGCCTTGGTTTACTACCGGTAGACCGCCTGTCAAGTTTCGTACCATTTGGACTTCGTTTGATACTCCAACGGTTAACCGAGCGACCGAAAAGGCCTCGTGTGTGTTGCAGCCCAACACCCTTCTATTTAGGCCCAAAATCCACCTAAACCTATTATATCATCTAGAGCGTTCGATCACGATCGCTTGGCCGAAAACCGCACCTCATTTGGACTCTCCTAGCTCCCTCTACCTCTATAAATAGACCCCTTCATTTTCGTTTTCGGATCTTTCCCCGAAACCCTAGATCTCACCTCTCTTCGCACCGCTGGACATGTCCGCCCGCCGGCGGACCCGTCCATCCAACCGCCATGTCGCCCCGGCCAACCGGGAGGCGACACGTCACCGCCTCTGTCGCCTCAGCCAACGAGAGCCCGCCACCTCAGCTCCCGCGCCGCCTCCTCTCTCTCTCGCCACCGCGCCGGCCCGCAGAGCCCAGGTGGGGCCTGCCCGGCCCGGATCGCCAGCACGCCGCCGCCCGAGTCCCGAGGCCGCGTCGCCCGAGCCGCCTTCGTCCTCCCGTGAACCGGCGCCCGCCGCCCGCCGCCCCGCCCGCCACCGACGCCGGCACCGGCCACCGTCGCGGCTGCCACCGGCGTCCGCCGCCCCATCCACTGGCGCCGGCCACCGTCCTCGCCCGCGCCGCCCGAGGCACTCCACCGAGCACCGCGCCTCCCCGACCAAGCTCCGGCGAGCTCCGCTTCCTCCGGCGACATCCAGTGGCTCCGGCGACCTCGATTCCGGCCGACCTTCCTCGGGAAACCTGCCGCTACAGTGCCCAGATCCAGATCCGATCTGGAACCCTAACCCTAGGGTTGACTTTCTTCCCCTCTCTCAGATTCATTTTGCATACTTTGACCTGCTGTAACTTTGCATCCGTAGCTCCGATTCATGCATATAGCATATCAAAATGTTCGTCTCAGAGATCACATCATTTCATCTCATTGCATCATTTTCATTTGAGTTCATCTTGATGCCCGAAATGCTGTTAGAAGAGTGCTACTTGAGTTATTTGTCAGATCTGCTGCTCCATTTAGATATTTGTCATTTTTGCCATGATTATTGTGTGCATGATATGCCTATGAGCTCTACATATGTTTTTTTAAGGGTTTTGCCATCTATCCAGAGGTGCAACCCATATTATTTTTGTGATGTGTGTGGTGACTAGCACAAGCTTGCTAAGTGAGGCACTTGGTAATGCTGATTTCAGGGACTTAGCATTTCCACCAAGTCCTTGATCTGTTCATTTCATGATGCCATATGTTCATGTTGTTTCCTAGTGATCCGTGCCTCTTTTGAGGATGATCAGTAAGGATGTTTTGTTAATATTGTAGTGCTCTATCCATCCATGTCTTTTTTTTGCAATTATGGAGAACCCTAGATTGAGTCAATCGAGCTCTACTTTTGCTATTTCGTGAATCTGGGCAGATTGTCTACTTGATTAGCGATTTTGCCGAGGATGTTGTAGTTGATCCGTGCATGCCATGTTATTGTTATTGCCATGTATAGCTTTTGTAATGTGTATTCTTGTTGGGTGTATGCTTAGACTGTCATGCCTTGCTCTGTAGTGAGTGCATCGAGCTCGTTAACATGCCTACTTGATATCTGTTTTCAGCATGCTCCAGTTTTCACTAAGTCTGAGAACTGATTATGTTTTTTTCATGTTCACATGCTTGCGATTGTATTTTCTGATCCCTTTTGGCTCAAGGTCACTAAGGTAATTTTGTTAAGCTCTTTGAGTAGTTCTGTGCCATGCTTTACTTTGGCATGTTCAGGTCCTGTAGCATATAGTTTTCATGCTCCGAAGTGTGCTATCTGATCTGAAATTCCAGGCTAGTGTTAATTTCTCTTAAGTCTGAAATCTGTTTACCATATGCATTTTTGCAATGCCTGTTTGAACCTGTTAATGGATGAATTAGACGTAGCTCAGTGCTAGACTTTTGTTAAGCATCATGAATGGATCCCTACCATGTATTTTGTTTCCATGTTTGAGTGCTGTAGCATGTTCAGCTTGTTGCATTTAGTTGGCTACTTGCTGTAAATCGCAGAACGTGGCCATATTTGTATCACTTGCCATTTCCAAACCGTAACTCCGATTCCGGTGATCTTTATATCGTTTTCAAGCGATTTCATCTCACCTTTCCAGTGGAACACTTGGTTTTTCTAAGTTGAGACCAGATCCTATCATTCCTTGTCAAATCATGCATATGCATCGCATACCGCATCCCGCATATCATACCATGTTCATGTGTTGGTTGTTTACTATGTTGTATGCTTCTTTCTGGTGTTTGCTTCTTCGGGTTGGTTTCGGTTACATCGCGTTTCTGAGGACCCGTTCGTCTATGTTCCGTTTGTCTGCTTCATGGACTCGTTCTTCTTCCTTGCGAGATCTCAGGCAAGATGACCATACCCTCAAAATCACTTCTATCTTTGCTTGCTTAGATGCTCGCTCTTTTGCTATGCCTATGATGCGATACCTACCACTTGCTTATCATGCCTCCCATATTGTTTAACCAAGCCTCTAACCCACCTTGTCCTAGCAAACCTTTGTTTGGCTATGTTACCGCTTTGCTCAGCCCCTCTTATAGCGTTGTTAGCTGCAGGTGAAGATTGAAGTTTGTTCCTTGTTGGAACATGGAGATGTTTCCTTGTTGGAACATGTTTACTTGTTGGGATATCACATTATATCTTATTTAATTAATGCATCTATATACTTGGTAAAGGGTGGAAGGCTCGGCCTTATGCCTGGTGTTTTGTTCCACTCTTGCCGCCCTAGTTTCCGTCATATCGGTGTTATGTTCCCGGATTTTGCGTTCCTTACGCGGTTGGGTTATAATGGGAACCCCTTGACAGTTCGCTTTGAATAAAACTCCTCCAGCAAGGCCCAACCTTGGTTTTACCATTCGCCACCTAGCCTTTTTCCCTTGGGAGTCGCGCATCCCGAGGGTCATCTTTACTTTAACCCCCCGGGCCAGTGCTTATCTAAGTGTTGGTCCAAACTAGAGCCACTTGCGGCGCCACCTCGGGGAAACTTGAGGGCTGGTTTTAGCTGTACATAGTGTTCATCCGGTGTTGCCCTGAAAACGAGATATGTGCAGCTCCTATCAGGATGTCGGCGCATCGGGCGGTCTTGCTGGACTTGTTTTACCATTGTCGAGGATGTCTTGAAGAACCGGGATATCGAGTCTGATCGGAATGTCTCGGGAGGAGGTCTATTCCTTTGTTGACCGTGAGAGCTTGTCATGGGCTAAGTTGGGACACCCCTGCAGTGATTTGAACTTTCGAAAGCCGTGCCCGCGGTTATGGGCAGATGGGAATTTGTTAACGTCTAGTTGTAGAAAACCTAAAGTTGACCTTAATTAAAATGCATCAACCGCGTGTGTTACTGTGATGGTCTCTTTCTGGCGGAGTCCGGGAAGTGAACACGGTGTTGGAGTTATGCTTGACGTAGGTTGTTTTAGGATCACTTCTTGATCATACTTGTATCGACCGTGCTTTGCCTTCTCTTCTCGCTCTCATTTGCGTATGTTAGCCACCATATATGCTAGTCACTTGCTGCAGCTCCACCTCATACCTTTTACCTTACCCATAAGCTTAAATAGTCTTGATCACGAGGGTGCGAGATTGCTGAGTCCCCGTGGCTCACAGATACTTCCGAAACTAGTTTGCAGGTGCCGATGTTACTGTGCAGGTGACGCAACCAAGCTCAGGAGGAGCTCGATGAAGATCTTGTCCTTTACGTTGTTTCGTTCTAGTCGACCAGTAGTCGAGCCCAGTTGGGGTCGATTGGGGACCTTTGTTGCATTTGGGGTTCTTCTTTTATTTCGGTTCCGTAGTCGGACCTTGATTGTATCTGGTTGTTGTAATGCTTTATTCATGTAATTATGTGAAGTGGCGATTGTAAGCCAACTAGGTATCTCTTTCCCTTATGTATTACATGGGTTGTGTGAAGATTACCTCACTTGCGACATTGCTTTCAATGTGGTTATGCCTCTAAGTCGTGCTTCGACACGTGGGAGATATAGCCGCATCGAGGGCGTTACAAGAGGCCACTGCTAGCATGTCATCCCTGACTTGGAATTCTATACACTTATGATTGGAACTATTAGCAAGCATCCACAACTACTAACATTCATTAAGGTAAAACCCAACCATAGCATTAAGATATATTGGTCCCCCTTCAATCTCGTATGCATCAATTTCTATGCTAGGTTGAAGCTTCTGTCACTCTTGCCCTCCAATACATAGTCCTATCAGCATACAACTAACCCTATGGTGTGATCCGCGCGCGCTCATATGATGGGCACCAAAGGAGAGCAACATAACCAAAAGCAAATTAAACCAATCATAGCAATTCACCAATTACCGATAGGACAACGAAAATCTACTCAGACATCATACAATGGCAACACATCATTTGATAATAATATGAAGCATAAAGCACCACGTTCAAGTAGAGGGTACAACGAGTTGCGGGAGAGTGGACCACTGTAGATAGATGGGGGAAGGTGATGAAGATGTTGGTGAAGATGACGGAGGTGTTGGTGTAGATCGCCGTCACACGATGATGGCCCCGGCGGCGTTCCGGCGCTACCGGGGGAGAGGGGAAGAGAGCCCCCCTTCTTCTTCTTCCTTGACCTTCTCCCTAGATGGGAGAAGGGTTTCTCCTCTGGTCCATGGCCTCCATGGCGGTGGAGGGGCGAGAGCCCCTCCGAGATTGGATTTGTCTCTCTATCTCTCTCTGTTTCTGTGTTCCCTGATTCTGCCCTTTCACCGTTTCTTGAATTCCCAGAGATCCGTATCTCCGATTGGGCTGAAATTTGGACACGATTTTTATCCGGATATTAGCTTTATTGCGGCGAAACAAGGGTACCAACCGCCTTACGGGGTGGCCACGAGGGCCCAGGGCGCGCCTAACCCCTTGGGGCGCGCCCCCTGCTTCATGGCCCCCTTGGGCATCGTCTCGTGTTGATTCTTCTTGCCAAAAATCACATATATTCCAAAAAAATCTCCGTCAGTTTTTATCCCGTTTGGACTCCATTTGATATGGATTTTATGCGAAACAAAAAACATGCAACAAACAGGAATTAGCACTGGGCACTAGATCAATGTGTTAGTCCCCAAAAATAGTATAAAAAGTTGCCAAAAGTATATGAAAGTTGTATAATATTTGCATGTAACAATCAAAAATTATAGATATGACGGAGACGTATCAGGAAGCGCCGATGAGCCCAGATTCCGCAAAATGGCTTAAGGCCATGAAAGCTGAGATGGGGTCCATGTATGAGAACAAAGTGTGGACTTTGGTTAACTTGCCCAATGATTGGCAAGCCATTGAAAATAAATGGATCTTAAGAGGAAGACATGCGCCGATAGTAGTACTACTATATACAAAGCTTGAACTGTCGCAAAAAGGTTTTCGACAAGTTCAAGATGTTGACTATGATAAGATTTTCTCACTCGTGGCGATGCTTAAGTCTATCCGAATCATGTTAGCAATTGCCACATTTCATGAAATCTGGCAAATGGATGTCAAAACAGCATTCCTTAATGGATTTCTTAAAGAAGAGTTGTATATGATGCAACAAGAAGGTTTTGTCAATCCTAAAGGTGCTAACAAAGTGTGCAAGCTCCAGCGATCCATCTATGGACTGGTGCAAGCATCTCGGAGTTGGAATATATGCTTTGATAAAGTGGTCAAAGCATATGGTTTTATACAGACTTGCGGTGAAGCCTGTATTTACAAGAAAGTGAGTAGGAGCACTATAGCCTTTCTAATAAGTATATGTGGATGACATATTGTTGATCAGAAATGATGTAGAATTTTCTGGAAAGCATAAAGGAGTGTTTGAAAGGAGTTTTTCAAAGAAAGACCTCGGTGAATCTACTTACATATTGAGCATCAAGATCTATAGAGATAGATCAAGATGCTTGACATATTTTTCAATGAGTACATACCTTGACAAGATTTTGAAGTAGTTCAAAATGAAATAGTCAAAGAAGGAGTTCTTGCCTATGTTGCAAGGTCTGAAGTTGAGTAAAGACTAAAAATCCGACCACGGCAGAAAATAGAAAGAAAATGAAAAGTGATTTCCTATGCCTCAGCCATAGGTTCTACAAAGTATGCTATGTTGTGCACCAGACCTATTGTGTACCTCACGAAGAGTTTGGCAAGAGGGTACAATAGTGATCCAGGAATGGATCACTGGACATCAGCCAAAATTATCCTTAGTGGAATAAGGATATGTTTCTCGGTTATGGAGGTGACAAAAAGTTCTTCGTAAAGAGTTATGTCGATGCAAGTTTTTACACCAGTCTAGATGACTCTGAGTCTCAATCTAGATACGTATTGAAAGTGGGAGCAATTAGCTAGAGTAGCTCCGTGCAGAGCATTGTAGACATAGAAAATTTGCAAAATACATACGACTCTGAATGTGGCAGACCCGTTGACTAAATTTCTCTCACAAGAAAAACATGATCACTCTTTGGGTGTTAATCACATAGCAATGTGAACTAGATTATTAACTCTAGTAAACCCTTTGGGTATTAGTCACATGGAGATGTGAACTAATCACATAAAGATGTGAACTATTGGTGTTAAATCACATGGCGATGTGAAATAGATTATTGACTCTAGTGCAAGTGGGAGACTGAAGGAAATATACCCTAGAGGCAATAATGAAGTTGTTATTTATATTTCCTTATATCATGAGAAATGTTTATTATTCATGCTAGAATTGTATTAACCGGAAACTTGATACATGTGTGAATACATGCATAGACAAACAGAGTGTCCCTAGTATGCCTCTACTTGACTAGCTTGTTAATCAAAGATGGTTAAGTTTCCTAGCCATGGACATGTGTTGTCATTTGATGAACGGGATCACATCATTAGAGAATGATGTGATGGACTAGACCCATCCGTTAGCTTAGCACTATGATCATTTAGTTTATTGCTATTGCTTTCTTCATGACTTATACATGTTCCCATGACTACGAGATTATGCAACTCCCGAATACCGGGGGAACACTTAGTGTGCTATCAAATGTCACACGTAACTGGGTGATTATAAAGATGCTCTACAGGTGTCTCCGATGGTGTTTGTTGAGTTGGCATAGATAGAGATTAGGATTTGTCACTCCGATTGTCGGAGAGGTATCTCTGGGCCCTCTCGGTATTGCACATCACTATAAGCCTTGCAAGCAATGTGACTAATGAGTTAGTTGCGGGATAATGCATTACAGAACGAGTAAAGCGACTTTCCGGTGACGAGATTGAACTAGGTATGATGATACCGATGATCGAATCTTGGGCAAGTTACATATCGATGACAAAGGGAACAACATATGTTGTTATGCCATTTGACCGATAAAGATCTTCGTAGAATATGTAGGAACCAATATGAGCATCCAGGTTCTGCTATTGGTTATTGACCGGAGATGAGTCTCGGTCATGTCTACATAGTTCTCGAACCCGTAGGGTCCGCACGCTTAACGTTCGATGACGATATGTATTGTGAGTTATGTGATTTGATGTACCGAAGGTTGTTCGGAGTCCTGGATGTGATCACGGACATAGCAAGGAGTCTCGAAATGGTCGAGACATAAAGGTTGATATATTGGACGGTTATATTCGGACACCGGAATGGTTTCGAGGTGTACCGGGTATTTATCGGAGTGCGGGAAGGGTTACCGGAACCACCGGGGAAGTTATGGGCCTTATTGGGCCTTAAGGGAGAGAGAGGGACCAGCCAACAACTGGTGTGCCCCCCCATGGGCCTAGTCCGAATTGGACTAGGGGGAGGGGCGGCGCCCCCTCCTTCCTTCTCCTCACCCTCTCCTTCCTTCTTCTCCTAGTAGGACTAGGAAAGGGGGGTCCAACTCCTACTAGGAGTAGGATTGCCCCCCTTGGGCGCGCCCTATAGGGACGGCCGGCCTCCCCCTTGCTCCTTTATATACGGGGGTAGGGGCACCCTAGAACACACAATTTGACAATTGTTTTAGCCGTGTGCGGTGCCCCCCTCCACAGAAACACACCTCGGTCATATTATCGTAGTGCTTAGGCGAAGCCCTATGTCGGTAACTTCATCATCACCGTCCCCACGCCGTTGTGCTGGCGAAACTCTCCCTCGACCTCAGCTGGATCTAGAGTTCGAGGGACGTCACCGAGCTGAGCGTGTGCAGATCGCGGATGTTCCGTGCATTCGGTACTTGATCGGTTGGCGATACTTAAACGCTTGCGCTTTCGCTCTACGAGGGTACGTGGACACACTCTCCCCGCTCGTTTCTATGCTTATCCTAGATAGATCTTGCGTGATTGTAGGCAATTTTTTTGAAATACTACGTCCCCCAACAATAGGAGGTGTCGTGCGGATAGCTGCTTGACTGAACGGGAGGCGTGCGAGCGCAGTCTGGTGCGGAGGCTAACCGGGAAGCATGCAAGATGTTCAACGCAGGATCTGTGCATCTCTTCAACGCAAACGGTTCAGATTACGGTATGCAAATTAAAGCCAGACTTCAGCGCTAAGCCAAGGTACACTACGATTTGTCAAAATATGCAGCTAAAAATCAATAGCAGTATCTAATTTTTGCAACTAAAATTCAGTAATTAAGCATAGATTTCATTCATTGAGATTAAGCAGACGTTCTCACCGGAAAGCAAGACAACCTTGGACCGCCGCCCGCCTCGCTCCCACTGGTCTATATTAGTGGCGCAGCCAAGCGGCCGCACCCCCCATCCTCGCCACACATACAATCATCTCTCTCAGCCTGCATCCTCGACGCTGCTCTGAGTCGTCAAAACAGTCAGTGTATGAGGATGGCACCGAAGTGCCCCATCGGATGGAGTGGAGACGCCGGGGCTGCTGAAGCGGAGCACGACGTGAATATGGAGACGGAGGTTTTCGTCGCCGCCGACGAGGTGGAGAACGAGGCTGCCAATAAGTGGAGGCGGGTCGAGAAAGAACTACAAGCGACTCTAGCAGGCCTAAACTTCATCAACAACCTCCCCGATGATATGTTGAGAGTCATCATATCCCTCCTCCCAATCAAATATCGGGCGAGGATAGTCGCCCTTTCCCGGTGGTGGCGCCCCCAATGGCTCCTCACCCCTGTCGACCTCCTCGACGCCCACGAGCTCTGCCATGGCTATCGCCAAAGCTTGGATGAGTTCTCCCAGATCCTCGGCAGTCACCATGGCCCAATCAAAGACCTTATCACGGGCAAGTTTCGTTCCAATGGCAAGGACTGAGCCAAGCTTGACGAGTGGTTTCGATCCCCCCACTACAAACAAAAGACACATCCGTGACATTTTGGGCCGAACGAAAAAAATTTCTGTCATACATATGACACTTCTATGATGATAATTGTGACAAAACCCGGTATCATCATAGATGTGGTGGGGTCCTACTTCTATGAAAACAAATCATGACAGAAAATGGCCTTTTCGTCTTGGGCGGGCCGGAGACGCAGCTGCATGACATTCTTTGGGGCGTCCATGACGGAAAAAACCATGGTAGAAGCCAGGGCGTGGAAAATATCGGGGAGTCCCCGGTTATGGTGGGTGGTCGGGGGCCGAGCGATGCGCGTTTCTCTCATACGTACGCGCGTGTGTGCGAGGCGTTGGGCTCTAACTGAACCCAAGCGAGGCGTTGGGCTCTAACTGAACCCGAGCGATTGCACTGCAGGCTACGCGTTACTGAACCCAAGCGATCGATCGATGGCTGTTAACTGAACCCAATCGAGCGATTCCTTCGCTACTGCTGCTAACTGAAGCCAGTCGATACTTCCTCTGGATGAACAGTGAGCATTGCTGGGGGGTTTGGATGAACAATGGGGGTGGATGAACAGGACCCAGTGGTGTTGCCTCTGGATGAACAGTACCCCGATCGATCGAGCTGGTTGGGGCTGGATGAACATGACCCCGTGGAGGGCAGGATGAACAGGACCACCCCGTGGAGGGCAGGATGAATAGTAGACGGTGGAGGGCAGGATGAACAGTAGCCCGTGGAGGGGTGGTTGAACAGGAGCCCATGGAGAGGGCTGGTTGAACAGTAGCCGGTGGAGTAGCACGCGGTGGAGGCTGGATGAACAGGAGCCTGTGGATGAACAATCACAGGTGGAGGCTGGAGGAGGTCGACGGTGGATGAACAGTAGCCCGTGGAGGCTGGAGGGGGTCAACGGTGGAGATGAACAGTATCTCGTGGAGTCTTGTTTTGCGGTACGCCACACCCCTCCCGATCAACAGGACCCCCGTTTCGACCGTAGCACTCCAACACAAGTCCGTTTCCTCCGTTTTGCGGTACGCCACACCCCTCCCGATCAACAGGACCCTCGTTTCGACCGTAGAAGATCCCTTTCCTCCATTTTGCGGTACGCCAGACCCCTCTCAATGAACAGGATCCCGTTTCGAACGTGGCTGATCAAACACAAGGCCGTTTCCTCCGTTCTGCGGTACGCTAGGCCTTGTTTCCATCGGCTATTCCGTCCAAGCCCTCCCGATGAACACGACGATGCATTCCGTTCCGACCCAGCCGGTTGGCTCCCCGTGAACACGAGGACGGCGCTGTTTCTCCGTTCTGACCCAGCCATGTACACGAGCCCTGGTTGTACGTATGCGCGAGTAGGCGTTCGAGACCCTGTCCGTATGTATGTATGTATGTGGCCGTATTTTCTTTCTTGCACACTGGCCGCTATATGTACGTGTACATGCTATGTGCGCACCTCTACTATGACACGTGCGCGCCTCTACATCGACCAGTATGTACGTACACGTTCGCGACCAGAATGACAACGCTACGTACGCTTCGACCAGGTGGGTCCCGACTGTCTGGCACTTCCTTGCGTGCGAAGATGTAGCTGGTGGGTCCCAGCAGTTAGGGGGGCGAATCATTTTTTTTGCCCGGACGCACTTCCTTGCATGCGAAGATGTAGCTGGTGGGTCCCAGCAGTCAGGAGGAAACGTTTTTTCGCAAAATATGGTGGCCCGTCCGGTGGGTCCCTGCTCTCAGGTGGAGGAATAATTATTTTGCGTGTAATAAGTGGCACTTCCTTGCTGCGACCGTGGACCCAGCTGTCAGCCTCTCCATGTACAGTCCACGTCCGACGGATGTCGTTCCTTGACCATGTTGACCACGCCGCACCGAGAGCACCAGGGTGGTGGACGACGGCGAGGCCTAGGAAGGGGACGACGCGGAGCCGGGGAAGACGCGGCAGTGGATGCCCACGCGTAGAGGAGTACGAGGGTTCACTGGTTCGATGTGGTGTGAGGCTGTCGTCGCCGCAGAATAACAGGGGGTGTGGGTGAGTAGAGGGATGGCCTGGCCAGCGATGGGAATCGTAGGGGGCGGTAAGGCCTCCGCGGTAGCATAGCCGGCCACGGGAGGCAGGAGCATGCGGCACGACCGGCGCTGCTTTGGGTGGCTGGAGGAACAAGACCAGAGGTTGAAGAAGCACTACGGCCGTTGGATGGACATCATACGGTCACTGGAGCTAGAATCTTCCATATTGACTAAGTTGACAAAGCACTCAGTCCCTGTCAACTTAGTAGGCCCACAAGTCAGCCTCCCACCAAGGTGGGCCCAACTAGCAGGGGGAGTATTCATTTTTTGTGCGTAATATGGAGGCACTTCCTTGCGTGCAAAAATATAGCTGGTGGGTCCGACCTGTCAGCGGTGGGAATGTTTTTTCCGAAATACAAAGGCCCTTCCGGTGGGTCCCAATTGTCTGGTGGAGGAATCACTATTTTGCGCGTAATAAGGAGGCATTTCCTTGCGTGTGGCCGTGTACCCAGTTGTCATCCTCTCCACGCACAGTCTACTTCCGATGGCGTCGTTCATTGACCACGTTGACCACTCCACGCCGAGCACATCCAAGGTGGTGGACAACAGTGAGGCCCCGGACAGCAATGAGCCGGAGATGGGAAGACGCGCTAGTAGAGTCGCAGACGAAGAGGTGTACGAGGGTTAACTGGTTCTGGTGCGGTGTGGTTCGGTAGTCGGTGGAGAAGAACAAGAGGTGTGGAGGGGTGCAGGGATGGCCTGGCAAACGCTGGAGTAGCGCTTCATAGCGAAGCGTGCTAAGCAAAGCTGCTAGCAGCAGGAGGCGGGACCAGGTGGTCCCGGCGGCGCTGGAGGAAGAACATGAGAGATTGAAGATGGATGCCGGTCGTTGGATGTAAATCCAACAGCTAACAATGTCAGAATCATTTGTTGACTAAGTTGACAACGACTAGCATTGGCTTCGGCCTATTGGCCCACATTTCAGCCTCCAAAAATGTGGCACGTATTCAACCCATTTTTCAGAATTTATAGTCTTTTTTTGCGGGGTAGAATTTACAGTCCATTTGATCTTTTTTTTTTGAATTACAGTCCATTAGCTGGGCTGGGTGAACAAATAATGTAGCGTCCATGCGGCCCATTTATGTTTTTCCTAAAAAATTACAAGCCATTTGCACTTTCTCGAAATACACGATTTTGCTGGGCTGATTCTAATTATAATGTTGGGGTGGGCGCAACAATGTTATCAAAAAATAAACAGGGGATGAGCATTTTGCTATATATATATATAAATAGTAAGTGATTTATTATTACATTGGTCCTTAAATCTTACCAAGCTTTTGTACACAATCACCAGGATTTTCGTTGCCAAAAAAACAGGATTTTATTGTTAAGAAGTTATTTTTATAAGTTAACAAGATGTGGGATATTGTTTTCTTACATATAAAAGTATCTGTTAAATATATGATGACAATAACAATAATATATAATAACATATAAAATAATTTAAATATATAATAAGTTAGAAGGGAAACATAAGTTGGATGTAACGCCCCGGATACAACTTTCCATATTCGTACTCCGACTCTTGCCTTTAACGGAGATGCGATAGATTTTCCCTTCGTGGTTGAGTTTTGTTTTCGTTTTGCATTTTGTTCATGTCATGCATTTCATATCATGTCATCATGTGCATTGCCTTTGCATACGTGTTCGTCTCATGCACCACAGCATTTTCCCCGTTGTCTGTTTCTCAATCGAACACTCCTACGTCCTCCGGCGCCCCCTTTTGTCTCTTTTCGTGTGCGGGTGTTAAACTTCCTCGGAATGGACCGAGATTTTCCAGGCGGCCTTGGTACACCACCGGTAGACCGCCTGTCAAGTTTCGTGCCATTTGGAGTTCGTTTGATACTCCAACGATTAACCGGGGAACCGTATAGGATTCGTGTGTGTTGCAGCACAAAACCCTTCCAAAGTGGCCAAATAACCCATCCAAAACCCCTCCATACTATCGGCCGTTCGATCACGATCGTGTGGTCGAAAACCGCACTCCATTTGGACACTCCTAGCTCCCTCTGCCTATATATATGTGTCTCCCTCTGAAATTCGCGGTCAAACCCTAGCAAACTTCCTCTTTGCGCCGCCGGACAAAAACACCGCCGCCGGACATGTCCGCTCGCCCGGCCACCTCACTCCGTCCTATCCGGTGCCGCCACATCAACCTCACCACCGCCCGCGCCCAACCGTGCCTCGCCACCTGTCCCGCCGTCCTCCCGCCGCTGCTCTGGCCCACCGCGGCCCAGATCCGTCCTGCCGGGCCCGAATCCCGCGCGCCGCCGCCCGCGCCCTCCCGCCCGTTGCGCTCCACCACCGCACGCCATTCACCGGCCCCGCCGCCCGCTCCGGCCACCCCCTGCGAGCTCACTCGCCCGCGGCTCGCCTTCGTCGCCGCAGCACGCCTCTGTCATCCGCCGCCCGTACCTCGCCGCCGACCAGCACCACCCGCCGCCGCCGTCGTCTAAGCTCGCCGATCACCGTGCCTTCTCGTCCGCCGCCCGGCTCCCTCGCCGCCACACATCCCCCCGCGCGGGATCCAGTGAGATCCGGTCGAAGGAGAGCTCCCCGCCGCCTCGGATCCGCGTCTCCCTCCTCTCCGGCACCAACTCCGGCGACAACCTCGCCGATCCTCGAAGGCCGCACCAACATGGACCAGATCCACCAGGTGTTCGATCCAAATGGCCTCGCTGCATCCCAGATCCCCTCGTCCCGCATGTCCTCGTCCCGTTGACTTTTCCAGAGAGCCGGGAGACGAGTACGTGATCGAGCAACCCGTTGAGTACGCTTACAAGGATCAAGCTTTCGTCAACTCGGAGAACTTTGCAGGCAAGATGACCATACCCTCGAAATCACTTCTATCTTTGCTTGCTAGTTGCTCGTTCTTTTGTTATGCTGTGATACCTACCACTTGCTATATCACGCCTTCCATATTTCCATGTCAAACCTCTAACCCACCTTTCCTAGCAAAGTGTTGTTTGGCTATGTTACCGCTTTGCTCAGCCCCTCTTATAGCGTTGCTAGTTGCAAGTGAAGATGAAGTTTGTTCCTTGTTGGAACATGGATATTGTTGGGATATCATTATCATATCTTGTTTACTTTAATGCATCTATATACTTGGTAAAGGGTGGAAGGCTCGGCCTTATGCCTGGTGTTTTGTTCCACTCTTACCGCCCTAGTTTCCGTTATACCGGTGTTATGTTCCTTGATTTTGCGTTCCTTACGCGGTTGGGATATAATGGGAACCCCTTGACAGTTCGCTTTGAATACAACTCCTCCAGCAAGGCCCAACCTTGGTTTTACCATTTGCCACCTAAGCCTTTTTCCCTTGGGTTCTGCAGACTCAAGGGTCATCTTTATTTTAAACCCCCGGGCCAGTGCTCCTCTGGGTGTTGGTCCAACCTATCAGCCGCCGGTGACCACCAGGGGCAACTCTGGGTTGGCCTACCGGAAGTTTGGACAATCCGGTGTGCCCTGAGAACGAGATATGTGTAGCTCCTATCGGGATTTGTCGGCACATTCGGGTGGCTTTGCTGGTCTTGTTTTACCATTGTCGAGATGTCTTGTAACCGGGATTCCGAGTCTGCTCGGGTTTTCCTGGGAGAAGGAATATCCTTCGTTGACCGTGAGAGCTTGTGATGGGCTAAGTTGGGACACGCTTGCAGGGTTTTGAACTTTCGAAAGCCATGCCCGCGGTTATGGGCAGATGGGAATTTGTTAATATCCGGTCATAGAAAACTTGACACTTTACTTAAATTTAAATGCATCAACCGTGTGTGTAGCCGTGATGGTCTCTTCTCGGCAGAGTCCGGGAAGTGAACACGGTTTGTGGAGTTATGTTTGAATGTAAGTAGTTTCAGGATCACTTCTTGATCATTTCTAGTTCACGACCGTGCTTTGCTTCTCTTCTCGCTATCATTCGCGTAGGTTAGCCACCTTATATGCTAGTGCTTGCTGCAGCTCCACCTCACTACCTTTTCCTACCCATAAGCTTAAATAGTCTTGATCGCGAGGGTGTGAGATTGCTGAGTCCCCGTGACTCATAGATTACTTCCAAACAGTTTGCAGGTGTCGATGAGACCAGTGCAGGTGACGCAACCCAGCTCAAGTGGGAGCTCGATGAAGATCTTGATCGTAGTCTTGTTTCGTTTCCAGTTGATCAGTAGTGGAGCCTAGTCGGGGCGATCAGGGATCTAGCATTAGGGGTTGTCTCTCTTTATTTGGATTCGTAGTCGGACCTTGATTGTATTCTTGATGATGTAATGCTATATTTATATATTGTGTGAAGTGGCGATTGTAAGCCATCTCTTTATCCCTCTCTTATTCAGTACATGGGATGTGTAAAGATTACCCCTCTTGCGACATGCCTACTGAGGGAGTCCTGGATTAGGGGGTCTCCGGACAGCCGGACTATATCCTTTGGCCGGACTGTTCGACTATGAAGATACAAGATTGAAGACTTTGTCCCGTGTCCGGATGGGACTCTACTTGGCGTGGAAGGAAAGCTAGGCAATACGGATATGTATATCTCCTCCCTTGTAACCGACCTTGTGTAACCCTAGCCCCCTCTGGCGTCTATATAAACCGGAGGGTTTAGTCCGTAGGACAACATACAATCATACCATAGGATAGCTTCTAGGGTTTAGCCTCTATGATCTCGTGGTAGATCAACTCTTGTAATACTCATATCATCAAGAACAGTTCGGGACCCCCTACCCGAGATCTGCCGGTTTTGACACCGACATTGGTGCTTTCATTCAGAGTTCCACCATGTCGCCATTGCAAAGGGGGATGGCTCGCCTCGTTGTAAAAAACAACATCTCTTCTGGGGGAGCCCTGGCTGTAGGCCAAACTCTCCGACTAGGCGGCTTCGTCATGACCGCCCGCTCGGCCGCTGCGCCAACGATGACTTCTCGGGTCATCGAAAACAGCCTCCACATCGGCTCAAAATTTGCTGAGCAGATGGATCCAATGGAGCTCTCCTCTTTGAACGAGCTCTCGGATCGCATCGCTGCTCTGGGAGTCGCTACGGACTACGATCGGATTGGGCTTAAACCCGACCAAAGGGAGATTAACTCTACACCGGTCACCCATCAAATAGCAGTGGTGGAGGAACAATGCGGTGTTTCTCCCTCTATCCTGAGGACGAACTATGTTCGGATTCCCGAGCTCTCCGAGCCGGATACACGCTCACTGGAGGACATCTCCCTAACCCTGAACCTGGAATCAGGTCGCATACCGAACCCGCGGAGCAACATCCTGGAGTCCGAACTTCTAAGATCGGAAACTCCCCCACCCCGGGATCTCAGATTGGGTCAAGGTCTGGACTTAAATCCGCCCACCCACCCAGATACAAACAATCTTTCCCACATTAGGAAAGCGCCCCAAGATACAGTACATCACTATTGGGCCAGATTCCTCCTTGCAATGAACAAGGTCAAGGACTATCGTGAGGAAGACGCAATTTCGTTCTTTTGTAGCAATTGCACGGACAAGTGGATCCTCAACGCCATAAGTCGCCGCGACATTACACACTTCGCCGACTTGGCGGCCATAGTATGGAAATACTGTGCGATGGAAAGCGCCTAGAAAACTCAAACACAATTCTGGGATAATCCGGCCCTGTCAAAACCCCCAGTCTGAACTAAAAGGGTGCACTCTCATAAGTCTCCCGACTCAATTATAAAGAAACAAAAGCCCACTACAGGGCTTGGAACCGTATTGGAGGGATGGCTTAAGGGGCCCTGCAAAATTCATAATACAACGGATGCCATACCAACACATAGCCTCAGAGTATGTTGGGTACTCCGGCAGGTGGCCAAAAGCGGTGAGGATCTCCTCATCCAAAACACCCTAGAACACCTCTCTAGGGATCATAATATAGTACTGACAGTCTTCGAGACCTTCGCCTCAAATAATAGGCGTAAGCGAGTACTCCGCAGCCTTGCTGAAGTCTGCCACGTAGCAGCAACAAATCCATGGAGCGACATAGCTATAACCTTGAGTGCCAGTGACGAACCTCAATTCCGAACAACCCGGGCACCAGCTGCTTTGATCCTCAGTCCAATTGTGGACAGCTTTCGGCTCACTAAAGTGCTCATGGACAGCGGCAGCGGATTAAACCTCATTTACGAGGAGAGCCTTCAAAAAATGGGAATAGACAACAACTGTATAGAGCAAAGTAGCACGACCTTCCGAGGAATTATCCCTAGTCAAGAGGCACATTGTGCTGGGGAAATCACACTAGATGTGGTATTCAGCACTCCAGAGAATTATAGGTCCGAAGAAATCACATTCCAAGTGGCCCCGATCAGTAGCGGATACCACGCCCTTCTAGGGCAGGAGGCATTCACGATTTTCCAAGCCATACCCCATTGCGGGTACATGAAGCTCAAAATGCCAGGACCCAATGGAATCATCACTCTAGCAAGTGATCCGGACATAGCACTCCGCGCCGAGAACAAAACAGCCGCACTGGCCCTCGAGGCATTATCCGAAGCCCTTGTGGCGGAGGAGTTAACCGCGCTACGCTCCACAGTGGACAGGGACGACGTGATACTAGACAAAAGATACAAGTCCACCTCCTTTAAACTAGCGGACGAAATAGTCAAATTCCATGTCCATCCAACGGATCACACAAAAACAGCATCCATCGGGGCACATTTAAACCCCACTGTAGACGCCGCACTACGGGAGTTTCTGCGCGAGAATTGGGACATATTTGCCTGGCATCCTTCAGACATGCTAGGAATCCCACACAGATTGGCCGAACATAGCCTTAATGTTCTAAAAGGATTAAAGCCGATCAAGCAGACTCTTCGGCGTTTCCTTGAACCTAAGCGACAAGCCATGGGAGAGGAGCTAGCCAAGCTACTGGAGGCCGGATTCATTAGAGAAATAAAACATCTTGACTGGCTAGCAAACCTGGTGATGGTACTAAAGAAGGACAAATCCTGGCGCCTATGCGCCGATTTCAAAGACCTTAATAAGGCTTGCCCAATGGATCCCTTCGCCCCCCCTCGCATCGATCGAATCATCGACACTACTGCAGGACACGAATCATTGTGCTTCCTCGACGCATACTCCAGTTACCACCAGATTAAGATGGCGGAGTCCGATCAAGCCGCAACGGCATTTAACACTCCATACGGCCCCTTCTGTTTTAATACAATGCCCTTCGGGCTCAAAAACACCAGCGCAACATATCAGCGCATGATTCAGACATGTCTGGAAAAGCAGATCGACAAGACAGGGGAGGCATACGTAGACGATGTGGTCATTAAAACCAGACATGTTGACTCCTTAATAGACAACTTGAGGCTCACGTTTGCCAATCTCCGAACATACGACATTAAGCTCAATCCAGAAAAATGCGTTTTCGGCGTACGCGCCGGAAAGCTCCTGGGATTCATCGTCTCCAGTAGAGGAATTGAAGCAAATCCGGCTAAAATCCGAGCCCTGTCGCAGTTGGCTATCCCAACCGACCTCAAGCAAATACAGAAGTTAACTGGATGTGTCACACCCTTAAGCCGCTTTATCTCCCGATTAGGAGAAAAGGCACTCCCCCTTTATCGCCTTCTTCGACGCACCGAACACTTCAAGTGGACGGACGCAGCCACGGCCGGATTGGAAGACATAAAAGCCATCCTGGCCACCAACCCAATCTTGGCCGCGCCAAATGTCGGTGAACCAATGCTATTATATATAGCGGCAATGTACCAAGTTGTAATTGCAATGCTCGTCGTCGAACGAGAGACAGATGAACATAAATTCCTGCTTGAAAAGCCAGTATACTATGTATCTACCGTCCTCACTCCATGCAAATCACGGTACCCACATTACCAAAAGATAGCATACGCGGTATTCATGGCATCCCGAAAATTACGACACTACTTTCAAGAGTGTTCAATCACAGTGGCCTCTGAAGTACCACTCAATGACATAATAAACAACCGCGATGCCACGGGCCGGATTGCCAAATGGGCCATCGAGCTCCTCCCGTCCGACATAACATACAAATCACGGCGAGCCATCAAGTCGCAACTGTTGGCTGATTTCATCGCCGAATGGACAGAAGCTTAACTCCCTAAAGAGTACGGCGCGTACTCCAATTGGATCATGCACTTCGATGGCTCTAAAATGCAGGCTGGTCTGGGGGCTGGCGTCGTCCTGACGTCCCCCACCAGAGATACAGTTCAATACGTACTCCAAATACTATATATAGACTCCAATAACGCAGCCGAATATGAGGCCCTATTGCACGGTCTTCAGATGGCAGTTTCCATGGGCATTCAATGCCTGGAGGTGCGTGGTGATTCAAACCTTGCAATATCCCAAATAAATGGAGACTTCGATGCCAAGGATCCGAAAATGGCGGCATATTGCAACACCATTCTCAAAATGTCAGCTTGGTTCGAGGGGCTTGAATTCCACCATGTGGCCCGGGAAAATAATCAGGCGGCGGATATCCTCGCCCATCTCGGTGCTAAGCGCGACCCTGTCCCACCTAACATCTTCCTGGAAAAACTGTTTAAGCCATCCGTGGTATGGGAAGGGGACACCGGCAATAAGAGCCCGTACCTGGTCACAACACCGGATACCGAACACTCTGACACAATCAGAGGCTCTGCCATTGAAATAACACCTTCAGCCCATGTAATAATGGTCGTCATCGCCCCCTGGACAGAGCCATTCCTGGCCTACCTAACCAGGCAGGAACTACCCAAAGACCAAAATGAGGCACGCTGCATAGTGCAGTGATCTAAATCCTACAAGGTCCACGAGGGAGAGCTTTATAAGAAAAGCACTACCGGAGTCCTTCAAAGGTGCATCTCCGAAGAGGAAGGGCGGAAGATTTTGGCAGAAATCCACGCCGGACTCGGCGGCCACCATGCTGCAGCCCGGGCCCTTGTAAGCAAGGCCTTCCGTACAGGTTTTTATTGGCCGATGGCCTGTGCAGATGGGCAGCATCTGGTCCAACATTGCGTCGGTTGCCAGCTTTTTGCAAACCAAAGCCATATGCCGCCCACCGCCCTCCAAACAATCCCCATCACTTGGCCCTTCATGGTCTGGGGGCTTGACATGGTCGGATCCCTTAAAGGGGGAACCCATAAGAAAAAATACTTACTGGTCATGGTGGACAAATTCACCAAATGGATAGAAGCCAAACTCGTGAAGACGGCTGAATCCGGACCGGTGATAGACTTCATATCTGGGTTGTACACCGTTATGGCATCCCCCACAGCATCATCGTTGACAACGGCACAAATTTTACAGCCGATGAGGTGAAACTCTGGTGCAACAATATGGGCATCAAGCTCGACTATGCTTCTGTCTATCACCCGCAAGCTAACGGTCAAGTTGAGCAAGCAAATGGTCTTATCATAAACGGCATTAAACTCAGACTAGTACGGTCCTTAAAGGAATCAAACACGCACTGGGTAGAGGTGCTCGACTCCGTACTATGGGGGTTGCGGACCATGCCGAATCTCACTACCGGATACACACCGTTCTTTATGGTGTACGGCGCAGAGGCAGTTTTGCCTTGCGACATAATTCATGACTCACCTCGAGTGCGCATGTACGAGGAAAAAGAGGCCGAGCTCGATCGGCAGGACAAGTTGGACGCCCTGGAGGAGGAGCGCGACGTGGCAAAGGCCCATTCCGCATTTTATCAGCAACAGGCTCGAAGGTATCACAGCAGAGAAGTACGGGCCAAAACCTACAACGTTGGCAAACTAGTTCTACGCCTGCCGGAGAAGAAAAAGAGCAAGCTCAAGCCCAAATGGGAAGGTCCCTTCATTATTGACCAGGTTCTGACCGGTGGAGCGTACCGTCTGCGGGATGCATCGGATAATCAAATCGAGACAAACCCATGGAACGCAGCCAGACTCCAAAGATTGTACGCCTAGCGCCGGACTATATGTTCGTCTCCTCACCCCCGTCATTTTTTGCATATCTGTATTTTTCTCTCTTCCTCTCTTTTTTTTTCTCATCCCGGCCCTAAAAGGCTAAACTTGTGTCTTGATTGCACAATCGCGCCGCGCTTGCCGCGCTCATTATACCTGGGGGCTTCTTACACAGAAGCTTAATATAATTATTTTTCTGGGCTTTAGGTCCCGCACATGTGTCATTCTTCCGCATGTACCCTTTTTCACCATTATATGCATCGATATGACTTAAGTTTTGGCCAAGCTGGGTTGCCTGGCTCTTGTATTTATGCCCTACGTTCCCGTTAATTCAGCTAGGGCATAAGGGGAGCACCTCTGCGGTTGTTACTACCAGGTCAGCCGGATGTGTACCTCAGACTGGGTGAAGCCGAAAGCTAGCGTTCTTAAGGGAATATTCGGTCGGCGAACAAAATATGACTTTTATTTAATTTTAGAAAATGCCCCCAGATGTTTATAGCCTGCATTCCTTTTCACAGTTCGGACATGCACATTACGGCATGCATACCCAGGGAAAGGAACCTTTAATGGAACTATTCTCCCTGGAAGATGTTTCTTACTACCCATGTAATATAACATAGCTAGTTGGGTACTTGTCTGTTCAATCACTTATGACCCCTACGCCTGGTTTCCATGCATACCCCGGTTTTTACATAATCGAGCAGGTATTCGGATACACTCTGGACTATCGGGTCCAGAGGTCGAAGCGAAAAGGTCCACCATGACAAATGATTTACAATCCGGCTAGGGACATTACATATGTCACTTGAAGTACACAGTCACTAAGACTGATTAAATTCTTCTTCTATACCATCCAATAGGCTGTCTAGCCTACAATCCTGTTGTGAATACTTGGCGGCTAATTCTACTTGATCATACACTAAACTGACGGGAATCTCCTTCCCATCAGGCCCCATAGGTCCGACCTCAGCCATGTGGTTTGGGTCCGCTTTGGTGTATTGTGTCTTCACCATAGCCCAGGCTTCCCTCGCACCTTGTTGGCAAGCTGATATCTTCCATAATCGGAAGCACCGCCGCACTCCCATGAGCATCTCTACAAGCTCTTCCATGCCTCCTGGCAGGCATGCGGACGACCACAAGGCTTGGGCAATACCCTGCATCACCTGCCGAACTTGCTCGTGCAGTTGTGAGAGCTCTGGTACAAGATCACCCAAAGACCCGGGCATCTCTTCCTTGGGACGACCCATCAGCATACCTACAGACACAACTCTGCCAGTCGGCTTCCTTTACAAGTTCATTCAAGCACTTACTAAAAATGCCGCGCCGAAGCCTCTTATTCTCCTTCACGAAGTCCGCTAGATGGGCCCGGACATCTTTCAGTTCCTCGCCCAGCCGTGTATTGGCGTCTTGGAGATTGTTTTTCTCCTGTCTGACTCACGTAAGCACGCGCTCACCAGCATTAGGTGTCGATCAGCACATGCCCCATTCACCACTACGGCCTCTGGATTCACTCCGGGGTCACCTGCAACATCTATTGTTAGATTTGCATAAATGCCGCATACTACCTGGTACCTGTCTTCTTTGCAAGGGAAACAGGTGTTACCAGAGGGACCCTTCTCGGACTCCCTCAACGCGGCAACAGCGGGCCCTAGCTGGGCCTTGCACTCTTCCAGCTCTTGAGACAATTGGGAATTCTTCTCCATAAGAACCTACTCAAATAAATGATCCTTAAATCAGTTGTGTCAATTGTTTCAAGTCTCAGGGGCTACTAATACATATAATTGTCAGATTTACTTACCCGTATATCCCTTACATACTGATCCGTGGCTTTGGCTAGACCATTTTGAGCAGCACAGATGTACGCGTCTCCGAAATTGAAGGCATCAAATGCCTCTGGTGAGAAACAAGCATCACAGAGTACGGCCCGGCGACGCATGTGATTCATGGCGCTCTCCACTTTGGAATTCGTAGCAGATAGTCTGTCCGCATCCTCTATAGGAGGAACATCCGGCGTCTGCCTCACGTTAGCTTCCGCCTCTATGTCCGGCCCTGGAGCCCGACTGGTCGAGGCGTGATCGGCAGCCTCTCCGGATATAGTCCGGCGGATGTTTTTTCTAGGAAACACGGATGTCGTTATATTTTAAGCAAGATGACGACCACGGAATGAGGTTTTGTGTTATACCTCAGTGCTGGCGTCTCCGTCCTGACCACCTTCCTTTTTTGCCTACCTGGCTTCGGTGCCTCTTGTTGGCGAGTTGTTGCAGGTTCGGCACAGCGTCCTGAAGGCCATCCCTATAAGACACCATACGTCTACGGTAGGTGAAGTGCATAAAAGGGGATCCTTTTTGTGAGTTGGGACTTTGGTTTTTCTTACATGCGATGCAGGGAGTAGTCCCGGATAGTCGGCCGTTATGGCCACCATGGCGTCATCGCGGCTCAATTGATAGAATTGCCTGTCTATCAGCTCCACCAATATGTCCGGATCCTCTTCAAGTCCGGGATCGAGGGCCCGGCCAGGGTCCTCAAATTGTGGAGCTGGGCTGTTGACCTCCTTTATCGCTTTTCGTAGTTCCTGCCGTGAAATGGCAAGGTGAATACCTACGATGAAGAGTGCGGGAAGGTTGAGAGTGAAAAGGGTACAACTCACCCAGCTTGGAGGGTTGTACATGGAGAATCTGTCTCGTGGTTTAATGTGGATGAACTCCTCTTCCTCTCCCTTGAACAACTCAGACAGAACTTTTGCTAAAGCAACAGGTGAGTCCGGTCCCTTGCACCCACAACGGGTGGCATCATCTTCCCCGTTAAAACACCACAGGGGGTGCCCCCGGTATTGAAGTGGTTGCACCCCCCCGCATTATGCCTATTGACATAACCTCGATTATTGTCAACCCTGATTGAGCCAGCGCTTTTATCCGGTTCATCAGATAAAGGACTTCTCTGTTATCTTCCTCTTGGGGGCTCCGTGGGTGCCAACTTTGACGTTTCTTCAGAGGAGCATTGTCGAACTCAGGAAGACCCCACCGAACAGGGTCTGGAAGAGGGACGTCCTCCATGTAAAACCACTCCGAAGGCCAGTCTTCGGACGTCTTCTTTGGACTACCAGACGGGTATCCGGTCTCGGCGATGCGCCATATTTTGGCTCAGCCCACTTGATAAAGTGACCCCTTCTGTGTGCGGGGCACAAGGCAGAATAGCCTTTTCCACAGCTCGAAATGACCCTCACAGCCCAAAAACAACTCGCAAATGGCAACATAGCCAGCGATGTGTAATATGGAATCAGGGGCGAAATTATGCAACTGGAGACCGTAAAACTCCAGGAGTCCGCGGAGGAATGGATGAATTGGAAATCCGAGTCCCCTTATTAAGTAAGAGACAAGGCATACACGCTCCCCCTTGGAGGGATTGGGGAAGCTCTCTGCTTCCTCCCTGCCAATATAAGTGGCGAGCCCGGCTCGGACGGGGACCATATACGCCGGAGGGAGAAATCCCTGGGTCTGCAACTCTACTAATCGGCTGTGCAGGATGGAACACTTCTCCCAATCGCCGGGCTTCGGGCTACGGGAGCGAGAGGAGGAGCTGCGGTGGATGGCCATGATGGAATGGATTTTTCCGAGTGCGCTTCGATGGATTCTCGCTGTGGGAAGATGGTGTGGGTTGGATCTAAGAATCCCCATCCCTTTAATAGACGATTTATTTACTTGGCTAGGGGGCGAATGTGAAAACGCCCTGGCTCCTTGCATTCGCTCGACACGTGGAAGATAGCCCTTATTGGGCGCAAAAGCCAAGAAGTCCAACACTTATGGGAGCTAGACACTACTTAACAGATATTCAAGATTTGGATAAGAACCCGCCTTGCAATGCCGAAGACAATAATGGGCGCCGGACTCAACGTCATAGAAGCCTAGTTCGGCGGCTACTGAGGGAGTCCTGGATTAGGGGGTCTCCGGACAGCCGGACTATATCCTTTGGCCGGACTATTGGACTATGAAGATACAAGATTGAAGACTTCGTCCCGTGTCCGGATGGGACTCTACTTGGCGTGGAAGGCAAGCTAGGCAATACGAATATGTATATATCCTCGCTTGTAACCGAGCTTGTGTAACCCTAGCCCCCTCCGGTGTCTATATAAACCGGAGGGTTTAGTCCGTAGGACAACATACAATCATACCATAGGCTAGCTTCTAGGGTTTAGCCTCTACGATCTCATGGTAGATCAACTCTTGTAATACTCATATCATCAAGAACAATCAAGCAGGACGTAGAGTATTACCTCCATCAAGAGGGCCCGCACCTGGGTAAACATCGTGTCCCCTGCTTCCTGTTACCATCCGCCTTAGACGCACAGTTCGGGACCCCCTACCCGAGATCCGCCGGTTTTGACACCGACACCTACTATGCGGTTATGCCTCTAAGTCGTGCTCCGACATGTGGGAGATATAGCCGCGTCGTGGGTGTTACATTGGACGAGGCGTTCCTATTATTATATAGAAAAATAGAATAGACCTCTGCGTTTTCTTCAAAAAAAACTACATAAGTTGGGTTTCCGATGTTTCAGGAAAAAGAAAAGCTCGGATGGGAGGTCCATAGGCTGGTCGATACATGACGGCCCTCAAGAAAAAACAAACATCCCATCCGAGGTCGTGGGTTGCACATGTTAAAAAAGAAAGCCTAGACGGGGCAGCCCAAAACCCAGCTGATACTTGCTGCCCCAGTGATAATAAATGATACCTGCCAGCTCCTCGGCTTCGTTGTGAATTTATCTCCTATAGTAACTACGTTGAAGCACCTAAAAATGTAACTATGTTGACAAACCCATGGGCCCCAACGTCAGTATAGCATGAGGAGGAAGTATTTTTTTCGATGAGGCACTTTCTTGCGTACGGCCATAGACCTGGTGGGTCCCGACTGTCCGCCTCTTCACGTACAGTCCTCTCCAGATTCCTCTCGTTTGTTCAGCATGTTCACAACGGCAGACAACAGCATCGTGGCAAGAGCACAAAGGCGTAGGAGGAGATCCGACAACCTGAGGAAGTGCCTTATTACTAATGAAACAACTGAACTAGCCCAGTGGCCGAGTGACACTACCCGACAGCTGTTCCACCCGGGTTCGATTCCACCTGTGCAGAGAAAATATCTCTAAATTTTTTGCCTCTGCCTTTATTGACATGTGGGTCCCAATTGTCATCTACGCACACCACGTCCTACACTTGCCAAAACTTCGTCCCTCATTTTATCTGTTTTTTGCACACTCGACATTGTGTGGGCATTTTGAAAATAGCATATCTTTTTGACTGTGCATCATATGAAGATGTGCTATGCATGAATGTTGATCAGCATGACGTTAACTGGTTGGTAGTTCCAGTTTCGACCATGAATAAAACTTCCAGCATGATGTTAATACTGTTTGAAAAGGCCGTGTTAATATAAATGCTCCGCCTCTGAAAGTTGTAGTTTCTTATGTGAAACTAAACTTGGAGTTTCTTATCTGAAACTGAAACTTGCAGTTTCTTCTCTGAGAATCACATTGTCTGCAATTTTATACTCTTATGAAACTACATTTTTAAGTGCTAAAAATAGATCTCTAGGATTCATAAAATACTTCATATGCTCAATACTGCAAATCTGAAATTTAAAAGACATTCATATCTGAAAGTACTCTCAAAATACACAACACAAAACACAATTCACAACCTGCAAATACTAACAACCCTAAGCTCCTCCTGACAATTCACAACCTGCCCGACTATTGGTCTGGGGGTGGCAAATCCCTCCTATTCCTCGGTGGCAGACAGCCGCCCCGTGAGACGATGTGAACGGCGAGGGAGAGGATGGCGGGGAAGCATCGTCGGGCCAACTGTTTTTCTCCTATTGCAGTTGGGTTCGGTCAACGAAGACTCCACCGGCTCGCTCTGGCACATCACCCTCACAAACGGCACCCTGTAGATGCTCGATCCTTCAATCTCTGGTGGATGCTCCATCTGGGAATGGTACTCCCACCACCGCTCCCTCACGATCGGATTCGGTGAATCAGTTCGCTCCATGGCCCAGAGGAGCAGCTCTATGTACTCCCGTGCGACTCCCTCCGGGAGTATCGCCACCTTTTCGCTCTGTTGTAGATATTTGCCATGGATGTCACCGTCGCTGCTAGTTGGTCCTTGTTGTCAAACCAAGACTGTATCTCCAACATCCTAGGTAGCTTCACAGGGTCGCCATCTGCGATCCTCACGTATCGGTTGTACTCCTCCATCGATCTACTTCTCCATAGCACCTTCACTCGCCGATGTGGTTTTTGAATGGAAGAGGAGAGGAGCAGCACTGGTTTTTGTTTAGAACGGGAGAGGAGCGACGCTGGTTTTGGATTGGAATAGGAGAGGAGGGCGGTGGTTTTGAAATGGAAGAGGAGAGGAGCGGCACTGGATTTAGATTGGAACAGGAGAGGAGCGGCAGTGGTTTAAGAGGAGAAGAGCGGAAGAGCGGCGCTGGTCTTGGAAGTATTTTTTATTTTGCGTATTTTGGGTCAAATTTGACCACGTGCTGTATTTGATAAGAATAATGTGAATGCATGTCACCAAAAATTGTAACGTTTGGTTCATATCTGAATGTACTTTCAAATTATATTATTTTTGCAACGTATAACATATATTTTATTTGCGAAAATCATGGTCAATTATGACCCAGAATAAAAGGGAGACTAGTTAATGTGGGGCCACTTTCTTAATTGAATGGTAAATTGATTTTGATTTTGATCCAGTCACAGCGCGCCGGCCCTCTCGTCCAATCCTAAATCGCTGCCACACGCTCCTCTCCCTCTTCTCCATTGCAAAACCACCTCCTCTCCTCTCCATCATCTCCATTCCAAAACCACCATCTCGCCTCTCCCTCTTCTCCATTGCAAAACCACCTCCTCTCTCCTCGGACGAGGATCCCCTGACATAGCCCATCCTGCCACTGAGACACTGACACATGGGTCCCACCAAGCGCGGGGCCCACCTGTCAGTGACCAAAAGGTAGGGGAACCTCTCCTCTCCATCATCTCCATTCCAAAACCACTGTCTCGCCTCTCCATCTTCTCTATTGCAAGACCACCGTCTCTCCTCCCATCTTCCAAAGCTAGCACCGGACCACTCAGAAGGACATCTATGGAGGGGATGCAGCAGTGAATATGGCAGATCACCGGCGGCGACCAGGCAAAGTTAGCCAGGTTGAAGGAGATCCTTACTTGGTTTGACAATGAGTGGGATATTTCGAGGACGGTGAAGGCCATGTGGCAATGTATGCAAAAGAGCGAGATGATGGCGATGAGGACGGCGATGTACTCCTCGGTGGCAGTCACGCCGCAGTCCTTTGAGTTCATCGAGTATCTCCTCTAGGTGATGAAGCAGACAGATTCACTCGAGGCGAAAGTCAGGCGGAGGTGGTGGGCGTACAGGTCGAAGGTCGAGCACCCAGAGGATAACGAATTGATCGAGTACAGTGTGCCGTTCCTGAGGGTGCAGAGCCAGCCGGAACCATAGGAGTATTCGTTCTCCCGCCGCAAGAGGAGGCCGGATGGCGCGACGTTGCTTCCCTGCCGTTCTCCACGGTTCCCTCGACGCTCGCCTCGTTTCAACGGCGTCGGTAGGGTTTATGGTAAGCTTCGCACTAACCTAATCTTCCATCTGCTCATGCTTACAATTAGTGTGACAACTAAT
This sequence comes from Triticum urartu, assembly GCF_056163025.1. Lineage (NCBI taxonomy): Eukaryota > Viridiplantae > Streptophyta > Magnoliopsida > Poales > Poaceae > Triticum > Triticum urartu. Next base: position 390,167,463 of record NC_141873.1, on the reverse strand, counting down.
AAAAATCATGGTCACAATCAGTCTCCGAGTACTATTCCAATCACCCTAAAATAGCTCTGGACCTTTGGGTCAAAGTTGTGACACTGTGTACAAATAAAGAAAAATAGATTGGTGCTTCTTTCAGAAAAGAGTAGACCCCTAGAAAACTGCCAATATAAGCCAGTAGTATTTTTTTAAGTCTAAGCTACTAGTATTTGGTTAGAGCATTTGCTGCCGAGAAAGATCCTTCCACAGTGAGCGCCACACATCCCACTGATGGTGGTGGATGCCAATGCTTAGATGGAGCAGGGTTGGTGTCGGTAATTTTTACTTAGCACCTTGCACTCTGCATATATGCCGGTTCCATCCGTACATTTGTGCAGTTCCACCAAAATGCAGCTGAATAACCCTGTTTGCACAGATAATGAAAAGGCGTGATTAGATTATAGTGGCACTAGTTGATGAAACATACACTAATAAACAGAATAAAATATTACATCATACTGGAAATCGACCCAAGTCTCCCCGATACACCTTCTACCAGTGATGAACATCAGTGTACAGCGGTAGTACAAGGAGGGGCCTTGAGACATTCAAATCTCTATTTTTGTGAAGATCAACTAAAATTAAGCACCCCGGTTTGCAGAAACGCTTAAACATTAACAATGGGACTAGTTGATGAAACATACATTAACAAAGAGAAGCACTTTCTTTATCTACATTGGAAATGAAATGATAGAGAGGACACTCGCTCTATTTTAACTATATTATTACTTCATTTTATCAGTGACACTAGGGTCGAGTAGGTGGCAAATGAGGTGTACCGTGCGTCGCAAGGATGAAGTCCGGGGGTGCTTAGACTGGGATGCTGAAGCTGGCTCTTTCAGTCCCTATCTTCCCCCTGATGTTTCTGTGGTAGCATTTGGGTTGTAATACAAACTTGGTCGAGTTGGTGCTATGTCCCCCTACCTGCCTAGCTGATGTGGCGAACTTGTCTCCTGCTAGTACTCAGTCCGTTCTAGTAGTAGTTGCATAACTGCCCGTTTACACTGAGATGTCGGATAATGGTTCTCTATGGTTGGGTTTCTTTAATGAAATCGGAGGGAACCCCCTCTTTCGATATATAAAAAAACAGTGGAACTAGCGGTGCCAAAACATTGCCTCAAATTAATAGTGCCACTAGATTAAGGTGCAAAATAATAACAGTACTGCTTTATCACGGCAGTGCCAAAATAGTAGCACAAGATCAGGATCAACATGCAGGATCTTTGGCAAACGGTTAGACCAAAAAGGAACATACCTCATGATGGGAACCATATCTGCAGTCAACGCCATCGTAGAAGGGATGACACCAGTCACCAACATGGATGATTCAATTCATGGGACCTTTTGGTGCAGTTCACCTAAAATGAAGAAATGTCCCATGAGCTAGCAGCTTCCTCTTCTTCTTTTTGAGAAAAGGGCTCCAGTCCTGGTTCCATTTCCATCAGAAAACGAAACCCACAAAGTTTATTCATTAGTTGCAATAAAATTGAACAACATCAAGGTTGGCCGTGAAGCTCCTGGAGAGTAGGCGGACTAGGACAATTGCATCTCTAACGAAAAGAAGCAACTAATCTTAATGGGAAATTTAGCAAGACATGAAAAAAGTGCCATTGATTCATATTACTGGAGGCATTACATTGAAAACAACATTGGTTTAACGTGTCCTTACTTTTAACAGTACAACTGATACATTTTACCAGTGGCATTACATAAGAGCGGCTCGGGGCAACAAACATCAGAAGAGGATATCTGGGTTGGTCCCATTTTTTGGTATATAGACACCTTATACTGTGTGAGACTAGCAAATCTAGTGTTGGACTTACTTTGTTGACTTGTCCCCCAGTCCACACTTTCTTTCCTTTTTCAACCAATAGATCGGGTTTATATTGAGTTTGTACTGCGTTCTCTTTATTTCCCTATTAGACCTAGAGACCAGTTGGATAGCCAGTCTCTGCTACTTTTTGCCCCCATTATTTCCTCTTTCGACCAAGTCCTAGATTCAGGTAACAAATCTTCCACCACCCCCACCCCTTTCTTCCTTGTTTGAACCAAGTACTACTAGATTCGAGTGCATGAACTAGTTTTACCTCTTAATAGTAAAAAATTAGTTGGTTTTCGAACAGCCGATCAATCCTATCTACACGAGGGGGCCTGAGAAATAGTAAAAGATACAAATGCAGCGACGCCAGGAACTCGGGAAGTAGAGCAAGGCCTGTTTCGAAGGAAGTTATACCTGAGGGTCGCCGGGATGTCGCTAGGTGGGCGGCGGGAGGCCAGATCTACCCACACTACGGCAGCGAGGAAGAAGGGCTGGGAGACCCTCCCTCGCCAGCGATGCTTGGGAGAGAACAGCAAGGCTCGCAGATCGGGATGCGCCGGCAGTGGGTAAGAGCTATCACCGACGATGACCGCGTGAACGTTGCACCTTCTCACCTTCCCCGGCAGAGAGGATCCGGCTAGATCTGTGACCAGCGGTGAGTAGAGAGAGAGTGTGGCTACCGCTGTCGTGTTTAGATCTGGAGAGGACGAGAAAGTGTGAAGAGAGAAACACTAGCAAGCAAGCGCGGAGGCTCCTGCCTATATAGTGGAGTACTAGTTTTGTTTTGTCTACCAGCCAAAGCCGGCTTGACCTCGGCAATGACTGTTGAGAAGTCTTCATGCATGTGCCCCGGAGGCGCAGTGGGCGTCATTTTGATCTGAAGCACCGGATTATAACATATAACACAAAAAAATGCCAGATGACAAGAGATCATAACCTCACTGCCCAAAGGAGACAGGATGAATTCCGACGGACAAACTAGACGAGGATCAAAGCGCAAATTAAAGATAAACTCATGGAAAATGGGTCCGTCGATAGATGTCCTAATTAACATAGCCGGCTTCACCTAGATTGTCAGGACCCTGATTCTAAGTCACACCGATCTAGCCTGTAACACCTCATATCACTTTGCGGCCTCACGCACGGTATTCCCACGGGTGTCGCCTTACCATGGCTCGGGACCGTTTGCGCCTTTTGGCTCACGTATATGATAGTGTCGCTAGCATCCATATGACAGAGAACCCGGGCCGACATGACTAGTCGTGAACCCAAAGTGGCACTAACTTACGGGAACAGGCATACATGAATAAACGTCGAGCATGTCGGTCAACAGCGTGTAAATCCAGGCTGTAGCACTGGGCTAACAGGACTCCGGTAACCCGGGCTGTAGCAGGCTAGGAAGGACTCCGGATGTCACCGCGTGACATTTCCCCGAAGGGACAGACACGGGAACAAAGTGAAACACATGCCGGCCAGTCAAGTGTCCTGAGCAGTAGTGCTGGGCTAGCAGGACTCCGGTGAACCGGGCTGTAGCGGACTACTATGGCTCATGGAAGCACAAGACTACATTTCCCCATAAGAGAGGCTACCAAGGATAAACAACTAGGTTGTCGGATCCCACACATACCAAGCATTTCAATCATACAAACAATATGCTCGACATGTGTAAATACAACATGGCGTCACAACATAACTCTACGACTCAAGTATTTATTCATTAGGCTCCGAGGAGCGAGATATTACAAAATTGGGTCTCATGACCCAACATACAGAGCATACAAGCAACAAGCACATGCGGAAGCTTAACTTGTCTGAGTACAGACAACTACAAATGAAGAAGGCTGAGAAGCCTGACTATCTACCAGATCCTGCCGAGGGCACAAGATCGTAGCTGAGGTAACAAGCTAAACGTCGAAGTCCACGTGGAACTACTAGCAGGACTGACGTCTCTCTGCAAAACATAAAATGGGCAAACATGAGTACAAATGTACCCAGCAAGACTTACATCAGAACTAACTACATATGCATCGGTATCAACAAAGGGGTGGTGGAGTTTAACTGTAGTAAGCCAGCTTTGACTCAGTGGCTAACCTGAACTACGACTGCGAGTAACTCTTTTGAGGTGGCGCACACCAGTCCACATATTCACCATATCAATACTCCACTATGGATCCGCTCCCGTCTCCCCACGAGAAGGCCATCCATAGCACTCACGCTTATCTTGAGCATTTTAGAGTATCCACTTTCACTTGTCTATGAACAATGCAAGGGGTCCAAGTTTCCATATCCAAGGAATCCGGCTATTCGAATAGATAATGATAACCCTGCAGGGGTGTACTTCTTCACACACGCTCTCGCCACTTACCACCATGTACACATCGTGTATCTCGGCAACGTTCAAGCAGAAGCCTGGCGAGGGAGTCGGCCACGACCTGACTAACCAACAAGTCTCTAGTCTAGGTTTATCGCCTATTCAGGTTCCATCCGCAAGGAGATCCGGCCGGCGTGTCACTCACGGCCCCAAACGATGTGTACAAGGTTCCCAGGCCCACCATCCGGGTGCCACTTGGTACACCGGGCCACGGTGCCTAGTCTGTCCCAAGCCCACCTGTACCGGGTGCCACTTGGTAGACTACTAATACTACCTACAAACACCAGAAACTAGTTGCAACTCCTGGACAGAGATTAGGTTGATTAATAAGTCGAGAGGGGCACTTAAGCATTCCAATGCGTGGTAGTAGTTGTTCATGGATCACAAACACAGAACTCAGTTCCTAAGGATGGCTGCAATGAGACAACCCACCATGTACTCCTACATGGCCTCTCACCGCTACCTTTACCAAATCGTGTTCACACACTTAGCTCTCAACAGTAGGACATGTTCACCACATTCCAATTCGTCCCCGATGAATCAGACCTGACTCAACTCTAAGCAGTAGCAGGCATGACAAACAAACATGAATGAGTAGGCACATCAGGGCTCAAACAACTCCTACTCATGCTAGTGGGTTTCATCTATTTACTATGGCAATGACAGGTCATGCAGAGGAAAGGGGTTCGGCTACCGCAGCATGTAACAGTTGAATCGTTGTTGTCCTAATGCAGTAAAAGAGAGCAAGAGCGAGAGAGTGGGATTGTATCGGAATGAACAAGGGGGTTTTGCTTGCCTGGCACTTCTGAAGATATTATAGCTCTTCATCGGTGTCATCGAACTCATCGTCGGAAGCACGTCTACTCAAGGGGAACAAGCACCGGCAAACACAAAAGGAACCGCAATCAATGCAATGCACATACATATGAATGACATGACATGTTAAGGTACTGAATTCACCTAATGCAATATCTAGCCAAGTTAATTGAAGTGGAACTCAACAAGATCAAATTCCAACTCCAAATGTGATTTCATAAATTGCCCTAATCATCATTTGTCCTATTCAGTGAGGTTAACTTGTTCAAACATGCATGATCATGGCATAAACAGATTCTTCATATTTTTCTGATCATTTTTCATATATAATTTATTTCATTTGGAGCTATAGATTAATTTCTATAATTTTTCAAAGTTTTGGATATTTTCTGGAATTTACTAATTATTAATAAATCCAGAAAATGTATTACTGCGTCAGCATTGGGTCATGCTGACGTCAGCAGGTCAATAGGAGCCGTCCAGGTCAAACCTGACCAATGGGGCCCACTGGTCAGTGACAAACTAATTAACCTAAGTTAATTAGCTCTAAACTAATACTAATGTAGACTGGTTAAGGCCCTGGGCCCACATGTCAGTATTTAACAGGGCTAACTAAGTTTAGTTAGCGCTTAACCTAAATTAGCAGGGGCATGGGCCACTTGTCATTGACTAAGAGGTTAACTAAGCAGTGATTAGGCCCTTATCTAACTACTGCCACGTCAGCTCCACCGGATCAAGTCGCCGGCGACCTAAGGACGGCGGTGGCACGTTGGAATCCCCATTCCGGCGACCATTCGCGTGGCCGAGGGCATCTACGCGTTGCGGGTGCTCGGCCGCATCCATATACGCAAGTGGGAGGGGCTAAGGTCAGCCGAGCTCACCGGAATCAAGCTCACGGCGGTGCCTGGAGTTTGGAGGCATGCAGGCATGGTGCTGCGATGCACTAAGGGGCCAACTAGTGGCTGCTTTGGCCTCCTTGAGGGACCAGGAGCACGTTTAGGTGCACGCACACGAGCGGTTCGAGCTCAGCCCACGGCGGCGATGAGGTATGGCGGTGGCGAGCTTCGGAGCTCATGGAGACAGCGGCTACAACACGGTCGTGAGCAGGGGAGGAAGGGGAACAGAAGTGGAGGCTCACAAAGAACATGCAGGGACGGTCAGTGGGCTCGGGGGGATCCTCGACGGCGCGAATCGACCGGCAATGTACGATGGCGGTGCACGGTGACGACTGGTCGATGGCGTCGCTGTGGTTCGTCCGAGCTCATGTGCTTCGTCTTGGAGGAGCATCGGGTCGTCTCTGAGCTTGTGGGCATGGAGGAGGGGTGAAGAAGGGCCGGTGGCCACGGTGAACGACTACGGTGGCAACGGCGCGTTCGGGTCTTCTCGGGAGAGGGGACTAGAAGCCGAGGGAGAGAGCAGAGAGCGAGGGGTAAGTGGAAGGGGCCTCGGGCGTCTCCATACGCAGATCAGGTCGAGGGAGGGCAAGGCGGAGGTGGCCGGGGACGCACGCGCGCGCGCCACGCTTCCCCTCTTCCTACTGGCAGGAGGAAGAAGACGGCTCTGCCCTCTGGTGGGGTGGGCCGGCCAGGTGGTTGCATATTGGGTTGTCCAGGTAAGTCAGGTGAGTTCTGTTCTGTTTTATTTTGTTCTATTTTCTATTATTCTGTAGTCTTTAGGGCTTTATTAAAAATACTTAAACAGATCCAAAAATCATGAAACTGCTCAATGCCACTGGTTGGAATATAACCAACAGCAAACATTTTAGTTTATGATTATTTGAGCATTTGAAATATTATATAGCATTTAAATGCCAAAATGCAAATAGATTATGATTTAATTCAGTGACCCTATGATGTCCTAGAAATATGTGCACCATTTTTGTCAGAGGTTCTAGACCAAGGCAAAGATGATGAACATTTTTAGAAGGGCATTTCAGGTTCATTGAAAAATATTTTATTTGGACCCTAGTTGAATTTCATTTGCTGCTAGGGTTTATCAGCCCCCATTTCAAAGTTAATAAAATTTAGACATGATGCATGGAGGCTAATGCAAAGGCGGGCAAGGCCTGAACTGGGGCTATGACAGCTCACCCCCACTAAACAAGAATCTCGCCCCGAGATTCAAGTGTAGGGTAAGATGAAGGGGGAACACAAACTAACATAATCTTCATGATCCAGGTTGCACTTCATAAAGGAGTTGATTCAATCACCATCTTTGTCTCGTCGTCTTGCTTCGAGAACTCCATCCAACATGATGACGACAGAAAGAAAGGAAAACCCTACAGGAATCGATCTCCTTGAAGATCGAGCACTCAAGATCAGCTAATGGAGTGAGACGTAAGAACATCTCTTGAGTTGAGACATAGCACACACATCACGAGCAATGGAAAGAGGTAAATGACAAAGGTTCAATTGGGTAGGCAACAATTCCACGCTGGAGTAAGATGGTGCATGGTTTAAAAGTAGCGAGGAGATAATTGTCGTGATTCCATAACGGGGCACCTTAGAAGAGGGACTCGTTGGATTGTTCCCCTAAGTGGCAAAAGGAAGTACTTTGATCCATAGATCATTGAAACTATCTATAACAACCTAAGGAATTTCACAACAATCGTTTGGCGGAGTAAGAAGGGATGGCATACCCAGACTAGAGTGGATGATGTGGACTACCTTGTTGAAGACAACGCAAGGGATGATTTTTGCTTATCATCGAAATGGATGGGTCCCCTGGTAGGACCACTTTTGAAGATGACCCTGAACAAGAATTACTAAGAAGGCAGCCCATAGTATAATGGCACAAAGACGGTGCAAGCTAGGAACAAAATGCAAATGTTGGAATGTTCCAACCATCATATCTGCCTGAGATTCAGATCTGGTTAGTAATAGGATACTTCATACTCGACATGTCTGAAAAGAAGAATTGCAACACAAGTCGACGAGATAACGTTGCGAGATTCTTAGGAAATGAACTACGATAGCAAGCTCCAAAACATTAGCGGGTTTTGCTACAACATGTGAACACGCCATCCCAGACAAGCATGACCACATAGTAGTCTTATAATAAAAATACTACCGAGTTCTGGTTGGAACCATCATCGAGGATAACGGAATCTTGTGCATGATCTAGAATTAGCACAACACGCTCCTTTTCCTTGAGCAAATCAATCAGTTGCTTGGTGTGCTAGGAAACACATATGGAGTTGAGGCGGCCAACCTATCAAACCATAGAGTACTTCGCACATATGCGTGACTAACTTGGGATGATTCCAGAGGAAACAAAAACAATCTTTCTCGAACTCACGGCGGCAGCTTGCACCAAATGCACATGAATTCGAGGAAGTCACTTCTTCCATCCAAGCATAATCTTCATGAACGGAACACGAAGGCATTGCTTACAAAGTTTTCAACACTAGGTTGATGTTCAACATGAATCATGGGGGAGAAAAAATGCTGCTATTGGGCTCAACAGCAACTCATCCGAATTTCCATATCACTGGACTTCCACCTTCATGTGAACACGGTGATAGCATTGGTCAGACCAAAATATGTAATGGTGTATGCTCAAGGGATCAACCACGAGTAAGACAACATTATGAACATCGTTGGTTCTAGTTTGACTTGACTATAGCCCATACTCAAGTCAAAGTTTTGACAAGGCAATAGATCCAACAACTGATCCCGAGGACCAATCGATGGAGATATCATCTTTCTTCAACACACAACACAAGGATATCCCTTAATGATGAACTAAGTTGGACAAGCTTCCATCTTCCAGCTCTCCAAGTTGTTGTTTAGCTTAACCAACTAGCTCAGGGGTATCCAACACAGATTCTTGGAGAAAGGGTGGTTCACAAGAAACCCGCTTGATCACGAGCTCAACATAACAGTCAGGGGACAACCTGGTAATACTTCCGGGAAGATATTTGGAAAATCATGAACCACCGATATGTTACTAAGCTCGAGATCAATCTTGCTTTTCAGGGCAAGACGATATGATCACAGGAGCAAGGGTTTGGAAAAATCCTAACTCATGGATCGGAGAGTGCACCAGAAATAAGGATTAGGTAGCACGATCAATCTTTGGATGATGATTTCGTAACCAGCATGCTAAGAATGAAATTTATCGTCCTTTAACTACAAAGCAACAGGGATGCTAGGAGTATTTATTTCACACATCATGATTCACTTGTCGGCATTCCGGTTACAAAAACACGAAGACCAAGAAATGAGCACTGACGGCGAGAAGTATCACTGCATCAAGAGTTCATAAGATATGGTGCAATTCTCATGACAATCTTGACATAAAGGGGGTAATACTCCAGGTAGAACAGAACAAAAGCTGGATTGGCAATTTGATCTGCGGAATACAACTACTTTGACCCAATTCTAGATATGGATGGGGTACTGGAGTCTTTTCTCCTAGTCATTCCGGAGTAGAATGGCTTGACGGACCACAAGGGTAAAAGGCATCGATGAACATGAATGCACATTTACTCATGACTATCAATTGATAGACGATGGTCGAAAAACAACTAAAGAGGAACAACTCAAAGGAACATATGATTTTCTGGGTTGTGGATGCATAGATTAGCATGTCGAATGAGTTCAACATATTTCTTCCGGATAACCGATGCAAAAAGGTGGAACTGGCAGATTCACAATGTAGAATGGAGAACTCATCAGGAGCACTTTGGTTGTGATCTTTGGTTCAGAAGAACTTCTGCCATAAGCAGTTCATGGTATTTGGAAGAAGGAAATACCACAGACCTCGAGGACTATCGTGAAGGTTACTAATATCTTAAGGGAACTAGCAAATACTAACAACATGAAGTAGGGGAATCTCGGGTTCAAAACCCAGGAGTAGAATACCTACTAACTAAATGGCATCACGGGATGCTTTTGAGAATGATGGCCAGAATCATCACACTGGGAACACAAAACATGGCTAGATTATATTACTAGGTGACTCCCTAAGACACCTAAGGTCATAACAATAACTCCAACAGATATGTCGAGGTAGTGGAGTACCTCAACACACCGATTAGTGTGCTTAATCTGGCCCAAAAGGACATCGGGAACACGGAGGAAAGATTTGCAAGTGCATCAGATTATTTAGAGAACCTGGGATGACCCGGACAGCATAACGGCTGTAAATGCTCGAAAAGATTTGAGACATCCTGCAAAATGGTGGCATAACCACTCAGAAGCACAAAATCAAGGTTCCGAGACCAACTATGAACACACGGGGGTAGTAGAAACTGAACTGGGGCTTAAATCCATCAATCCTATAAGTCTCTAGCATAGTAACTCGTCATCCTGATAGATAGATGAGAAGGCCTAGTTCTTAATCCCCGTAGAAAGGAATAGGATGACTCAGATCAGAGGGCATGAAGTATAAGGAGTAAAAAGAGCCTTATGTTCCCTTCCACAATCAATTCCCTTATATAACTAAAGCATTTCTAGACTCAACTTCGACCAGTATGGCTTGGTAATCCTACAGGCAGTCAGGCTCTGATACCAAAGCTGTCAGGACCCCGATTCTGAGTCACACCGATCTAGCCTGTAATACCTCATATCACTTTGCGGCCTCACGCACGGTATTCCCACGGGTGTCGCCTTACCATGGCCCGGGACCGTTTGTGCCTTTTGGCTCACGTATATGATAGTGTCGCTAGCATCCATATGACAGAGAACCTGTGCCGACATGACTAGTCGTGAACCCAAAGTGGCACTAACTAACGGGAACGGGCATACATGAATCAACGTCGAGCATGTCAGTCAGCAGCATGTGAATCCGGGCTGTAGCACTGGGCTAAGAGGACTTCGGTAACCCGGGCTGTAGCAGGCTAGTCAGGACTCCAGATGTCACCGCGTGACATTTCCCCGAAGGGACAGACACAGGAACAAAGTGAAACACATGCCGGCCAGTCAAGTGTCCTGAGCAGTAGTGCTGGGCTAGCAGGACTCTGGTGAACCGGGCTGTAGCGGACTACTATGGCTTATGGAAGCACAAGACTACATTTCCCCATAAGAGAGGCTACCAAGGATAAACAACTAGGTTGTCGGATCCCACAGATACCAAGCATTTCAATCATACACACAATATGCTCGACATGTGTAAATATAACATGACATCACAACATAACTCTACGACTCAAGTATTTATTCATTAGGCTCCGAGGAGCGAGATATTACAAACATGGGTCTCATGACCCAACATACAGAGCATACAAGAAACAAGCACATGCAGAAGCTTAACTTGTCTGAGTACAGACAACTACAAATGAAGAAGGCTGAGAAGCTTGACTATCTACCAGATCCTGCCGAGGGCACAAGATCGTAGCTGAGGTAACAAGCTAAACATCGAAGTCCATGTGGAACTACTAGCGAGACTGACGTCTCTCTGCAAAACATAAAATGGGCAAACGTGAGTACAAATGTACCCAACAAGACTTACATCAGAACTAACTACATATGCATCAGTATCAACAAAGGGAGGTGGAGTTTAACTGCAACAAGCCAGCTTTGACTCAGTGGCTAACCTGAACTACGACTGCGAGTAACTCTTTTGAGGTGGCGCACACGAGTCCACATATTCACCATATCAATACTCCACTATGGATCCGCTCCCGTCTCCCCACGAGAAGGCCATCCATAGCACTCACGCTTATCTTGAGCATTTTAGAGTATCCACTTTCACTTGTCTATGAACTATGCAAGGGGTCCATGTTTCCATATCCAAGGAATCTGGCTATTCGAATAGATAATGATAACCCTGCAGGGGTGTACTTCTTCACACACGCTCTCGCCACTTACCACCATGTACACGTCGTGTATCTCGGCAACCTTCAAGCGGAAGCCTGGCGACGGAGTCGACCACGACCTGACTAACCAACAAGTCTCTAGTCCAGGTTTATCGCCTATTCGGGTTCCATCCGCAAGGAGATCCGGCTGGGGTGTCACTCATGGCCCCAAACGATGTGTAAAGGGTTCCCAGGCCCACCATCCGGGTGCCACTTGGTACACCGGGCCACGGTGCCTAGTCTGTCCCTAGCCCACCTGTACCGGGTGCCACTTGGTAGACTACTAACACTACCTATAAACTCCCGAAACTAGTTGCAACTCCTGGACAGAGATCAGGTTGATTAATAAGTCGAGAGGGGCACTTAAAAATTCCAATTCGTGGTAGTAGCTGCTCATGGATCACAAACACAGAACTCAGTTCCTAAGGACGGCTGCAATGAGACAACCCACCATGTACTCCTACATGGCCTCTCACCGCTACCTTTACCAAATCATGTTCACACACTTAGCTCTCAACAGTAGGACATGTTCACCACATTCCAATTCATCCCCGATGAATCAGACCTGACTCAACTCTAAGCAGTAGCAGGAATGACAAACAAACATGAATGAGTAGGCACATCAGGGCTCAAACAACTCCTACTCATGCTAGTGGGTTTTATCTATTTACTGTGGCAATGACAGGTCATGCAGAGGAAAGGGGTTCAGCTACCGCAGCATTTAACAGTAGAATCATTGTTGTCCTAATGCAGTAAAAGAGAGAAAGAGCGAGAGAGTGGGATTGTATCGGAATGAACAAGGGGGTTTTGCTTGCCTAACACTTCTGAAGATATTATAGCTCTTCATCGGTGTCATCGAACTCATCGTTGGAAGGACGTCTACTCAGGGGGAACAACCAACGGCAAACACAAAAGGAACCGCAATCAATGCAATGCACATACATATGAATGACATGACATGTTAAGGTACTGAATTCACCTAATGCAATATCTAGCCAAGTTAATTGAAGTGGAACTCAACAAGATCAAATTCCAACTCCAAATGTGATTTCATAAATTGCCCTAATCATCATTTGTCCTATTCAGTGAGGTTAACTTGTTCAAACATGCATGATCATGGCATAAACAGATTCTTCATATTTTTCTGATCATTTTTCATATATAATGTATTTCATTTGGAGCTATAGATTAATTTCTATGATTTTTCAAAGTTTTGGATATTTTCTGGAATTTAGTGATTATGAATAAATCCAGAAAATGTATTACTGCATCAGCATTGGGTCATGCTGATGTCAGCAGGTCAACAGGAGCCGTCGAGGTCAAACCTGACCAGTGGGGCCCACTGGTCAGTGACAAAGTAATTAACCTAAGTTAATTAGCTCTGAACTAATACTAATCTAGACTGGTTAAGGCCCTGGGCCCACATGTCAGTATTTAACAGGGCTAACTAATTTTGGTTAGCGCTTAACCTAAATTAGCGGGGGCGTGGGCCCACTTGTCATTGACTAAGAGGTTAACTAAGGAGTGATTAGGCCCTAATCTGACAACTGCCACATCAGCTCCACCGGATCAAGTCGCCGGCGACCTCACAGGATGGCGGTGGCTCGTCGGAATCCCCATTCCGGCGACCATTCGCGCGGCCGAGGGCATCTACGCGTTGCAGGTTCTCGGCCGCATCCATATACGCAAGTGGGAGGGGCTAAGGTCAGCCGAGCTCACCGGAATCAAGCTCATGGCGGCGCCCAGAGTTCGGAGGCATGCAGGCACGGGGCTGTGATGCGCTAAGGGGCCAACTAGTGGCTGCTTTGGACTCCTGGAGGGACCAGGAGCACGTTTAGGTGCACGCACGCGAGCGGTTCGAGCTCAGCCCACAGCGGCGATGAGGTATGGCGGTGGCGAGCTTCGGAGCTCATGGAGACGGCTGCTACAATACGGTCGTGAGCAGGGGAGGAAGGGGAAAAGATGCGGAGGCTCACAAAGAACATGCAGGGACGGTCAGTGGGCTCGGGGGCGTCCTCAACGGCGCGAATCGACCGGCGATGTACGACGGCGGTGCGCAGTGACGACGGGTCGATGGCGTCGCTGTGGTTTGTCCGAGCGCATGTGCTTCGTCTTGGAGGAGCATCGGGTCGTCTCTGAGCTCGTGGGCATGGAGGAGGGATGAGGAAGGGCCGGTGGCCATGGTGAACGACGACGGTGGCGACGACGCGTTCGGGTCTTCTCGGGAGAGGGGACTAGAAGCCGAGGGAGAGAGCAGAGAGCGAGGGGAAACTGGAAGGGGCCTCGGGCGTCTCCAGATGCGGATCAGGTCGAGGGAGGGCAAGCAGGAGGTGGCCAGGGACGCACGCGCGTGTGCCACGCTTCCCCTCTGCCTACTGGCGGGAGGAAGAAGACGGCTCTGCCCTCTGGTGGGCTGGGCCGGCCAGGTGGCTGCATATTGGGTTGTCCAGGTAAGTCAGGTGAGTTCTGTTCTGTTTTATTTTGTTCTATTTTCTATTTTTCTGTAGTCTTTAGGGCTTTATTAAAAATACTTAAACAGAACCAAAAGTCATGAAACTGCTCAATGCCACTGGTTGGAATATAACCAACAGCAAACATTTTAGTTTATGATTATTTGAGCATTTAAAATATTATATAGCATTTAAATGCCCAAATGCAAATAGAGTATGATTTAATTCACTGACCCTATGATGTCCTAGAAATATGTGCACCATTTTTGTCAGAGGTTCTAGACCAAGGCAAAGATGATGAACATTTTTAGAAGGGCATTTCAGGTTCATTGAAAAATATTTTATTTGGACCCTAGTTGAATTTCATTTGCTGCTAGGGTTTATCAGCCCCCATTTCAAAGTTAATAAAATTTAGACATGATGCATGGAGGGTAATGCAAAGGTAGGCAAGGCCTGAACTGGGGCTGTGACATAGATGGCAGCTGAGTAGTCTTCGTGCATGTGCCCCCAATGACTAGCTCAACTCAGTTGTCGCTGTTTACCCCTCGCAGTGATCTGAAGCACATGACACCTAATTTTGCAAGATGACAAGAAACCTTTTTTTAGATTTCTCAACAGAACTACAGCCCTGTACAACACAGCCTGCACGATATGTAGATGATAGCCAATCTAGGCATGTCTGCTGGAGTCTGGTCACATGCATGGACGAACTGATCTTCCGTGTCTTCCAGGGATCGTCCACGTACCAAGGTGGAGTATGTGCTTCTATTAACTCAGTCGACTTGCGGGACCGGGGAGTGTGCCTATGGTCGGTTTTCAGTTGCGGTCCCACATGTGTGTGCAAACGCAATATGACGCATGTTCCATTCGGAGAGCGGCGTTCCAGACCGACCGACCGTATGGGGTGCGACGCGAATGTGACGGGCGTGTTGTATACTCCATACATGTGTACCGCCTTTTTCTTGAGGCTTTGCTCCATGGTGCAATCCATGGATACAAAATTAGTATACTGTGTATTTAAAAGTCGAGGGTGGGGCTTTTCCCGCGCGGTAGGCGAGGCATGTACCACCCACAATGCGGCTATATCTCCCACGTGTCGGGGCACGACTTAGAGGCATAGCCGCATGGTAGATTTGTCGCAAGAGGGGTAATCTTCACACAATCCCATGTACTGAATAAGAAAGGGATAAAGAGTTGGCTTAGAATCGCCACTTCACACAAATAAAAAGTTAAACATACATCATCCAGAATACAATCAAGGTCCGACTACGGAACCAAAATAAAAGGAAGACAACCCCAAATGCTAGATCCCCGATCGTCCCACCTGGGCTCCACTACTGATCAACAGGAAACGAAACAAAACAATGATCAAGATCTTCATCAAGCTCCCACTTGAGCTGGGTCGCGTCACCTGCACTGGTATCATCGGCAACTGCAACTATTTGGAAGTATCTGTGAGCCACGAGGACTCAACAATCTCACACCCGCGAGATCAAGACTACTTAAGCTTATGGGTAGGAAAGAGCAGTGAGGTGGAGCTGCAGCAAGCACTAAGAAAATATGGTGGCTAACATACGCTAATAAGAGAGAGAAGAGAAGCAGCGCAACGGTCATGAACTAGAAGTGATCAAGAAGTGATCCTGAAACCACTTATGTTCAAGCATAACACAAGAACCGGGATCACTTCCTGGACTCCGCCGAAAAGAGACCATCACGGCTACACACGTAGTTGATGCATTTTAATTAAGTTAAGTATCAAGTTCTCTACAACCGGACATTAACAAATTCCCATCTGCCCATAATCGCGGGCACGGCTTTCGAAAGTTCAAAACCCTGCAGGGGTGTCCCAACTTAGCCCATCACAAGCTCTCATGGTCAATGAAGGATATTCCTTCTACCGGGAAGACCCGATCAGTCTCAGAATCCCGGTTACAAGACATTCCGACAATGGTAAAACAAGACCAGCAAAGCCGCCCGATGTGCCAACAATCCCGATAGGAGCTGCACATATCTCGTTCTCAGGGCAACACCAGATAGGTCAAGCTACGAGTAAAACCAGCCCTCAAGTTGCGCCGAGGTGGCCCCGTAGGCTGCCCGGTTCAAACCAACACTTAGAGAAGCACTGGCCCGGGGGGTTAAAATAAAGATGACCCTCGGGTTGGCCGACCCAAGGGAAGGGTAATAGGTTGTTAGGCAAATGTAAAACCAAGGTCGGGCCTTGCTGGAGGAGTTTTATTCAAAGTGAACTGTCAAGGGGTTCCCATAACACCCAACTATGTTAGGAACGCAAAATCAAGGAACATAACACCGGTATGACGGAAACTAGGGCGGCAAGAGTGGAACAAAACACCAGGCATAACGCCGAGCCTTCCCCTTTACCAAGTATATAGATGCATTAATTAAATAAGATATATTGTGATATCCCAACATAACCATGTTCCAACATGGAACAAGCTTCAATTTCACCTACAACTAGCAACGCTATAAGAGGGGCTGAGCAAAAGCGGTAACATAGCCAAACAACGGTTTGCTAGGAAAGGTGGGTTAGAGGCTTGACATGGCAATATGGGAGGCATGATATAGCAAGTGGTAGGTAGCGCGGCATAGCAACAGAGCGATCAACTAGCAAGCAAAGATAGAAGTGATTAAGAGGGTATGGTCATCTTGCCTGAGATCCCGCAAGGAAGACGAACGAGTCCATGAAGAAGACAAACGGACGAAGTGGAACGAAACCTCACAAACGCGACATTATCGGAACCAACCCGAAGAAGCAACACCGGAACGAACCAAACAACATGGTAAACAACCATCACATAATCATGGCATGATGCACAACCAAGTATGACGCATGTACGGTTTAAAGAGGCATGGCAACAGCAGCGAATAACTGAAAGAGACCTGGCGCATCGGTCTCGGGGCATTACAGGGCAGTTCCGCCTAGTTGGTTCGACAAAGACGCGAGAAGATGAGGGAGTAGGCTGCTGCAAACATAGGGCTGTGTGATTTTGACAGTGAGTTACTGCTGGACAGGTGGGGCCCGATGATTTGACTTGCCATTATCATTTTAACTGCGGCGCTATGACCGACTTGAGTCTCGCGATTCCTGACCACCTCCATACAGGTGCCTCTCCCGATGCTCCACCATGTAGAGGCTGGCTCTTGCTTGAGAGTCCACTCCTCCACTTTTTCCTTGCCTCTTTCCCCCACATATGCAAAAATGCCATGTAAAGCGGGCTTATAGCCCACTATTGTACTTGATCCTACAAGTGGTAAGCCTGCCACATAGGCATAAAGTATGATGTGGCAAGTTAATTAAGAATAGAGAGACTAGTTTGGTGACCCTAGGAAGAAACAGTGCTAAGCGTGTGTACCTAGATGAAGCAAATTTAGCAATAAAAAACTAAGCACCTATGCATTGGGGACTTGAGTTGCTAAGCCATTTAATGCCCATAGCACCTCATCTAAGCACCATTTCATTGGAAGAGGTCACTCCTTGGCAAATGCAATAAATTCTACGAAGAAAGAGATAGAGAGAAGTAAACAAAAATACTCTTATAGCCAACCTTATAGCTAACCTTGTTGTATGAGTGACTAAGTGAAGACTATGTATGACATGCAAACATCAAATAGCCTAACGCACCATGTTAAATCTCCAAGGGCGCAACCGCGCGAGCGAGGCGACGGTCGTGGTAGTTGCCACCATGATACGGGCTGCTGGCAGCCCTTGGATCTAAGATCGAACGGTCGCATGCTAAGTTGCTGAAAATTTGCAAAATAACCCTCCAGGATAGGATATTCACCCATAGGTCTAGAATCACGCCATGCAATCATTCGATCTCAGATCCAAGGGCTCTCAGAAGCCCGTATCATGGGAGAATGGAAAGCTTCGTATCACCTGTAATTTTCCCGACGCTTGACATGAAATCGAAAGCCATTTAATTGGGCGTCGAGTAGACATGACATCTAATTGGGCCCCCATAGTACTATGCATGAATCCATTTATCCACCAGGCAAGCCACTACTCTGCCATTCACATGCCCGCCCCCCCCCACTCAACATTTTTACAATCGATAAAACGCTCCTAGTCGTCCCGTCCTTTCACATTATAGCAGTTCCACTAATCCTAACCCTCCTCCCAAATCCATGGCGTCCCAAATCTCCATGATCGGCGGTGAGTACAAGGTAAGAACCATCACCGGTGATGAGTTCGACGTCATCTACACCCGTTCTTCCACAACGGTGAAAGAATGCCTTGCTCACTTCAAACGCATGTTCGAAAACTCAAATGATGAGTGGGTCGCTAGGCTAGATGTTGAGTACACCACAGTCTTGGGAAGCGAGAAGAAACTAAAGGAGGCAGAGAAGAAGAAGCCCGTCATGATCCAGGTTTGCATGCATGACTTATGCTTGGTCTACCACATATGCCATGCCGACATTGAGTGCGAGGAATTTAAGAAGTTCCTCAAGGACAGCCGAGTCAAATTCGTTACTGTAGACTTTAGGAACGACAAGGAAATCTTGGGTCAGATAGGCCTCGTTGTAGGCAACCCCTTCAACCTCTAGAAGGAAGGGCTGGTGCCCTCCCTTGATCAGCCTTCAATGTTGACACTGGCAGGAGCCATGGTTCATCCTTCGTACGGTAAACTAGAGAAACCTTTGTGTGCGAAACAATATACGCTGCCTACCACCAGATTTTCTTTACAAAGGCAACATAGAACTATATGAGTGCCCTGTTAAATTTTGGAATTATTCCGGGTTCGTTTGGCCTTTTTTATACATTAATTGAGTTTCTTGTCATTTAATGTGCATAATTCAAATTTGAACTACAAGCACATGCTCCCGTGCACCAAAGTTGACTGAAAAATCACATGTGTGTCCTCGGGTGAATTTCTAGGTCCCATGCAAGAAATGGGAATGAAATTCAAACATCTGGGCTTCGTGGTTCGGCCAAGAACATTGAGAAGTTTGGTTTTAAAATTCTTGTAAATCCAAAACACGCCTGAAAATCATGAAACTTGGCATGGTGTCATGTCATGGTACTACCATGCTGTGGTAAAAAAATGCAGAATAGGAACAAGTTTTGGTATAAGTTTCTTGCAAACCGGAGCTTCTCTCAAGAAGGCTCGTGGTTCTAAGAGGGAACGTGTCACCTTTGTGTGCATAATTCAAATTTTAAATACAAGCACATGCTCCAGTGCACCAAAGCTGGTTGAAAAATCACATGTGTGTCCTCGGGTAAATTTCTAGGTCCCATGCCAGAAATGGGAATGAAATTCAAACATCTGTGCATCATGGCTCGGCTGGAAACATTGAGAAACTTGTTTTTTTAATTCCTGTAAATCCGAAACACGCATGAAAATCATGAAACTTGGCTTGGTGCCATGACATGGCACCAACATGCTGTGGTAATTTTGCTGACCGATTTTCGAAGGCGCACACATTAACAATCAACAAAGTCATTTTGGAACAAGTGCTATCACGTTACAATCGGAAACACAAGTGCTATTGAAACCATGGGCGTTCTATTTACCATTTCCGTGCCGCCACGCGTCCCCTTTTTTTATTAGCTAGGAGGCGCCGTGCAGGATAGCTATTTGAGTACGGGAGGCGTGCAATCAGACCCCTGCGCGTGCTTATCGGGAGGAGAGCCCTTTGACCTCATCTGCCGTCCACCTCTCTCCCAAGGTACCATTAATGGCGCTCGAGCCTTTGTTTAATGGCGTGGCAATGTCTCACTTGACTGAGATTTAAGAGAGAAAAAATAAAATCTGAAAAGAAAATTTTGCACGGATCTTGATGTAAGATCCGACGAACCTATATAGCATCTACTGCGACTTATAGCAAGACTGATGAATATATATAATGATGACGAGGGTGTATAATAATTGTCTTACATAATTAGAAAGATAATTAAAAAAGCCACATGCGGCTACACCCGAAATACACAAGGGCAAAAGAAGAAGGAAGACGCATACAACGATCTAGCTCGCTGATCTCTGATTTCTTTATGCGCTCCAGGTTGCGGAGACTAGTTCTCATGGCGGGCGATGATCTCTTTCATCAGTTTCATGGCCGTAATACGCTACTTGCCAGCATCCATGGATTCCTCCACTAGCCTATTGCGCTCGATGCGGAGCATGGCATTCTCGTCCATAAGTTTCTTGATGATGACGCCCGTCCTCTGCAACACGGCAGCGGTCTCCTCCTCCTGCTTCGCCCTTCCGGCGATCTTCGCCCTTAGCGGGTCGCGCTCACCCTGGAGCTTCGCATTGCCCTCCCTGAGTTGCTGGATGACTCCGGTAGCCTCGTCTTGCATCCTCTCCCAGCCAGAGATCTGATCCATCTGGCTATGGACGATCGCATGCATGCTCCTGTAAGAGTCCTCACCTGCCTGCGAGAAATTTTCCCAGGCCTCCGCGACGTGGTGGGACCTCCCTGCTACTTCGGCGGCGCGGCGGGACATCTCTGCTGCTTCCACAGCGTGGCCGGACCAGTCTGCTACATCGACAACGCGGTGGGACCTCTGTGCTGCTTCGGTGGCGCAGCGGGACCTCTGTGTTTCTACTGCTGTGCGGCTGGACATGTCGGCTGCTTTCGTGGCGATGCGGGACATCTCTCATGCTTCCTCTTCCATGCTCGCCTCTCCCTGGTGGATATCTCTCGACCCAGAACTCATGCTGGCTATGGCTTGATTGTTTCTTGTGGATGAGGAGTTGAGGAGGAATGTGTAGTCATTTTCGGTTAGGTAGTTCCCCTTTTTATAACCTAAGTACTAGCACTAGTACTAAAACCTGCATAGTGGGAACACGTTCAGGTTTGGTATGTACTGGTAGGTGTGAGCAGGCTTGCACTTTGTAGCACTAGTACTTTCGAATGTGATGGGAGCAAGGTAAAGATTAATTGATGGTTTTTGGTTTCGAGGCCCGAAACGGCTCCCTATGAGTTAGGGGAACGTAAATTTCAAGTAGACTGCCCTGCTCAGATGCGTAAATATTATGTTACTGTCAAAAATTGGCACAAAATACAAAGGAGACCAATGAAAGTACTACTAGCAACCCATGATTTAACTACTCGCATGCGCAGTGGAGTAGTAATGTCTTTCTTCTGCCCTCACGTCCACTCAATTTGCATGCGTTGTATTAATTGACCATCAATGAAGTGAAGGACTTTACACGCGTCAAATTATCACATGGGGTGGATCTTGGTACAAAATTGCATCCTCCCATGTACCCGCGTGTGCGTGCGAGGGAATGAGTGGGTGCGTGGCATGCGTGCACATATTCGCTTCGTGCATGTACCGCCAGTGCAGCTCAGGGAGGACGAGTACATTCTTCTGGAACCAGCAGCGCGTCACTGTGATCAATCCACACAAGGATGTCGCGACAAAGCCTCCACATGTGCCACGTGCCCACGTGGCTTCATGAACAGTAAGAGAGACACAGTGTAGCATGCCATTGTGTTTTGCACATTTTCGAAGTACTAGTAAGGTACACGTGCATTGCACGCGTCAGATTTTGCAACCAAAGTACGAATAAATACCACACTGTAGCATGTAAGCTCTGAGTCATATATGCCTGATGTAGACCTTCGTTTAATTCTTATAGTTCATCTCATTCAAAATCAATTAGTTTTTATAAAAAACCTATGGCCTCTTTGATTCGTAGGATTTCCAAAACGCGGGAATAGAAAGAACATGGGATTAGAGTGGAATGTCGTCTTGAATCCTACAGGATGGTACGAGTGTTTGATTGTGCATAGAAAAAACACAGAATTCTTTCAAAGAGGTTTGAGTGGATGGGATGTTTCCTATGAAATCTAGTGCAAATGAATCATATGGAAAAATTCCTATGTTTTACAATCCTACGAATCAAACAACCAAGATAGGAAAAATTCCTAAGGATTAGAATCCTCCAAAATTCCTTCGAGAATCCTTTGAATCAAAGAAGCCCTTAATCTATTTTATGATTCATGGAATTGTGCACTGTAAAGCATAAAGTACAAACAAAGAATGTCAATTCAACTAGAAAAAAGTTTGGGCAGTTACGATACGGAAGATTCTAGAACAAAGGAGAACCACTGTTGTTTTGAGATTTGTGCATTATGCTTAAGTTCAACCATGGAGTCTGCTAGATTGTACATGTGGCAAAATCTGGTGGGGGCTAGAAGATGGTGCGAGGGCGAGGGGACGAGTGGAGGGATACTATGAAGGAGTGCACAACTGCGAGATCGATATTTAGAGAGAGGGGGCGAGAATGTGCGCTGTTACACGGAGTGGTGGATCCATGAAAAATGTCCCATGATCTAGGGGGCCAAGCATTGCTAATCCTTTATGAGGAGGGCCAATTCATCAACTTAAACAATTTTTACCAGCAATTGTCTAATGATCACATTCATATTAGCCTCGATATATAGTGATGTTAGGGGGGGCAGGGCCCTTCCTACCCCCTGTCTTGGCCATTGTGTGCGTGTCTGAGAGATGAAGCGGAAGGCATGGATGATGCGAGGGGGGCGTTGGATATATAATTAATGTGGGTGTATTAGCTATATATGTAATCCTATATAGAGAGGTATAGATTGATCAATGTGGACGTGGGAAAGAGGGTGAGACCTCACTAGATATATAGATTGATCGGTTTATGTGGAAAACTATGAAAGACCTAGCTATACACACACACACACACATAGAGGAACAACAATCGTTGCGCATGCACGTCAGAGATAAAGAATGCCCGATATGATGGAGAGGGGGGTGTGTGTGTGCCTTCATGGGAGACCGACCTGAAGAAAAAGATTGCATGTGTGCGATGGATAATGCCGACTGGTAGTGTGTGTGCATGCATGCACGAGAGAAAGTTAGTGGTACAATTATAAAGAGAAGACCAATGTGTGGGTGTAAAAGACTAGTTGAGGTCATAATCAATGTAAAGTTGAATTCAAATATTTGAATAAGATATCATGATGTTTGAAACCCATGCATGCATGAATATAACGGAGATCTGCGCGGTGCGGTTTGGAAGCGAGCATGTTGCAATGTATACACATTGAACAAGGTCAGATTGGTTTGAATTTGAGATACCGATGGCAGACATCGTTTAGCCACATTGCATCCGTGCATGCACAAACTATTCTAATTGGAGATGATGGGTGGCTTTCGCATCACATATCTATATCTATACCCCATATATATATATATATATATTATATTATATTTTATATTTTTTATATAGTGTGCAGATAACTTTAAATTTGAAAGATGGTCGTTGGATGAGGCCAATCCGATGGTGCAGAGCTGGCAAATTTGAGCACTATTGGCCATTCGATATCATCTAGATTCCACTAGATTTTGCCACATGTACAATCTAGAAGAATCTATGGTTGAACTTAAGCATAATGTACAAACCTCAAAACACAAGCACTTCGTCTTTGTTCTACAATCTTCCGTATCATAATTGCCCAAATGTTTTTCTACATGATTTGTTTTTACTTTATGCCTTACAATGCACAATTCCATGAATCTTAAAATAGATTAGCTTTCTTATAAAAACTAGATGATTTTGAATGAAATGAACTATAAGAATTAAACAGACATCTACATCATGCATATATCACTCAAAGCTAACATGCTATAATGTGGTATTTATTCATAATTTGGTTGCCAAATCTCATGCGTGCAATGCACGCGTACCTTACTAGTCTAAATGGTGTCTTTGTGTGTGTTATGTGTGTTAAACACATTGTACGTAGTATATCATACTAGTCTAAATTGTCTTTTTTTGGGGTACACGTTAAGCTTGTTCTCCCGAAATTTCAAGTCGCGCCTTGTTATGCCGAAATTTCAAGCTAGCGTCTCTGTCTATCGTGCTGCGAAACTCCCGCCTCTTCAACCCGCGCCTTGTTAGCCCGAAATATTTAAGATATATCTTTGTCTCGCTGTGCTCCGACAACTCCCTCCATCTCAACCCGCGCCTTGCTATTCCAAACTTACAACGCGTGCAAAAACTCCCACCTCCTGTGAAATCCCGACACGCGAAATGCCCGTGACACCCCTGAACCGAAAGAACCGCCTCAAATTGGTGGGGGTACTTTCGTAACTTACCCCACATTTCGGACAAGCGCATCCCTAAGCCATGGTTCCCCACTCCCATCCCATCTGCCCACCCATTTGTACACCGAGCCCGGCAAAACCCGCGAAGCCCCACACCCTCCTCCGTCCGCCACCCAGCTGGAGCCTCTTCCCCGAAGACATCATCCACAGCAACACCTCGACGTCCCTCATCCACCATACCGGATGAGTATCCGTCATCGATCTGGCCGTCTCGCCGGTTCAGCCACCCCGTCCTCCACCTCCAAGGAGCTGCCCCGATGTTCCCCTGGTCTTTCGTGCCACCTCCATTCCCACACCGCCGTCTTCACCTGCACCACCGGAAGAGCATCATCATCACCGTTTCCACAGATGAAGTTGTGGCCTAATTTGCGCCACCAAAGAGGTTGTACACTAATCGGCGCATTTTCTTCTTGATTCGATCTCATGGTGCTGCCGGCCCTCGGTCCCGAGCTGACACGGCGCGGCTCTATCCACGCCGATGTCGCCGGCCACTTCCTCCACGGCGTCGCTCCCTCGGCGGCGACATCCACATCAATTGGAGCTGCTACTGCTTTAGCTCTCGCTCGCGTTGCTGATGTGCTCTTGCTCTCGGCCCCTACCTGGTCTGCTCTTGCTCGTGCTGCTGCTCTCACTCTTGCTTGTGATGCTGCTTCGATTTTAGCTACACTTCAGTCGACTAAATCGCCTTTTGGGTCAGTCGATTTTCAGGGGGTGGGGGGCTAGCCGGAGTTAAGGAAGAACTAGTCGCAGCGGTGAGGAGGGCTCGTCGAAGAGGTACCCCACTACCTATCTTAGGGTTCAGGGTGGGGGCGGTGGTCGCCGGCGGTGGCGTGGGGATCGCCGGAGAAAAAGCTCGGCACGGAGGGGGGGGCTACAGGGATGGCCGGGCGGCGGCGGACCGGTGGTGGGGAGTGTTTTCGGGGTGGGCGGGGCGGCGCACCGCCGGCCATGGGCGGCGGGGTGTGGCTGTTTGGCCAGTGGTGGCTGGCGGCTCAGGGGGGTGGAGGTTGAAGATGAACTGCAGGCCCTTGATTTCGTATCCAACGGCTGCAAAATCAACTGACCAGAGATGAAAATTTTGGTTGACTGAATTGTAGCCTCACCTCTAGTGCATTCAGTTTCAACAGTAAAATTCAGTTTCGACAGAAAAATTTAGTTTCGATAGTTAAGTTCAGTTTTGATAGTTAAATTCAGTTTCTACAGTTAAGTTTAGAGATGAGCGGTTGATGTATACATCTAGCACTTTGTGGTTATGTATTTTACGTCATCTATTGGAGATGCTATTAGAATTCCACTCAGGTTAACATTGTCTCTCTTGTCCTGCTTCAGCCTCGGCGTCATACAACTCACCGGAGCTTCTCCAATGACGGAACCCTCCATCACAGTGGAGCAGTACCTCAGGCTCCATCTCCAGACGCCTAAGATCTGCTTCCCCTCCTCCGACAGCCAAGTCAGCCGGAGCATCCTCACCGGCCAACCCAATCATGCTGAGATCGACATGGCTTCGCCAAAGAGGTTGTACACTTCTTGTGGTTTGACTTAATCTCAACATGCTTCTTTGCATCCTGTGATCTTCCAATTCTTGTGAACCTAACACCCAGATTGGCAGAAATCATGTGTTTTTAAATTCTTTGTTTTGCATGTGCATTCCTATCCTATTCATGTCTTCCTATCCCTGCTTTGTTACAATCCTCAAAATCAAACAAGCACTTACACAATTACTTCTGTTACAGATATGTGTCAAAGAAAACCTTGTGTGGTTTGTCCTGCTCCTGCGGTGTTGTGTTCCACCCCAGCTCAGCTGTTCCAACGATGGAAGGGTTCACCACAGCAGGGATC
The DNA here is from genome assembly GCF_056163025.1 of Triticum urartu. Taxonomy (NCBI): domain Eukaryota; kingdom Viridiplantae; phylum Streptophyta; class Magnoliopsida; order Poales; family Poaceae; genus Triticum; species Triticum urartu. The sequence continues at coordinate 390,141,240 of NC_141873.1, read as the reverse complement.
CGCTCTCCAGACTGTCTTTCGCCGCCTCAGATCTTCTTCCCCGCCACTGGCAGCCATGACAACTGCATTACCATCATCAACTGAGCAGATGACCTTGAGGACTACACGGGTCCGCAAGAGAGGTCACACTCTTCCGTTTCTGCTTACGTTATGCATCGCTTAATATGATGACATGCTACTTTATCGTGCTTTAACCTATTAGACTTCGACTCAGGTCCAAACTTATGCTGAAACTTGAGTTTTTAAATGGTTGTGGGGTACATATTGGGGCAGCAATCAGTACTATCTGTCTACTATCTGGTTAATCTCGGGTATCTACTATGAGTTTCATGTTGGGTGGAAACAAACATTAAAGGAGCCATTGTCTGTATTTTTTAACTAAAGCTATTACCTGCCTACTATCATTTGTTTTGGGTCTATCCACAGTTTGCTACCATCACTCTGGATTTATGCATGCACTCCTTACATAATCTCACTATGTTTTATTCCTATGCATGTCAGTTATTGTACACAATGGAACTGAACATGTAGAGCAAAAGAGACGAGCCTTGCGTGGCAATAAAATTTCATGCAGACGTCGCTCCATGGTGGGCGCAATGGCAGCCCCCTCCACCCATTTCGGATCGTAATCAAGAGGAAGATAACTGTTCTGAGGGGGATTCAGAAGCAGAAGACCACTCCTATTTACCCCATGAGCTCTTCGCTCTAACTTGGCATGACGATGTTGGTAATATCATGCATATGGTGCCTTGCATTGCTTACTGTATACATCAAAGATGTCATCTGCTTGGTTTAGACATGCTTTGTGTCAATGCCATCTGTTTAGTTTCTTTATCGTATATGTGAATCATGCAATGCCATCTTGTTTAGCCAGGCATCATATATGTGAATTTTGCAACGCCACCCTGGTTAGCCAGTCATCTTATATGTGAATTATATCATGACATCATTTTTTTATTACATGTTAAATTTGTCAACAATTTTAGTACATTCAATTACTCTTCCTGTGCATCAGCCATTCGACACGGTCATGGAAAAAATCTGGAGTGGAAACAAGGTCTTCAGAGTAGACAATGCTATCTGACGAAGCGCATGTCTTGCTGGTTATAGATAGCTCCCCGGAGGAGGATTCAGAGACAGATGACCAGTCCTATCCCCCCCCCCCCGAGGTGCATGCTCTAACTTGGCAGGGTTATGATGCTCATATCGTGCGTATGGTATCTTGCATTGCTACGTCATTTGCTTAGTTTAGACATGCTTTGTGTGAATGCCACCTGTTTAGTGTCTAATTACCATATATGTGAATTATGCAATGCCATCTTGTTGCAAGACATTATATATGTGAATTATGCAATGCTATCTTGTTGCAAGGCATTATATATGTGAATTATGCAATGCCGTGCTATTTAGCCAAGTGTCATATATGTGAATTATATCATGTCATCCTTTTTTTGTATTTCTCATTGCTTTTGTCGACAATGTTTGTATATTCAACTACTCTTCTTGTACATCAGCCATTTGAATTGGTGATAGAGAAATCTGGAGTGAAAACAAGGTCTTTAGAGCAGACAATGCTACCTGGTGAAGCAGATATCTTGCTGGTTACAGATAGCTCTTTAGAGGAGGATTCAGAGGCAGATGACCAGTCCTATTATCCCCCTAAGGTGTATGCTCAAACTTGGCGGGGTTATATTACTCATATCATGCATATGTTGTATTGGAATGCTTAGTTTTTACATCATATACACGATATTGAATGCCATCTCCTTAGTTGACACATCATATATGTGATTGCCCTCTGCTCACTTCCTTAGTATATAAATCATATATTTGAATTATAGCATGCCATGATGTTTACATAGACAGCATGTATCTGAATTATGGCATCCCAACCCATTTTCTAAAGACATAATATAGTTATATCATCTCATCATGTTCACATAGTCATCATATTTTGAATTATGACATTCTATCCATGAATTATATCATGCCATCATGTTTCCATCGATGGCATGTTTGTGATTTATGGCATGCCAACCACTTTAATAGACACATCGTATAGTTATATCATGTCATCATGTTTACATAGTCATCATATTTTGAAGTATGTCATTTTATCCTGTTTAGTTAGCCATCATACATGTGAAATTGTGTCATGCTATCCTGTTTAATTAGCCATCATATATGTGAAATTATGTCATGCTATTCTATTTGGTTAGACAACATAAATGTGAATTATTTCATGCCCTGTTTTGCTTCCCTACTGTCCATTGCACCTGTCTATCTTACAATGTCTGTACATTCAATTACTTTTCTTGTTTATCAGCCATTTCAATTGGAGGGGGTGATGGCAGTATCTGTGGGAGTAAAAACACGGTCTTTAGAAAAGATCATGCTACCTGTCGATGGAGAAAGAACCACGGTTGTACTTGCTCAAGAACCAGCCCCACCACACATAACCCAGACTCACGCAGATTGTACCGCTAACCAGTTGGACAGAGAACCAACTACACCCCTTCTAACCCCAACCCCAGCAGATAGTAACCCAGTTCCCGTTGACACAGCACCGTCTCCACCATAGAGCACCCAAACACGAGCAGTTAGTAAGGCAACTGCAGTGCCCAAAGCACGAGGACCACCACTCCAAACCCCAAGTCAACCCTTAAAGCAGAAGAAGAATTGTTCTCAGGTCAGGTTCCGTAGCTATGGTTCATACTACTTTACTCTTGCATCACTGTATTTACTCATACCAACTAATTTCAAATTTGAAGGATGCAATTGAAACTCCAATGGCGCAACAGGTATGTTTTAAACCTGTTTCTTTAACGTGTTTGTTGTTGTAACTTGCTCTATGTTGATTTCAGTTTCAGTTGAATAAACAGTTATATTCTCATGCCATGCACCTTATGTAACGCCCTCGATGCGGCTATATCTCCCACGTGTCGAAGCACGACTTAGAGGCATAACTGCATTGAAAGCAATGTCGCAAGTGAGGTAATCTTCACACAACCCATGTAATAAAATAGGGGAAGAAGTTACATAGTTGGCTTACAATCGCCAGTTAACACAATTACATGAATGAAGCATTACATCGTCCAAATACAATCAAGGTCCGACTACGGAACCAGAATAAAAGAAGAACCCCAAATGCGACAAGGTCCCCGATCGACCCCAACTAGGCTCCACTACTGATCAACTAGAACGAAACACCACAAAGGACAAGATCTTCATCGAGCTCCTCTTGAGCTTGGTTGCATCAACTGCACGGTCTCATCGGCACCTGCAAGCTGGTTTTGGAAGTATCTGTGAGCCACGGGGACTCAGCAATCTCGCACCCTCGCGATCAAGACTATTTAAGCTTATGGGTAAGGTAAAAGGTACGAGGTGGAGCTGCAGCAAGCGACTAGCATATATGGTGGCTAACATACGCAAATGAGAGCGAGAAGAGAAGGCAAAGCACGGTCGAGAAACTATGATCAAGAAGTGATCCTAGAACAACCTACGTCAAGCATAACTCCAACACCGTGTTCACTTCCCGGACACTGCCGGAAAGAGACCATCACGGTAACACACGCGGTTGATGTATTTTAATTAAGGTCAACTTCAAGTTTTCTACAACCGGACATTAACAAATTCCCATCTGCCCATAACCGCGGGCATGGCTTTCGAAAGTTCAAATCCCTGCAGGGGTGTCCCAACTTAGCCCATGACAAGCTCTCACGGTCAACGAAGGAATAGACCTCCTCCCGAGACATTCCGATCAGACTTGGTATCTCGGTTCTACAAGACATCCTTGACAATGGTAAAACAAGTCCAGCAAAGCCGCCCGATGTGCCGACATCCTGATGGGAGCTGCACATATCTCGTTCTCAGGGCAACGCCGGATAGGTCAAGCTACGAGTAAAACCAGCCCTCAAGTTTCCCCGAGGTGGCCCCGCAGGCTGCCCATTTCGGACCAACACTTAGACAAGCACTGGCCCGGGGGGGTTAAAATAAAGATGACCCTTGGGCTGGCCTAACCCAAGGGAAAAAGAGGCTAGGTGGCAAATGGTAAAACCAAGGTTGGGCCTTGCTAGAGGAGTTTTATTCAAAGCGAACTGTCAAGGGGTTCCCATTATAACCCAACCGCGTAAGGAACATAAAATCTGGGAACATAACACCGATATGACAGAAACTAGGGAGGCAAGAGTGGAACAAACACCAGGCATAAGGCCGAGCCTTCCACCCTTTACCAAGTATACAGATGCATTAAGATAACATGGCAATATAATGATATCCCAACAAGTAAATAATGTTCCAAAAAGGAACGCTCTCCAATCTTCACCTGCAACTAGCAACGCTATAAGAGGGGCTGAGCAAAGCGGTAACATAGCCAATCAACGGTTTGCTAGGACATGGTGGGTTAGAGGTTTGACATGGCAATTTGGGAGGCTTGCAAGCAAGTGGTAGGCATCGTAGCATTGGCATAGCAAAAGAGCGAGCATCTAGCAAAGCAAAGATAGTAGTGATTTCGAGGGTATGATCATCTTGCCTGAAATCCCGCAAGGAAGAAGAACGAGTGCATGAAGAAGACAAACGGACGTAGTCGAACAGTTCCTCACAAACGCGACGTTACCGGAATCAACCCGAAGAAGCAACACCAGAAAGAAACACACAACATAGTAAACAACCAACACATCAACATGGCGTGATGCACAATCGAGTATGATGCATGTCTGGTTTAGTGATACATGGCATGGCAAAATGCACAAACAATCCTACAAATTAAGTGGAGCTCATTATGCAACGGAGTTGCATATTGAAGAAAACACCACATGACTTATTTAGTTCTCTCTCGTTTATGTACCCAACAAGATTAAATGTTGATTAACATGGCAAGAGGGTGAAGCAAAATAAAACTACCTATCTAGTCAAGTTTAAATGAGGCCGGAAGCAACGAACAACAATTCCGGTAAATCCCCATATGCATATATTGGTTTGGTACTGTTCTGCCCTAATCATAATTTTAGAATTATTAAACATGCGAAGTAAGGCCACCGTGTTAAACTAGGCATTTTTCTACCCCATTTACATATATAATTTATTTAAAACCGAGCTACGGTTATTAAGTTATGAAATAAATCATTTTAACATGGCATATGAGCAAAATTAATGCAAACAGCAGTTTAAACATTTTAAACATGGATGGAAATGACATATTATGAAACACCACAAAATTCTAAGCAACTTTCATCTTAAGTTTGTTTAAATCCGATGCACGTTTAATTAGTCATTATATGCATGAAGTATAGGGTCCAATCTGTAAACATGCAGTTTTCTGAACAATTAGGAAAATCACAGCGCACAAGAAAAAAACATATGTGGGCTGGATCTACTGGGCTTGGCTGGACTGCTCACCATGGGCCGAGCCCGAGTGAGGCTGGAGGCATGACGTGGTCCAAGCGGGTGAGGAAGGCGCAGTCAACGGAGCGGACTAAACCGAGCGGGACTTGGCGCTGCGGTGATCGTCCTCGCGTGCTCGCACGCAGAAGCAGGGGAGGTCGGCGATGGATTTGGCGGTCTCCGGTGGGGCGGCGTGGCGACCTGGAGCCAGGGACAAGGCCGGGGTGCAGGGCTCACCGGATCTGGCAGAGCCGGCGACGAACGGAGCAGGGGAGGTCGATGCGGTCATGTGCGGGCGAGCGGGAATCTGAGGAGGTTCGAGCGTCGGTGGCTGGGCGCGATCCAGGGGACTTGGCGCGGCGGCGCGACTTGCTGCAGAGAAGACGACGACGCGGGAGGAACTCGCCGGCGTCTCGGGCGGCAGGGACGGCGTGAAGCAGAGGACGCAGGGGAGGCAGCTTGGCGCGGAACTTGGCGAGGCGGCGGGATGCTCCTGCTCGTGCAGGGGCGAAGCAGAGGCGTGGCGGTCTCGAGTGGCAGCGGGCTCCAGGGAAGGCCGACGAGGAGCAGACGGGGCGGATCCGGCTGGCCGGCGCCGGATCCGGGCAACGACGGCGCGGACGGAGCTCAGGGGCGTCGTCAGTTCCCTGTGGAAGAAAGATAGGGAGGGAGCATTCAGAGAGAGAGAGAAAGAGCAGAGAAGGAGAAGGAAGCAAGGTGAGGGCAGGCGCGGCTTCGGTCGACGGGGAGGACGGGGCGCGGTCCAGGTGGCTGGGTGCGCCGACGGCAACGATGCCATGGAGTGAGGGCAAACGGGAGGAGCTCGAGCAGGTGGTTGGATGGGGAATCAGTAGTGGATCGATGGATTGGATCGATGGGGAAAACGAGGAAGGTGGCGGCGGCATGGGGATTGATGGATGGGACAGCTCCCCTAGGTTTTAGGGTCTGGTCTTTATATAACAAGTGAATTATTGGTAGGAGTATTTGGTCCCTCCGATCTTAATCGGACGGACGGGAAAATAGGTTAGGTAGCCCAAAGAGAAAAATGGAGACGTTTTGTAGACGTTTGGGGATGAACCGAATCCAATGGTGACGACTGTTCGGGTCGGGTCCGGGACAATTTCGGACGCGCACGTGAGGGGTTCGATGCACTGTGCAGAGAGGGTTTCGGACCATGCGGTCGCATCGGACAACTCCAGAAGCGAAGAGGGGAAGGAGGATGGACTAGGTGGGCTGTGGCGAGACTGCGAGGGGGAGAAGAGAGAGAGAGGGCCCGGCATCTGTTTCCGGAGACCGAAAACGTCCGACGTTTTAACCGACTATAATGTTGCTATAGTTTAACGGTTGGGCTATCAAACAAGCTTCGAATGCTATGAAACTTGGCGGGCGACCTACTAACAACATAACAACAGCGCACGCCAACTTTCAACCCATTCTGAGAACATTTTCCGGCCACTTATAAAATAATATTTCGGACATACCGCGGGCGCGTGCGAGTGTGGTTGGGATCAGAACGGACAATGGAGAGAACTCGGAGAACCCGGACGAATGCAAGTTTTTGAAAAACATGATGATGATATGCAAATGATGACATGATGAAATGCAACACGCAAGCGAATGACATGGCAACGACAGCGAATAACTGGAAGACACCTGGCACATCGGTCTCGGGGCGTTACAACACTCCACCACTACGAGAGGATCTTGTCCCGAGATCTAGAATGGCACCAGAGGGACAACGGAAGAGAAAGAGAAGAGGTAAGACTAAGTTGCTTCTTTGACAAACGAGTGAAACCAAAGAACCTTGAAAAGGTTAAGCCATATCGAGAAAAGAATGCAACGGAGATGAACGAAGTTGAAAGCACTCCGTTAGAAAAGAGGAACAAGGGAGAACAACTTCGGGAAGCACTCCGATTGAAAAGAGATGCAAGATTTGATAGGAAGAAAAGGATTGCAAATGGTCACAACACTCCGGTTAAACAAGATAGAGGAGGAATAAGACTGATATAGTTTGGACATCACTTCGACTGTAAATGGAAGAAATTGGACATGATCTTGACAAACAAGATGATGGGTTGAAGAGAGCAACATCACAATGTCTTTGGAATGAAAGAATAGAAGTTGGATAATTGAAGTAGGAGAATGGAGAAGAAAATGCCAACTTCTGCCACAAAAGAGGTTGAGAAGGCATCCTTAGGAGAAAGGTCGAACGGAGTTGTTGGAAAACCAACAACGAAAAGAACAAGGTTGTAGTGGGCTTATGGAGAACATCTCAAAACTATGAGGTGAAATTCTGCCACTAACGGAAAAAAGAATTGGATTGATATGAACGAGGAGACGAGAAACTTATTTCACCGGGAGGATAAATGAAGAACTTGGGACATTTATAAGCACCATAATTAGCAACAATCCTTAGGGAAGGCTTTAGGTGGAATATAACCCCAGATAACTCCAATGACGAGATTGATGGATTTAAAATACCTTATTGTTAACACCATGTGAATCATGAAACATGAACTCAAATTATCAAGAATGGCATAATACCACCTCCAATGACATGGTAGAAAGAATCGCACTCCGGATTACAATATGAAGAAAGCTTGAGCTTCTTAGAAAAGAATGTCGATGAACACTTCGAGAATGAATTAAATCCCTGATGAAACATCATGTAGAATCTTCATTAAGAACTCCGGTAATAAAAGAATTATCCAAAATAATTGAATGATGAAAAGAATAAGATTGAAGCCTCGTAATGATTTAGATAGAGATCTCCGTGATAATATAATTGAAAGAGGTTGGACTCCGGGAAAAAGAGAAGATGAAACAAATGAAACCGAGAGTTTGAAGGGCCTCCGGAATAAGAATTAATCATTAGGATGAAACAAGAATAAGAATTACATTATGCGTATCCTTCACCAATTTAAATTGATTACAAACAACGGATTGCAAACAACTTATTCCCGTTGGAAGGGTGAAGAGAGATATAGAGCAAACTTGAGAAGGTATTCAACGAACCACCGGTGGGATTGGAACAACGAATGAATTGATATGATAACGAATGACGAGAACTCTTGCACGAACCACCGTAAGAATTAAAATGACCGAAGGAAAGATAAAGAAACACCGGGAAGAATTATGAAATGAACGAGGATACTTGAGAATTTAGATACAAGTGAACGAAGGGATCACAAACTGATTAGAGAATATTGAATGATACACCGGTAAGATTGGAGAATGATAACTGACAGCTGAGAATGAATAAACCTGAATTGATGGACTCCGGATAGCAAACTGAGAAGACTCTTGAATTACTCCGGATAGGTGAAAAGAATTCTCACAATCGAAAACAATTATGAGAGGATGGCAACAAATTAGAACCATGGATCTTTGGAAGAACGGGTAAGGATTTAAGAGGAACTCCTCTTTGGTCTTCAAATCCGAGAATGATGAGAACAACACCACCAAACTCGTTGAAATACTCCGGGATGACGAATAGAAAGGTTGGTCTAACGATGAAAAGAATTTGAAAGATCTTGGAAAAAGACATTTGATAGATGATAATCCATTCTTACGTCAAACTTTAGAAAAGAATTTGAGAATAACTCCGGAAAAATTTAGAAGAGTCAGGTAAGATCCTGGGAAAAGACCTGTGGGTTAGGGCCCACTCAAAATAAACACCGTTGGAATGATTACTTGAAAAAAAGGAGATAGCACCGGTTGAATTAAAAGACATGAATAAGATAACATTCTCGAAAGATCTTGAATGAATGCAGAGTGGAAAATACGAATCTTCGAGATATCTTGAGCACTCCGGAACAATTGAATAGCGAGAAATGACTGAATATGAGGTACATCGGCATGAGAAGGTATTTGCAACGAGGAAAGGATATAATTGGCAAAGTTTGAATTGAATTCATCGGATAAAAGAGAACGAAGAATGATGAACTAGAAGCTCCGTTAGCATCTTCCTGAGAATCACCGGATAAGAACATTGATGGAAAAGAATGGAGAGACTTCATATGAATAAAAGGATACTTGATTAAGAATTCCGAGTCCTCGAGAAACAAGGGTGGGAGGGTGGGAAAACAAAGACAACTTGGGATGGATGAACGAACAGCATTGAGAAAGCTGGGATTGGATCTTGCGAATGTTGAAATGTTCGGATCCACTTGAAGAGAAACACACCGGTGAAAAGGATTGACATGACAAACTCGATGATCGAGAATGGTTGGTATTCACATAGAAATATGAGAACACCGCTTGGAAAAGGTATGGAATCAACATTTGACTTCGAAGCAACTCGAATACCACAACTCAAAACAAAACAAAGGATTGGCTTGCAAAATAAGCCAGAACAAACATATGATAGAGATTTCGTCCGAAGTTTTCGTGGTGGGGCCTACACGGGCTCGATCGTACAGCACCATCATGTACAAGGCAGTGCACATGACATACGAAGCGTCCCCGAGTCGGCATAGCCAAGGACTCTTTAAGACACAACGAGACCACTGTAAAACCGACCGTGAATAGGCGGACCACTAGACGTCGAACCCCAATTTCATATCATACATCTATCGGAAAGATATCCTAAGAGCTACTTGAATTCCCACGTATAAACTCCCGAAATTTTCCGGTTATGCAATCAGGTGTTGGGGATACAGGGGAAGCATAATATCTCACCCAAAACTAACAAATCCTACATCCAGCTGTATCCATCCTTCAACACATAACCAAGAAACCTTCGGAAATCGTCTACCTCAACCTTCGAAAAGCATCCGTTATACAAGTTATGGCGATACTCCCGCACTCCCGCCCCAGTACTGGGTGGCGTCGAGGTTATCTCACCAACAACTGCATAGAAGAGATTTTCGATGTCGGCGAACTAAACTCAGGTATTCCAGAACCGCAACGATAAAATTGTGACGACAACACCTCAGAGCTCAACTCCCCGGGACACTTCCACAAAACCCCTGAAGGAGGCAACAAGACAATGTTCTCATCACAAAACCGTCGGAACGATTCCAAGATACCCACGTGATCCTAAAAAAAATTTAGTGAAATTTGAGAAGAGAAGAGTCAAAACTCTACGTCAGGATGCCTTACCAGAGTGATGAGGAGACTGGGAAGTAAAAAGAATTCCTAAACTCTTCGATATATAATTCCTAAATGACTCAAAACATTTTTCTAGACACAACTCGGCCGCTAAAAACGATCAAGCAATGGGGCTCCTAAGGTCGGGGAAGGCTCTGATACCAACTTGTAACGCCCTCGATGCGGCTATATCTCCCACGTGTCGAAGCACGACTTAGAGGCATAACCGCATTGAAAGCAATGTCGCAAGTGAGGTAATCTTCACACAACCCATGTAATAAAATAGGGGAAGAAGTTACATAGTTGGCTTACAATCACCACTTCACACAATTACATGAATAAAGCATTACATCATCCAAATACAATCAAGGTCCGACTACGAAACCATAATAAAAGAAGAACCCCAAATGCGACAAGGTCCCCGATCGACCCCAAGTGGGATCCACTACTGATCAACTAGAACGAAACACCACAAAGGACAAGATCTTCATCGAGCTCCTCCTGAGCTTGGTTGCGTCAACTGCACGGTCTCATCAGCACCTGCAAGCTGGTTTTGGAAGTATCTGTGAGCCACGGGGACTCAGCAATCTCGCACCCTCGTGATCAAGACTATTTAAGCTTACGGGTAAGGTAAAAGGTATGAGGTGGAGCTGCAGCAAGCGACTAGCATATATGGTGGCTAACATACGCAAATGAGAGTGAGAAGAGAAGGCAAAGCACGGTCGAGAAACTATGATCAAGAAGTGATCCTAGAACAACCTACGTCAAGCATAACTCCAACACCGTGTTCACTTCCCGGACACCGCCGGAAAGAGACCATCACGGTAACACACGCGGTTGATGTATTTTAATTAAGGCCAACTTCAGGTTTTCTACAACCGGACATTAACAAATTCCCATCTGCCCATAACCGCGGGCACGGCTTTCGAAAGTTCAAATCCCTGCAGGGGTGTCCCAACTTAGCCCATGACAAGCTCTCATGGTCAACGAAGGAATAGACGTCCTCCCGAGACATTCCGATCAGACTCGGTATCCCGGTTCTACAAGACATCCTCGACAATGGTAAAACAAGTCCAGCAAAGTCGCCCGATGTGCTGACATCCTGATGGGAGCTGCACATATCTTGTTCTCAGGGCAACACCGGATAGGTCAAGCTACGAGTAAAACCAGCCCTCAAGTTTCCCCGAGGTGGCCCCGTAGGCTGCCCATTTCGGACCAACACTTAGACAAGCACTGGCCCGGGGGGGGTGGTTAAAATAAAGATGACCCTTGGGCTGGCCTAACCCAAGGGAAAAAGAGGCTAGGTGGCAAATGGTAAAACCAAGGTTGGGCCTTGCTGGAGGAGTTTTATTCAAAGCGAACTGTCAAGGGGTTCCCATTATAACCCAACCGCGTAAGGAACGCAAAATCCGGGAACATAACACCGATATGACGGAAACTAGGGCGGCAAGAGTGGAACAAAACACCAGGCATAAGGCCGAGCCTTCCAACCTTTACCAAGTATATATATTCATTAAGATAACATGGCAATATAATGATATCCCAACAAGTAAATAATGTTTCAAAAAGGAGCGGTCTCCAATCTTCACCTGCAACTAGCAACGCTATAAGAGGGGCTGAGCAAGGCAGTAACATAGCCAATCAACGGTTTGCTAGGACATGGTGGGTTAGAGGTTTGGCATGGCAATTTGGGAGGCTTGCAAGCAAGTGGTAGGCATCGTAGCATTGGCATAGCAAAAGAGCGAGCATCTAGCAAAGCAAAGATAGTAGTGATTTCGAGGGTATGATCATCTTGCCTGAAATCCCGCAAGGAAGAAGAACGAGTCCATGAAGAAGACAAACGGACGTAGTCGAACGGTTCCTCACAAACGCGACGTTACCGGAATCAACCCGAAGAAGCAACACCGGAAAGAAACACACAACATAGTAAACAACCAACACATCAACATGGCGTGATGCACAATCGAGTATGATGCATGTCCGGTTTAGTGATACATGGCATGGCAAAATGCACAAACAATCCTACAAATTAAGTGGAGCTCATTATGCAACGGAGTTGCATATTGAAGAAAACACCACATGACTTATTTAGTTCTCTCTCGTTTATGTACCCAACAAGATTAAATGTTGATTAACATGGCAAGAGGGTAAAGCAAAATAAAACTACCTATCTAGTCAAGTTTAAATGAGGCCGGAAGCAACGAACAACTATTCCGGTAAATCCCCATATGCATATATTGGTTTGGTACTGTTCTGCCCTAATCATAATTTTAGAATTATTAAACATGCAAAGTAAGGCCACCGTGTTAAACTAGGAATTTTTCTACCCCATTTACATATATAATTTATTTAAAACCGAGCTACGGTTATTAAGTTATGAAATAAATCATTCTAACATGGCATATGAGCAAAATTAATGCAAACAGCAGTTTAAACATTTTAAACATGGATGGAAATGACATATTATGAAACACCACAAAATTCTAAGCAACTTTCATCTTAAGTTTGTTTAAATTTGATGCACGTTTAATTAGTCATTATATGCATGAAGTATAGGGTCCAATCTGTAAACATGCAGTTTTCTGAACAATTAGGAAAATCGCAGTGCACAGGAAAAAAACATATGTGGGCTGGATCTGCTGGGCGTGGCTGGACTGCTCACCATGGGCCGAGCCCGGGTGTGGCTGGAGGCATGACGCGGTCCACGCGGGTGAGGAAGGCGCAGTCAACGGAATGGGCTGAACCGAGCGGGACTTGGCGCTGCGGTCATCGTCCTCGCGTGCTCGCACGCAGAAGCAGGGGAGGTCGGCGATGGATTTGGCGGTCTCCGGTGGGGCGGCGCGGCGACCTGGAGCCAGGGACAAGGCCGGGGTGCAGGGCTCACCGGATCTGGCAGTGCCGGCGATGAACGGAGTAGGGGAGGTCGATGCGGTCATGTGCGGGCGAGCGGGAAGCTGATGAGGTTTGAGCGTCGGCGGCTGGGCGCGATGCAGGGGACTTGGCGCAGCGGCGCGACTTGCTGCAGAGAAGACGACGACGCGGGAGGAACTCGCCGGCGTCTCGGGCGGCAGGGACGGCGTGAAGCAGAATACGCAGGGGAGGCAGCTTGGCGCGGAACTCGGTGAGGCGGCGGGATGCTCCTGCTCATGCAGGGGCGAAGCAGAGGCGTGGCGGTCTCGAGCGGCAGCGGGCTCCAGGGAAGGCGACGAGGAGCAGACGGGGCGGATCCGGCTGGCCGGCGCCGGATCCGGGCAACGACGGCGCAGACGGAGCTCAGGGGCGTCATCAGTTCCCTGTGGAAGAAAGATAGGGAGGGAGCATTCGGAGAGAGAGAGAGAGCAAAGAAGGAGAAGGAAGCAAGGTGAGGGCAGGCGCGGCTTCGGTCGACGGGGAAGACGGGGCGCGGTCCAGATGGCTGGGTGCGCGACGACAACGGCGCCATGGAGTGAGGACAAATGGGAGGAGCTCGGGGAGGTGGTTGGATGGGGAATCGGTAGTGGATCGATGGATTGGATCGATGGGGAAAACAATGAAGGTGGTGGCGGCATGGGGATTGATGGATGGGACAGCTCCCCTAGGTTTTAGGGTCTGGTCTTTATATAACAAGTGAATTTTTGGTAGGAGTATTTGGTCCCTCCGATCTTAATCGGACGGACGGGAAAATAGGTTAGGTAGCCCAAAGAGAAAAACGGAGACGTTTTGTAGATGTTTGGGGATGAACCGAATCCAATGGTGACGACTGTTTGGGTCGGGTCCAGGACAATTTCGGACGCGCACGTGAGGGGTTCAATGCACTGTGCAGAGAGGGTTTCGGACCATGCGGTCGCATCGGACAACTCCAGAAGCGAAGAGGGGAAGGAGGATGGACTAGGTGGGCTGTGGCGATACTGCGAGGGGGAGAAGAGAGAGAGAGAGGGCCCGACATCTGTTTCCGAAGACTGAAAACGTCCGACGTTTTGACCGACTATAATGTCGCTATAGTTTAACGGTTGGGCTATCAAACGAGCTTCGAATGCGATGAAACTTGGCGGGCGACCTACTAACAACATAACAACAGCGCACGCCAACTTTCAACCCATTCTGAGAACATTTTCCGGCCACTTATAAAATAATATTTCGGACATGCCGCGGGCGCGTGCGAGTGTGGTTGGGTTCAGAACGGACAATGGAGAGAACTCGGAGAACCCGGACGAATGCAAGTTTTGAAAAACATGATGATGCTATGCAAATGATGACATGATGAAATGCAACACGCAAGCGAATGACATGGCAACGGCAATAACTGGAAGACACCTGGCACATCGGTCTCGGGGCGTTACACCTTACAAGTGTTGTTATTGTTGTGTAGTTTCCCACACTTATATTCTGTCTAAGCTGCTTTGTCTTAAATAGATATGATTCGAACTGTATCTATCTTGATTTGGAAACATAAACTAGAATGATATAGACCATACAGTGACCATACTACATAGATATATGTTTGTTTCATGTTGTTATCCTGTCCACCTTACTACTGAACTGGTTTACCAATACGAGTTTCATATACTACATTGTAAACATGTGATGTGTTTGTTTGTTTGTTTCTCTTTTAGAATGTGGATAAAATATTGGAGAAGAGTACCCCGTTATGCAATGGTACAGGAAGTAATGCAGATAAGGTTCAAGATAGTGAGACATCCCTGTTGGTCTCCAAGAAAGCTAAAAAAACTATATTGAAGACACTGAGACAACCCCAAAGTCTTGTCTTGATGTAGTGTTCGAGTTACTGGCTACTACTGCTGGCACCAGCTCTTCGAACTCGCTGCCTGAATCAGTTCGGCTTCTTGAGTCTCAACTTCAAGTTGAAAGACATCGATCAGATGTTATGCGACAGGAAGCCGAAGGACTGAGGAAGTCCCTGCAGAATTCAGATGCGTACTTTCTGGTGCAACAGCAAGTGCTGGAGGATTTAAGCACCAAACAAGAGAAAGTTAATAAGCTTGCTAAGCATCTTGCCAGCATTATGGGTACCCAGGATATTGTTTCTTGAACTCTTCTGAAGTGGCTTCAGTTCTGGACTTGTTTTGCTGCAGCGTTTATATGCTGCTTTGTTCCCTATATTTGCACTGGTGGCGAAATTTGATTCCTAGTGGATGTAATATGTGTAATAGCCGTGATAGCCTAGCGTAAGTTGCTTGCCTATTTATTTCCTTATCATCTTGTTTATTTGTTTTCTTGTAGTCAGTGCAGTTCTTTTTCCGCGGTTTGCTAGTGGCTGCAATAGCTTATTTTTAAAAAAACTAGGCCACATTAACCATGGGCTACATATTTACTTTAGTTAACATGGGCCTCCTACGGGCCGTAGAAACAATGGGACTTCTAAGGGTCGTAGAAACAATGGGCCTTCTACGGGGCGTAGAAACAATGGGCCTTATACGGGCCATAGACACAATGGGCCTTGTACGGGCCGTATCATCAATGGGCCTTCTACGGGGCGTATGATCGGTTGGCCAAAGATGGGCCAATAACAGACCACATTATGGGCGTAAATGGGCTAGAGTTGAAATCGTCCGTTCATGGGACGACCATAATGGGCCGTCGTTAATCAGCCGTATTTGATGACGCTATGAAAACGACCCAATGTATTAATGGGCCACAAACGGGCCGACTGTAACCACGGGCTGAATTTGGCCCACAAGCAGAAAATGACAGTAATGGGCCAAAAGTAAACGAATGCTGAAAATGATCCCAAGAATAAATGGGCCCTAAGAAGGCCGAAAGATAACATGGGCTGGAAATGGCCCAACGGTATAATGGGCCGTTAATGGGTATAAAGTGATACACTGTTCATTACGGGCCAGCTTTACCACGGGCCGTTAATGGGCCGAGGGTTACTAAGGGCCTCATATGGGCCAAACGTCATGGGCCATACATGGGCCGGAAGTTAAAACGGACTGGAATTATATTGGACGGCCCAGATGACGCTACTGGGCCTAATTCGGATAGGACGTAAACGGGCCCTGGGTTAGCGGGCTGTAAACGGGCTATATGCGAACAGGCCGTTAACAGGATTGCTATGGGCCGGCCCGCCACCTTTTGACCAAGTCAAACGGGCCGGCCTTTTCACAAGAATGGGCCTCTGTTGGGTCATGCCATGTGTCGACGTATCATAGGCGCTTTGGGTCCAATGAGTGGATGACATCTGTCCCAGCGGCGAGCCGACACGTGTTCCCTCCAGCCAATGATGATTTTACACGTGGAAAATCCCCATTGGTCGGGGTTGTTAACGGGTTATCGGATCGAAAACCGGACCCGATAGCTTAACGGCATTCCCTTACGGTGGATGCCACGTGCCGGTCACCCTTGACGAAAGCACTTCTGTGACACATGATTTATCGTCATGGAAGTGGACACTTCCGTGATGATAATTTTGGTAATGTCATGGAACATTTCTACGACAGCACAGGTATGACTATCTTGATTCTGTCATAAATTTGTCATGGATGTACATGCATGACAGAAAACGTGACCTACTGTGACAAACACGTATCATCACGGAAGTGTATTTTTTTTGTAGTGCCCGCCATAGATCAGCTCAAGAAGCTCAGTTTTAATGATGGGCATATGCGCTTGCTGCCAACGTCCGCGCTCCGCTTCGCGCCCACGCTGCGCCTCGCAAAGTTCATGAACTGCCACCCCCCCCCTTAATGATGCGCTGATACGTCTCCAACGTATCTATAATTTATGAAGTATTCATGATGTTATTTTATCATTCTTGGGTGTTTTGTAATCATTTTATAGCAATTTTATATCATTTTTTGGGACTAACCTATTGACCCAGTGCCCAGTGCCAGTTGTTGTTTTTGCTTGTTTTTTACATCACAGGAAATCAATATCAAAAAGAGTCCAAACACCGTGAAACTTTACGGAGATTGTTTTTGGACCAGAAGGAACCCATTGGGCTAGAGCAGCACCTGGGGGTTGCCCTGAGGGGGGCACAACCCACCAAGGTGCGCCAGGGCCCCCTGGCGCGCCCAGGTGGGTTGTGCCCACCACGGTGGCCTCCCGTACCCCTTCTTTGCCCTATAAATTCCCAAATATTCCGAAACTCTTCGAGGTTAACCTAGATCAGAAGTTCCGCCGCTGCAGGGCTCCGTATCCACCGAAAACCAATCTAGACCCGTTCTGTAACCCTGCCGGAGGGGGGAATCATCTCCGGTCGCCTTCTTCACCATCCTGGCGGCCACAACGATGAGGAGGGAGTAGCCCACCCTGGCCGAGGGTTTGTACCAGTAGCTATGTGTTCAATCTATCTATCTCTCTCTCTCTCTCGTGATCTATATCATGGGCTTTGTTAATATAGTCGGATCATATGATGTTTCTCCCCTCTATACTCTTGTTGTGATGAATTGAATCTTTACCCTTTGAATTTTTGTCTTGTCAGATTGAATATTCAGAGATAATAACACATGATATATGTCTTGCGGTATGAATACTTGAGGTGACAATTGGGGTATCTTACCGATTCACTGGATATATGTTATGGCATTCAACACGCGGATTCCCGCGGTGATATTGGGGTAATCTATGCATAGGGGTTGGTGCATGCTTTTATTATCTTTTCTCTGATGGAAACTTTGGGGTCTGTTTATAGTTCTTTGTGTGGATTGAGTATTATGAATATGAATTTGCTTTGGTGTTATTCTAGTACGAACTCTAGGATAGATCGAACAGAAACAATAGCTTTGTGTTATTTTAGTACTAACTCTTGAATAGACCAAACGGAAAGAATAGCTTTGAGGTAGTCTTGTACCCTACAAACAATTTCTATCTTTTGTTCTCCGCTAATAGGAACTCGGGAGTGATTCTTCGTTACACTTTGAGGGATAATCATATGATCCAACTGTGTTAGCACTGCCGAGAGATTGCACTAGTGAAAGTACGGACCCTAGGCCTTGTTTTTAAGCATTGAAATCCCGCTTTTGTGCCCGTTTACTATTTGCTACCTTGTTGTTTTTATTTATTCAGATTATCAAAATATATTTCTACCATCTGTATTACACTTTTATCACCATTTCTTCGCCGAACTAGTGCACCTATACAATTTGCCATTGTATAGGGTGTGTTGGGGACACAAGAGATTTCTTGTATTTTGTTGCATTGTTGTTTGAGAGAGACCATCTTCATCCTACACCTCTCATGGATTGATAAACCTTAGGTCATCCACTTGAGGGAAAATTGCTACAGTCCTACAAAACTCTGCGCTTGGAGGCCCAACACGTGTCTACAAGAATAAAGTTGCATAGTAGACATCAAGCTATTTTCTGGCCCCGTTGCCAGGGAGGTGAGTGCTTGAAGGTATATCTTTAGATCTTCCAATTGAATCTTTTAGTTTCTTGTTTTATCACTAGTTTGGTTTATAAAAGAAAACTACATAAAAATGGAATTGAGGTTGCATCATATTATTGATCATGTTTATAATATCTTTCTTGAAAATGATGGATCGGAAAATTGTGCTCAATTCTTAGAAGTAGAAGTCAATAAAATGTTTGGCACAAAATATTTGAATGATGAGCATTATTGCAATGTTATTAGTATGAATTCTTTGAATATCCATGATGCCAATGATATGCAAAGCCATAAGCTTGGGGATGCTATATTTGATGAATATGATATTCAGTCCCCCAAGTTTTGATGAGAAAATTTATTATGATGATTGCATGCCTCCTATATATGATGTTTATGGTGATGACATGTATGATATATTGAATAATGATAACCATGAAACTTGTCATCATGATTTTAGTTTTCAATCGCATGATAGTTATTTTGTTGAATTTGCTCCCACTACTATTCATGAGAATATATTTTCTTATGTGGAGAGTAAGAAAATTTCTATGTTTGTGGATCATGAAAAAAATACTTTATGTGATGGTTATATTGTTGAATTCATTCATGATGCTACTGAAAATAATTATGAGGGAGGAACTTATGCTTGTAGGAATTGCAATAATATCAAGTTTCCTCTCTACCTGTTGAAAATTTTGAAGTTATGCTTGTTTTGCCTTCCTATGATAGTTAATTCTTGTTCCCATAAGTTGTTTGATCACAAAATCCCTATACATAAGAAGTGGGTTATACTTAAATGTGCTTTCCATGTGCTTCATGATGCTCTCTTTGTGTTTCAATTCTTATCTTTTATGCGAGCATCATTGAAATCATCATGCCTAGCTAAAAGACATTAAAGAAAAGCGCTTGTTTGGAGACAACCCAACACTTTACCTAGTGTTTTTGTGTGTTCACATGATTATGCTACTGTAGTAATCATGTTTTATAGCTTTTTTTCAATAAAGTGCCAAGTAAAGCCTTTGTGATCTTGTTGGGTGTTAGTTACTTTGATCTTGCTGAAAAACAGAAACTTTTGCACTCACAAAAATAATTCTTGTTTTTAATAGAATCGTGATAAAATGCTGATTCTTTTTGGAGAGGATTAATATACAAATTTCACACATGGTCCTAATTTTTAAGAATTTTTGGAGTTGTAGAAGTATGGTTTGTGTATAGATTACTACATAATGTTCTGTTTTTGACAGATTCTGTTTTCAATGCATAGTTTGCTTGTTTTCTAGTTTCTATGGCTTATATTGCTTAATAGAAATTTTAGAAATGATATTCTACAGTAATAATTGTGTGAGAACAATTATGAATCTTGTCTTTGACAGTGCCAAAGTGAAATGGTTTTCTCTTTATCATACTAACCTATCTCACCAAGTTCCGTTAAGTTTTGTGTGATTGAAGTTTTCAAGTTTTGGGTGAGATGTCGATATGAGGAGAACAAGGAGTGACAAGAACCTAAGCTTGGGGATTCCAAAGTCACCCCCAAGGAAATATTCAAGGAAGATCCAAGCAACTAAGCTTGGGGATGCCTCGGAAGGCATCCCCTCTTTCGTCTTCAATATTATCGGTAACCTCACTTGGAGCTATGTTCATTCGTCACATGATATGTGTTTTGCTTGGAGTGTCAATTTATTTTGTTAGGATTTGCTTTCTGTTATTTATAATAATGTTTTCCACCTTTTATTTCAATAAAAGTGGCAATGATAGCCTTTGCAATGCTTATTTTGCAAATATACATGTTGTTGTTTTAAAACAGAAAGTTTACCGCTGTTGCAAAAATTCCCTAGAAAAGTCAGAATGTGATAAAATGTTGAAACTTTTTGAAAAATGAGATCTGATAAATTTTCTACAGCGTGCTAAATTTTCATAATGTTCGGAGTTAAATAAGTATTGATACTCTTGCATTATTTATAGACTGTACTATTTTGGCAGATTGCTGTTATGTTTGCATTGTTTGCATATGTTTGCTTGTTTAATGATCCTATTTGAGGATAGGAGTCTTAAATATGCAGAGTAATTTAGTATGCAATGTTGAATAATAATTTTAGTGGTTTTATACAGTAGAGAATGATAAGGTTTTTGCATTGGTTTATACTAACTTAACTCACGAGTTCTTGTTGAGTTTTGTGTGGATGAAGCTTTTGAGATTTAGGAAAACCGTGATATGAGAAGAATTAAGGAGACACAAAAGCTTAAGCTTGGGGATGCCCGAGGAACCCCAAGGTAATATTTCAAGAAGTCTCAAGCATATAAGCCTGGGGATGCCCCGGTTGGCATCCCACCTTTGTTCTTCAACAATTATCGGTTAGTATCGGTTGAGCCAAAGTTTTTGCTTCTTCACATGATGTGTGCTATTGTTGGAATGTCATTTTGTTTTTTTTTCTTGCTGTTTTAATAAAGTACTTAGATTTGGAAGTTTTTAAATAAAATAGAGTCCTCAAATAGTTGCCAGGAAGGCAAAGTAAGCAACATTCACATCCCGTCAACGAAGCTCTTTCATATGTCATTTACTCTTGTGCTTAACTTATATCCTATGAGTAAATTGTTGAATAAATTGAATATCATGAAGTCAAAATCCTATCATGCCTAGTGGTAGCTTCACATTGGGTTTAGAAAGTGAAATCTTTTGAGGCTTCACAATCACAATATTGGTCATACAAGCAATTCACGAATAGTTAGTGTAAGGAAGAGAACATTCACATATAAATACACTATCATGGAAATATTTTGTGATTGTGAGCCCCCATCAAGATATTATATGCCAAAATTGTTGACATTGGACAAGGAAGACAACATAATGGTTCATGTTTGTTCATATTCACATAGAAGTTATATTGTCATAGATCCTTCAACATGTGGTGCTTGCCCCCCATCTTTGCTAGCCAAAAATTCATCACCAAGTAGAGATACTACTTGTGCATCCAAAAACCCTTAAACCCAAATCTTATTTTCAAGAGTTCACCATACCTACCTATATGCGGAATTCTTTTGCCGTTCTAAGCAAATTTGTATGTGCCATCTCTAATTTTCAAAATAAATTTATCTTTTGTGTGCTCGTACCGCTCGCGAGGCGGTGAGGGGTGGCCAATATTTTCCATGCTATATGTGTTATTCTCACGATGAGTGATTATTCACTTGTCATTGCATGAGAGTAAGGCAAAGGTATTAGGGATGCCTAGTCCCGAAATGAAAAATGAATTTATTATGTTGTCCAATAATAAATTCCTTGGAAAGTGTTGGTATGGAGGGTACCCGTGGATACGGTTAGCCATGGAAGGTGAAAGTATGGTAGAAAAAGGAATAAACTTTATTTTCTGTTCGGGAACCGACTATGATATATCTAGCATGGAAAGTGTTGGGAGCTCTAAGTCGTTTTCGTTGGTGGGAAAAGTATGCCTCTCAAAATGTTTTTATCTCTCAATTTTCGTTTTGATCTCTGGCACCTCTACAAATCCCTACTTCCCTATCTTTTACTTTTCAGTATTTACTTTTATGCAAAGAGTCAAAGTATTCCTCTCTATTCCTTTTTATTTTGTATTTTGGTAAGCATCATGTGGTGAAGAAATATCTAGGCACATATGTCCGGTTGAATATGGGTAGCATGAGTTATTATTGTTGACATCACCCTTGAGGTGAATACGTTGGGAGCCAAAACAATAAGCCACTATCTTTCTATGTGTCTGGTTGAAATGTTTTGCTCATGTGTACGCGGTGAGTGTTAGCAATCATAGAAGACCATATGATGGTTGAGTATGGGGAGCTCTTACTTAAACTCTGTTGAATAAATTGAATTGCAATTGCTTGGTGACTAAGAACATAGGTTGTTGAGTTTCACGAAAATTCATTGTTTGAACCTTAACATGTGAAGTGGTTGCTACTATAACATGAGAGGTTTCATAAGAAACAATTGATGTTATGATGCTAGGAAAAGTGATTGAAATTATCATTGATCAAACTTATGCACTTTGCTAGCATTCCCACTTCATAAATTATTTGTTTTATCATTTACCTACTCGAGGACGAGTAGGAATTAAGCTTGGGGATGCAGATACGTCTCCAACGTATCTATAATTTATGAAGTATTCATGTTGTTATTTTATCATTCTTGGGTGTTTTATGATCATTTTATAGCAACTTTATATCATTTTTTGGGACTAACCTATTGACCCAGTGCCAGTTGCTGTTTTTTTGCTTGTTTTTACATCGCAGGAAATCAATATCAAACAGAGTCCAAACACCATGAAACTTTTCGGAGATGTTTTTTGGACCAGAAGGAACCCATTGGGCCAGAGCAGCACCTGGGGGGTGCCCCGAGGGGGGCACAACCCACTAGGGCACGCAAGGCCCCCCTGGCGTGCCCAGGTGCGTTGTGCCCACCACGGTGGCCTCCCGTTCCCCTTCTTTGCACTATAAATTCCCAAATATTCTGAAACCCTTTGGGGTTAACCTAGATCAGAAGCTCCGCCGCCGCAGGGCTCCGTAGCCACCGAAAACCAATCTAGACCCGTTCCGGCACCCTGCCGGAGGGGGGGAATCATCTCCGGTGGCCATCTTCATCATCCTGGCGGCCACCACGATGAGAAGGGAGTAGTCCACCCTTGGGGCTGCGGGTTTGTACCAGTAGCCATGTGTTTAATCTCTCTCTCTCTCTCGTGATCTATATCATGGGCTTTGTTAATATAGTCGGATCATATGATGTTTCTCCCCTCTATACTCTTGTTGTGATGAATTGAATATTTACCCTTTGAAGTTTTGTCTTGTCAGATTGAACATTCAGAGATAAGAACACGTGATATATGTCTTGCAGTATGAATACTTAAGGTGACAATTGGGGTATCTTATTGATTCACTTGATATATGATATGGCATTCAACTTGCGGATTCCCGCGGTGATATTGCGGTAATCTATGCATAGGGGTTGATGCACATTTTTATTATCTTTTCTCTGATGGAAACTTTGGGGTATGTTTATAGTTCTTTGTGTGGATTGAGTATTATGGATATGAATTTGCTTTGGCGTTATTCTAGTACGAACTCTAGGATAGATCGAACGGAAACAATAACTTTGTGTTGTTTTAGTACGAACTCTTGAATAGATCGAACAAAAATAATAGCTTTGAGGTAGTCTCGTACCCTACAAACAATTTCTATCTTTTGTTCTCCGCTAATAGGAACTCGGGAGTGATTCTTCATTGCACTTTGAGGGATAATCATATGATCCAACTATGTTAGCACTGTTGAGAGATTGCACTAGTGAAAGTACGGACCCTAGGCCTTGTTTTTAAGCATTGAAATACCATTTTTGTGCCCGCTTACTATTTGCTACCTTGCTGTTCTTATTTATTCGGATTATCAAAATATATTTCTACCATCCGTATTACACTTTTATCACCATCTCTTCGGCGAACTAGTGCACCTATACAATTTGCCATTGTATAGGGTGTGTTGGGGACACAAGAGATTTCTTGTATTTGGTTGCAGGGTTGTTTGAGAGAGACCATCTTCATCCTACACCTCTCACAGATTGATAAACCTTAGGTCATCCACTTGAGGGAAAATTGCTCCTGTCCTACAAAACTCTGCGCTTGGAGGCCCAATACGTGTCTACAAGAATAAAGTTCTGCAGTAGACATCACGCGCCCGCTCTTTTTCTACCAGGAATGAAGTGCCTCGAGCTCGTCATCGTCTGCATCCCAAAGGATGACATGGAGCGCCTGCTCTGCGGCTGTACTGCACTCTAGTTCCTTCGTCTTCAGGCGATGAATTGGTCGAGTACCTTGCACATCACCTCCAGGACTCTCCGGACTATTTATGTGTGTTGCTGGTGCTGCAACGAAAGATCACAAAAGGTGGACCACAATATGGTCATTGAGGACACACCTTCACTTGAGAGATTACTTGTAGTTGATCAACAAGGTCCAACAAAAATCAATGTCATTTCTGCGCCGAAATTGAAAGTGGTGGGCTACTCGTCTATCAAATACTACTAATTTTAGGTACAACAGTCGCCTTATACCTCTCCTTGATATCAACATTATTTCTAGTTTTGAAGATGTATGTTTGTCTGTCATCCAGCAAAGCTTCACCCAGATTCTAGGCACAGTGAAGGTCTTGGCACTAGAATCTGTCGGCCCCAACCTGGACCAAGTTGTCAGTTGCTTGAGATGCTTTCCGTGCCTGAAGAAGCTGTATATCGAGGTGATGTTCCTTTCCTGTTAAATGTTAACCATAAGGGAGTTCAATTTTTTTGCACCTTTTCCCAAGTTTACAATGACAATGTACTACAATTTTCTGAAGGAATTTTGGAGGATTTCAGGACATACACCCCCACCCCATATTGGTTGCTTGATTCATATGATTACAATCCATAAGCATTTCTCCTTTGGATTCATCTGTACTAGTTTTCTTAGGGAATTTTTCATCCAATCCAACCTCTTGTGAAGAAGGCTACATGTTTCTAGATTGTAAACAAATGCCCATGTTAATCATGTCAGATCGAAGATGGCATGTTGGTGCATTTTACAAATCCTACAAACCAAATGGGCATGTAGCAGTGTTCAAAACTACATGTAGGCACTAACACGTTCTCTTCTGTTGCAGATAATAATAGGCCCGGAGGTGGATAATGTTTATAACGACAATCGCATCGAATGCCTAGATCTGCATCTCTCAAATATTACTTTGAACTCCTACCGAGGGACCTTATCGGAGATTACCCTCGCCAGGTTCTTTCTTGCGAGAGAAAAGGTGTTGAGGGTACTGAGGTTGAACACGCATTTAATTAGGAAAGATGAATGGTATGTTGATCAGAGCCGGTAGGTACTACAGAACGGAAGAGGCTCCAAAAAAGCTAAAATTCATATTGGAAGAGCATATCGCAAAGCAATTGGAAGTCATTGTGTCAAACCCATACATGACTTGTCAGCGGCTGATCCCTTTTCGAAAATGACGATGTTTGCAATGTTTGAATTTTGGCGTTGTAATCTTTGAATTTGAACCTTGCAATATTAATGGTATTTGTTATATAACGTAATTGGATGTTTTGTCTAATCGATACATGGGCATCCCGATGCAATGTTTGAATTTGGGCGCGCTCTGCCAGTGATTGGGTGTGCACACGATCACGTCGGGGGCCCCATATGCATGTGGTTGCGTCGCGCACATTGCCACGCGATGCAGTTACGTGCGGCACGATGGAGTTACGCGCTACAAATTAGAACTGCCATCAGGGCCTGCGATATTCCTTACCATCCGGCTTCCCATTTAATCCATGCGGCCATTATAACCTTAGTCTCTTCAACCTTTCGATCGCACCCCACAACACAACAAGCACACCCACGACGACACATAGAGAGGGGATGTCTAGCGGCGCTCCAATGGAGTTCGGCGAGCATAGAGTGGAGACCCACACGATGGAGACGGATCTCTTGGTGGTGTACACCATCGACCCGGCTGTGGTGCGCGACTACATCAACAGCGTTGAGCAATTGCTTGCTCGAGACAAGTACAAGGTCGTCGGCATCGACCTCCAGTACACCGCCGGTCGTCCCGGCATAGATCAGAAGGTTGTCGTCGCCTAGTTGTGCGTGCGCCATCATTTCCTCATCTACCACTACTGCATGTCCACAGAGCCTTGCGGCCGTTTCAACAGGTTTGTCAACAGCACCGAGTACAAGTTCGCCACGGTGGAAACCATCGACAATGTAAAACTGCTCAGTGTTACGAGCTTGGCCTGCAAGAACCTTGTCAAAATCCTTGGTTGATGACCCACAAGTTTAGGGGATCTATCATAGCCTTTTCGATAAGTAAGAGTGTCGAACCCAACAAGGAGCGGAAGGAAATGATAAGCGGTTTTCAGCAAGGTATTCTCTGCAAGCACTGAAATTATCGATAACAGATAGTTTTGTGATAAGGTAATTTGTAATGAATAACAAGTAATAAAAGTAAATAAGGTGCAGAAAGATAGCCCAATCCTTTTTGTAGCAAAGGACAAGCCTGGACAAACTCTTATATAAAGGAAAGCGCTCCTGAGGACACATCGGAATTATCGTCAAGCTAGTTTTCATCATGTTCATATGATTCGCGTTCGGTACTTTGATAATTTGATATGCGGGTGGACCGGTGCTTCGGTACTGTCCTTCCTTGGACAAGCATCCCACTTATGATTAACCCCTATTGCAAGTATCTGCATGTACAACAGAAGTATTAAGGTAAACCTAACCATAGCATGAAACATATGGATCCAAATCAGCCCCTTACGGAGCAACGCATAAACTAGGATTTAAGCTTCTGTCACTCTAGCAACCCATCATCTACTTATTACTTCTCAATGCATTCCTCTAGGCCCAAACAATGGTGAAGTGTCATGTAGTCGACGTTCACATGACGCCACTAGAGGAAAGACAACATACATCTCGTCAAAATATCGAACGAATACCAAATTCACATGACAACTTATAGCAAGACTTCTCACATGTCCTCATGAACAAACGTAACTACTCACAAAGCATATTCATGTTCATAATCAAAGGGGTATTAATATGCATAATGGATCTGAACATATGATCTTCCACCAAGTAAACCAACTAGCATCAACTACAAGGAGTAATCAACACTACTAGCAACCCACAGGTCCCAATCTGAGGTTTGGATACAAAGATTGGATACAAGAGATGAACTAGGGTTTGAGATGAGATGGCGCTGGTGAAGATGTTGATGGATATTGACCCCCTCCCAATCAGAGGATCGTTGGTGATGACGATGGTGATGATTTCCCCCTCCCAGAGGGAAGTTTCCCTAGCAGAACAGCTCCGCTGGAGCCCTAGATTGGTTCCGCCACGTGGCGGCGGAGTTTCGTCCCGTGAGCTTCCTTATTATTTTTTCCTCGACGAAAGACTCCATATAGCCAAAGATGGGCATCAGAGGGCCACCAGGGGGCCCACGAGGCAGGGGGACGTGCCCAGGGGGTAGGGCGCGCCCCCACCCTCGTGGACGGTGGGTGGCCCCCTCTCATACTTCTTTCACCCAATATTTTTTATATATTCTGAAAATAATTGTTGTGGAGTTTCAGGACTTTTGGAGATGTGCAGAATAGGTCTATAATATTTGCTCCTTTTCCAGCCCAGAATTCCAGCTGCCGGCATTCCCCCTCTTCATGTAAACCTTGTAAAATAAGAGAAAAAGGCATAAGTATTGTGACATAATGTGTAATAATAGCCCATAATGCTATAAATATCGATATAGAAGCATGATGCAAAATGGACGTATCAAGTCCCCCAAGCTTAGACCTCACTTGTCCTCAAGCGAAAGCCGAAATCAAAAAATATGTCCACATGTTTAGAGATAGAGGTGTCGATAAAAATAAAACACGAACATGAGGGCATCATGATCATTCTTAGAACAGCAACACACACACACACACACATATATATATATATTGCCATATGATCTCTTATGCTAAAGTAACAATTCATTCACATACTCAAGTATGAATCAGAAACTTCATTGAAAACTAACAAATTATAATCTCAGTCATTGAAGCAATTGCAATTTATCATAACATAGGAAAGAGTCAATATAAGAGCTTCTCAGCAAGTCCACATACTCAACCATCATTTAGTCTTTCACAATTACTAACACTCACACGATATGTATGGTTATGAAGTTTTTAATCGGACAAAGAGAAAGATAGGGGCTTATAGTTTTTGCCTCCCAACTTTTTACCCCAAGGGTAATGTCAACAATAATAGTTCATGAAAACTCACATCCAATTAGCTATATATATCAAGATCTTTCCAACACATTGTGCTTGCCAAAGGATAAAATATAAAAAGGAAAGGTGAATATCACCATGACTCTTGCAGGAAGTATAAGACAAGAATAAAAGATAGGCCCTTCGCAGAGGGAAGCAGAGGTTGTCATGTGCTTTTATGGTTGGATGCACAAAATCTTAATGCGAAATAACGTCACTTTATATTGCCACTTGTGATATGGACCTTGATTATGCAGTCCGTTGCTTTTATTTCTTCCCCATCACAAGATCGTATAAAGCTTATTTTCTCCACACTAATAAATCATACATATTTAGAGAGAAATTTTTATTGCTTGCAACGATGACAACTTACTTGAAGGATCTTACTCAATCCATAGCTAGATATGGTGGAGTCTCATGGCAAAACTGGGTTTAAGGATATTTGGAAGCACAAGTAGTATCTCTACTCGGTGTAAAGAAATTGGCTAGCAAGAGAGGGAAAGGCAAGCTCAACATGTTGGATGATCCATGACAATATAATTTATCTCAGATGCAAGAAAACATAACCCATTACGTTCTCTTCCTTGTCCAACATCAACTCTTTAGTATGTCATATTTTAATGAGTGCTCACAATCATAAAAGATGTCCAAGATAGTATATTTATATGTGAAAACCTCTATTTATTTATTACTTCCTATTAATTGCAACAATGACCAAGACTATGTTTGTCAACTCTCAACAATTTTTATTCATCATACTCTTTATATGTGAAGTCATTACTCTCCATAAGATCCATATGATCTCTTTATTTCTTTTTATTTCTTCTCTTTTATTCTATTCCCTCAAGATCATAGCAAAATAATCAAGCCCTTGACTCAACATAATCTTTATTATATATGGCTCACGGACTCGATTACATAGAAGGATCATAAAGCAAAACTAAAGAACTAGATCATACTAAAACTTTATTCTACTAGATCAAGATATTACCAAAAGGATCGAACTAAGAAAAACGGTAAAGATAAAAGTGATGGTGATACGATACCGGGGCACTCCCCCAAGCTTGGCAGTTGCCAAGGGGAGTGCACATACCCATGTGTTTATGTTTCCTTCCTCGGAGGTGGTGATGATGGGGTTGTTGATGATGTAGGCTTGCCGTCCATCTTCCAAGGCATAGGCTCACCATCATAGAAGGATGATCGAGTCTCAAGGATCCTCAAATCTGTAGCCAAACTCATCCTCTTGAATCTATATCATACTCACAGTTTTGGTTTTGCAGGTCATAGATCTGAGCTTGGAGGCGCTCGATCTTCTCGTGAAGCTTGAAGATGGCCTCCCCAATGTTCTTGTTATCTAGCTTGTGGTTGTTGGTGAACTCCATGATCATTATATGATTGGAGTCGAGTCCATGTTCCACCATCTCCTGGCACTTGAAAACTTGTTGCTCCAATGCCTCGAGCCTTGTCTCCATGCTTCCGGTCCTCCTTGGTCCCTCAACATCGCGGATATGTAGCAACCCCTCACGCATCTCAATGGTTTGAGGGTGTTGCAGCACCTCCGCGAGGTAGGGGTTGATGACCTTCTCGAAGAACTTGTCCTTGGGGGCACTTGAAGACGCCATGGCGATCAAGATCTGTCAGAAAAACATCTCGAAACAAAGACAGAAGATATTTGCATGATACGATGGTCAAAACCATCGGGAGATTATATAATGAATTTTACCGACCAAAAGAAGTATCGTGCAAGAAAACAGAGTCCGAAGAGCACACGGGGTGCCCATGAGGCAGGGGGCGTGCCCAGGGGGTAGGGCGCACCCTCCACCCTCGTGGAAGCCCCGTGTCCTTCCCGGACTGCTTCTTATTTTCCTATTTTCTTAAATATTCCAAAACGGAGAAAAATTGCCATTAGAACTATTTTGGAGTCGGTTTACTTACCGTACCACGTACCTATTCCTTTTTGGAGTCTAAAACGTTCTGGAAAGTGTCCCCTATGTATTCCTCCGGGGTTACGGTTTCAATAACATTAGTTTCAACATTTATGGGATTACCTGAGATATAATGTTTGATTCTTTGACCGTTCACCACCCTCAGATTTGTGCCTTTGAAGTTGTTGATTTTTATGGCACCGGAACGATAGACCTCCTCGGTGACGTAAGGACCTTCCCATTTAGAGAGAAGTTTGCATGCAAAAAATCGTAAACGAGAGTTGTATAGCAATACATAATCACCTACATTAAACTCACGCTTTTGTATCCTTTTATCATGCCATCTTTTAACCTTTTCTTTAAACAGTTTGGTATTCTCATAGGCCTGAGTTCTCCGTTCATCGAGTGAGCTAATGTCAAAAAGCCTCTTCTCACCAGCAAGTTTGAAGTCGTACTTGAGCTCTTTAATGGCCCAATATGCCTTATGTTCTAGTTCAACAGGTAAGTGACATGCTTTACCATAAACAATTTTATACGGAGACATACCCATAGGATATTCTTATATGCAGTTCTATAAGCCCATAATGCATCATCAAGTTTCTTGGACCAATTCTTTCTAGATCTATTAACGGTCTTTTGCAAAATTAATTTAAGTTCTCTATTACTTAATTCTACTTGACCACTAGACCGTGGATAATATGGAGATGCAATTCTATGATTAACATCATACTTAGCAAGCATTTTATGAAAAGCACCATGAATAAAATGTGAACCACCATCAATCATTAGATATCTAGGGACACCAAACCTTGGAAAAATAACTTCTTTAAGCATCTTAATATAGGTGTTATGATCAGCACTACTAGTTGGAATAGCTTCTACCCACTTAGTAACGTAATCAATAGCAACTAAAATATGTGTATACCCATTAGAGGAAGGAAACAGTCCCATATAATCAAAGACCCAAACATCAAATGGTTCAATAACAATTGAATAATTCATAGGCATTTCTTGACGTCTACTAATATTACCAATTCTTTGACATTCATCACAAGACAAGACAAACTTACGGGCATTGTTGAAGAGAGTAGGCCAATAAAACCAGATTGCAATACCTTATGTGCAGTTCTGTCTCTAGCGTGGTGTTCGCCATAAGCCTCGGAGTGACACTTGCATAGGATCTGTTCCTGTTCCTGTTCATGCTCAGGTACACAACATCTAATAACACCGTCTACTCCTTCTTTATAGAGGTGTGGGTCATCCCAAAAGTAATGTCTTAAATCATAGAAGAACTTTTTCTTTTGCTGGTATGTGAAACTAGGTGGTATAAACTTAGCAACAATGTAATTAGCATAATCAGCATACCATGGAGCAGTACGAGAAGCATTTATGACAGCTAATTGTTCATCAGGAAAGCTATCATCAATAGGTAGTGGATTATCAATAACATTCTCTAACCTAGCCAAGTTGTCTGCAACGGGGTTCTCAGCTCCCTTTCTATCAATAATATGCAAATCAAATTCTTGTAGCAAGAGAACCCATCTAATAAGTCTAGGTTTAGCATCTTTCTTTTCCATAAGATATTTAATAGTAGCATGATCAGTGTGAACAGTTACTTTAGAATCAATGATATATGGTCTGAACTTATCACAAGCAAACACAATTGCTAAAAATTCTTTTTCAGTAGTAGCATAATTTCTTTGAGCACTTTCTAGAGTTTTACTAGCATATTGAATAACATTTAGTTTATTATCAACTCTTTGTCCTAGAACAGCCCCTACAGCATAATCACTAGCATCACACATAATTTCAAATGGTAAATTTCAATCAGGAGGCTGAACAATAGGTGCAGAAATCAAAGCTTTCTTAAGTATTTCAAATGCTTCTACACAATCATCATCGAAGACAAAATGAACATCTTTTTGTAAAAGATTAGTCAGAGGCCGAGAAATTTTAGAAAAGTCCTTAATGAACCTCCTGTAAAAACCGGCATGACCAAGGAAACTTCTTATACCTTTGATGTCCTTAGGACACGACATCTTTTCAATAGCATCAACTTTAGCTTTATCAACTTCAATACCTCTTTTAGAAATTTTATGCCCCAAGGCAATACCTTCATTAACAATAAAGTGGCTGAGGGAGTCCTGGATTAGGGGGTGTTCGGGTAGCCGGACTATACCTTCAGCCGGACTCCAGGACTATGAAGATACAAGATGGAAGACTTCGTCCCGTGTCCGGATGGGACTTTCCTTGGCGTGGAAGGCAAGCTTGGCGATGCGGATATTCAAGATCTCCTACCATTGTAACTGACTTTGTGTAACCCTAACCCTCTCCGGTGTCTATATAAACCGGAGGGTTTTAGTCTGTAGGACAAGTTCATCATACAACAATCATACCATAGGGTAGCTTCTAGGGTTTAGCCTCCTTGATCTCGTGGTAGATCTACTCTTGTACTACCCATATCATCAATATTAATCAAGCAGGACGTAGGGTTTTACCTCCATCAAGAGGGCTCGAACCTGGGTAAAACATTGTGTCCCTCGTCTCCTGTTACCATCCGCCTAGACGCATAGTTCGGGACCCCCTACCCGAGATCCGCCGGTTTTGACACCGACATTGGTGCTTTCATTGAGAGTTCCTCTGTGTCGTCGCTTTTAGGCCCGATGGCTCCTTCGATCATCAACAACGATGCAGTCCAGGGTGAGACTTTTCTCCCCGGACAGATCTTCATCTTCGGCGGCTTCGCACTGCGGGTCAATTCGCTTGGCCACCTTGAGCAGATCGAAAGCTACGCCCCTGGTCATCAAGTCAGGTTTGGAAGCCTAAACTACACGGCTGACATCCGCGGGGACTTGATCTTCGACGGATTCGAGCCACAGCCAAGCGCGCCGCACTTCGTCGATGGGCATGATATAGCTCTGCCGCCGAACAACACCTTGGAGACCGCACACGCATCGGTTCCGACCATTGATTCGGAGCCTACTACGCCAATCGAGGATCAGCGGTTGGACGCTGCCTCAGGGGCTGCGATCTCAGAGGCGATCGAGCCGAACTCCATCCCCGCACTCCGCATGGCCCGTGACTCCGAGGAGCCGGATTCCTCTCCGAACTCCGAGCCCCCCGCGCCCCTGCCGATCGAATCCGATTGGGCGCCGATAATGGAATTCACCGCTGCAGACATCTTTCAGCACTCGCCCTTCGGCGACATCCTAAATTTTCTAAAGTCTCTCTCTTTATCAGGAGAGCCCTGGCCGGACTACGGTCAGCAAGGTTGGGATACGGACGATGAAGAAATTCAAAACCCACCCACCACCCACTCCGTAGCCACTGTCGACGACTTAACCGACATGCTTGACTTCGACTCCAAAGACATCGACGGCATGGACGACGATGTAGGAGACGGAAAAGAACCAGCACCTGTAGTGCGCTGGAAGGCCACCTCGTCATATGACATATATATGGTGGACACTCCAAAGGATGGAGATGGCGATGGAACAGCGGGGGCCGATAACTCTAAGAAACAGCCCAAGCGCCGGCGTCAGCGGCGCCGCTCTAAATCCCGCCAAAGCAAAAACGGTGATTCCGGCACGGGAGGTAATACTACTCCGGATAGCGCGGAACCCCTCCATCAAGATTCAGCAAAAGAGGACAGAGAAGCCAGCCCTCACGAGAGGGCGGCAGACCAAGAGGTTGAAGACGATAATTATACGCCTCCCTCCGAAGACGAGGCAAGCCTCGACGATGACGAGTTCGTCGTGCCAGAGGATCTGGCCGAACAAGAGCGTTTTAAATGCAGGCTTATGGCCACGGCCAGAAACCTCAAGAAAAAGCAGCAACAGCTTAGAGCTGATCAGGATTTGCTAGCTGACAGATGGACTGAAGTCCTTGCGGCCGAAGAGTATGAACTCGAACGCCCCTCCAAGAGTTACCCAAAGCGCAGGCTGCTACCCCGACTAGAGGAGGAAGCACCTACATCACCAGCGCATGACATGGCCGACTGGCCACCTCGTGGCCGCGACAGAGAGGCCTCTTGGCCCTCCACTCAAGCCATGCCCCGACGCCGCGTCAAGATACTAAGGCATGGGAAAATGTGCCCGACCTGCGTGACATACTAGAGGACAAGGCAAGGCAAACAAGATCGATCTAGGGATCGCGCAGGCGCCCCACGGCACGTGACGGTGATCGTCACTCCGGATGCAATAAATCTGGCCGGGCCGAACTCAACAGACAAAGCTCCTTCGAGCTGTGTCGTGATATAGCCCAATACAGAGGCGCCGCACACCCACTATGCTTCACAGATGAAGTAATGAATCATAAAATCCCTGAGGGCTTCAAACCCGTAAACATCGAATCGTACGATGGCACAACAGATCCTGCGGTATGGATCGAGGATTATCTCCTTCATATCCACATGGCCCGCGGTGATGATCTACATGCCATCAAATACTTCCCACTCAAACTTAAGGGACCGGCCCAGCATTGGCTTAACAGCTTGCCAGCAGACTCAATCGGTTCTTGGGAGGACCTGGAAGCCGCATTCCTTGACAACTTCCAGGGCACTTATGTGCGACCACCGGACGCCGATGACCTAAGCCACATAATTCAGCAGCCAGAGGAATCGGCCAGGCAATTCTGGACACGGTTCCTAACAAAGAAAAACCAGATAGTCGACTGTCCAGACGCAGAGGCCTTAGCGGCCTTCAAGCATAATATCTGTGATGAGTGGCTTGCCCGGCACCTGGGACAGGAAAAGCCGAAATCTATGGCAGCCCTCACGACACTCATGACCCGCTTTTGCATGGGAGAAGACAGCTGGCTAGCTCGCAGCAAAAACTTAACCAAGAACCCTGGTAATCCGAATACCAAGGACAAAAGTGACAGGTCGTGTCGGAACAAACAAAAGCGCCGCGTTAACAGCGACAGCAACGAGGATGCGGCAGTTAATGCCGGATTCCGAGGCTACAAATCCGGTCAACGGAAAAAGCCATTCAAAAGAAATACTCAGGGCCCGTCCAGTTTGGACCGAATACTCGACCGCTTGTGCCAGATACATGGCATCCCCGAAAAGCCAGCCAATCACACCAACAGGGATTGTTGGGTGTTCAAGCAGGCAGGCAAGTTAAGAGCCGAAAACAAAGACAAGGGGATGTATAGCGACAACGAGGAGGAGCCTAGACCGCCGAACAACGGTGGACAGAAGGGATTTTCCCCGCAAGTGCGGATGGTGAACATGATATACGCAACCCACATCCCCAAGAGGGAGCAGAAGCATGCGTTATGGGACGTATATGCGATGGAGCCAGTCACCCCAAAGTTCAACCCATGGTCCTCCTGCCCGATCACCTTTGATCGAAGGGACCACCCCACTAGCATCCATCATGGCGGCTTCGCCGCATTGGTTCTAGACCCAATCATTGACGGATTTCATCTCACAAGAGTCCTCATGGACGGCGGCAGCAGCCTGAACCTGCTTTACCAGGATACAGTGCGAAAAATGGGCATAGATCCCTCGAGGATCAAGCCCACCAAAACGACCTTTAAAGGCGTCATACCAGGTGTAGAAGCCAACTGTACAGGCTCAGTCACACTGGAAGTGGTCTTCGGATCTCCGGATAACTTCCGAAGCGAGGAGTTAATCTTCGACATAGTCCTGTTCCGTAGTGGCTATCACGCACTGCTCGGGCGAACCGCATTCGCAAAATTCAACGCGGTACCGCACTATGCATACCTCAAGCTCAAGATGCCAGGCCCTAGAGGAGTAATCACGGTCAATGGGAACAATGAACGCTCCCTCCGAACGGAGGAGCACACGGCAGCGCTCACAGCAGAAGTACAAAGCAGCCTCTCTAGGAAGTTCTCCACTTCGGCCTTCAAAAAGCTGGACACTATCAAGCGCGCCCAGAGTACCCTACAACAAGACCGCCTGGCACGTTCTGAGCCAGCGTAGCAATGCGGCCCCAACCCTAGCCCTCGCAATATAGCGAAACCAGTGCTTCGCGTACATAACTACGCTCTTGAAATACCATGGGCACAGGGGAAGGGGCACTATCACGGCACGCCCGAAATACGGCTTAAACCGCACCAGGGGCTGCTGGATTCCTTTTCTTTCTTTTTTTTCTCTTACTCTCAGGACTCCATACTTCGGATGACCCGTTCGGCAATTCAACTGCCGCACAAACGATGCAAGATCCAGGAAAGCAGACAAGCCACGCCGCATTATGGAACTCCCAGGTGGTCTCTATTGCGAGCAGTATACCTATTTTTTAATACAATTCCGCGGCCTGCCCCTGGCCAGGACATGTTAAATAGTCCAATTTCTTTTGCTTATCGCACTATTTGTATCGTTCCGCTTTCATAGCAGCCTTTCTATAAACAATGCATAGCTTTTTGTCTATTTTTTGCATTATCCTCTTTTTTATATATATGTTTATCAATAACATGTTGCATCCGTACATCGTGGTACAGCAAAAATACGCCAGGGGGTTCAGTACCCATCAATATGGCGTGAGAAGTCCGTACACTTTCACAAGTGCGGCACCCCGAACTTATAGCACTATATGCATCGGCTCCGAATCATGATTTGGGTCAATAGTTGGGTTTGCCCGACTCCTATGTTTTGGTGCCTTACGTTCCGCTATATCGGCTAAGGTAGCACTAGGAGAACTACTGCGATTGTGCCCTAGTTGAGCTGGGCTGAGAACCTTAGTAGAGAAAGCTAAAACTGATTGTCATGATGAGGCGAGAGACCGGTCGCTGTTCGAGAGGTTTTTCGAGTCCTTAAAGACTTATGCCGCTTCGAGCGAGGAACCGGCTTTGTCCGGCTAAGGCGTGGATAGCGCCCCGAACTCGGTCTTCTGAATACTACGGGCTTCACCGAAATTTAAAATTATAGAGTTCTATGGCTAAGTGAGAGTGTTCAAGCATTATAGTCTGATTGCCTTGTTCGTTGTGCTGAGCTCCTCCCTCGACGGACCCAATCATGGGAAAAAGAGCGCTCAGGTTTATCCCGAACACCCCAGCACTAGTGGCATGGGGGCAGAAGCCGACGACTGGCCATCTCTCAATTTTTTGATAAACGGTCGCACAGAAAGTAATATTTTAAATTCAATAAGCATTGCTTAGCGCATATGAACAAGTTTTCAGCGCACAGGATAACACGAGCGAGTTCATTCAAAAATTACATCCTTGGTACATTCATCCGCCATAAGGCGGGCACCAGCCAGAACATCCTTGTAATAGTTCTCGGGCTTGCGATGCTCCTTCCCCGGCGGCGGCCCGTCCCTCACAAGCTTCTCACCGTCCAGCTTACCCCAGTGCACCTTTGCACGGGGAAGGGCCCTATGGGCACCTTCGATGCAGACGGAGCGCTTGATGACCTCGAGCCTTGGACAAGCCTCCACCAGCCGCCGCACCAGTCCGAAGTAGCTCCCAGGCAGGGCCTCTCTAGGCCACAGCCGAACTATGAAGCCCTTCAGGGCTTGTTAGGCCGCCTTGTGGAGCTCGACCAGCTGCTTCAGCTGGTCGCTCAAGGGCACATGGTGTCCGGCCTCAGCGTACTGAGAACAGAACACCTTCTCCATCGAGCTGCCTTCCTTGGCTCGGTAAAATGCGGCGGCATCGGATACGCTGCGGGGAAGATCTGCGAATGCCCCTGGAGAGCTCCGGATTCGGGTAAGTAACAAGTAGTTTACTTTTATATGTCTGCTTTGCATAGAGAATGCCTTACCCGCCGCTATCTTTTTCACCGCATCCAATTCCTGGAGGGCCTTCTGGGCTTCGGCCTTGGCAGATTTGGCAGTTTTAAGGGTCGCAGCAAGCTCGGACGCTCGCGTCTTCGAGTCGAGCTCCAAACTCTCATGTTTTTTCATGAGAGCCTGAAGCTCTTGCTGCACCTCGCCGACCTGTGCCTCAAATTTCTCCCGCTCGTGCGCTCCGTGGCCGCTTTCTTCTCGGCCTCGGACAGCGCCTGCTTGAGGGTCGCCACCTCACTTGTGGCCCCTACAATAAGTAGTGTACTCCTATCATTTTTTGCAATTGCGTCTTCTTATACGAATTTTTTCTATAAGGTATCTCTTACCTTCTTTCTCCTTGAGCTGCCGTTTGGCAAGGCCGAGCTCTTGCTCGGTCCGCTCGAGGCCCTGCTTCTGGGCACCCACCTCCGCAGTCAGTGCGGCGGTGGCCAGCAGCGAAGCCTGCATACATATATTGACTCCTTTTTAGTTAGACTCCTGCGATATTTAATAGATCCTCTAATCGGCTTTTCTTTCCGAACGCCAAACAGAGCATCAGGGGCTACTGTCTATGCGGTAATATTTTTACATATTTTTTACTTACCTCGAAGCCTGTTAGAAGGCTAGCACAAGCTTCAGTCAGTCCGCTTTTGGCGGACCGAACCTTCTGGACCACCGTACTCATGATGGTACGGTGCTCCTCGTCAATGGAGGCGCCCTTAAGCACCTCCAGCAGATTGTCCGGCTCCTCCGGTTGGACGGAGGACGCCGGCTCAATAGGCTTGCTCCTCTTGGCAGGAGTTCGCCTGCCGCGGTCCAGAAGCGTTGATGATTCCGGCGCGGTGTCCGGCTTAAAGCCGGACTTGGAGCCCTGGGGGGGTCTGGTCCCCTTTACTCCTGGAGTCCGAGAGGTCGCCTCGCGGTTCCTCCTGGACCACCCCCTCTTGCCCCGGAGCTTGTCACGACGCCACTTCGGCGTCATCCGCAGCACGGGAGGAGCCAACGGACGGAACTGAATTCACGTCCGATGAATCCAGGGAGCCGCTCGACGACTCGTCGAGCCCGTCCTTGGGCGGGCTGCTTGATTATATTCGACATTAGGGAAAGCTGCGCAACAAAAGGAAT
The DNA here is from genome assembly GCF_056163025.1 of Triticum urartu. NCBI lineage: Eukaryota > Viridiplantae > Streptophyta > Magnoliopsida > Poales > Poaceae > Triticum > Triticum urartu. The sequence goes on along the minus strand of NC_141873.1, from coordinate 390,101,860 downwards.
ATCATGAGTTACTCTGGTATCCGAACACTTACGATTTCGCCGGACGCTTGGCCCTGTCCGGCCACCCCTCTTCGTCCTCGTCGGCGTCGGGGGCGTAGTCCGGCGGAGGGGTTTTCCTCTTCTTGGACCCTTCGGCCTCCCCTACTGGGGCGGCCTTCCTCTTATTTCCTCCCCCTGCTGGAGGGGGGGTCTCTTCTTCCTCCTCCTCGTCTTCACGGGAGGAGTGCGTCTCGGACTCGTCGGACGACGAGTCCGACACCACCATATGCCGGGAACTCTTTCGAGTCCCCGTGGCCTTCTTCTTCTTGGCCTTCTTCTCCGGCACCACATAAGGTGCCGGAACCAGCAACTTCACTAGGAGAGCAGGGGCTGGGTCTTCGGGCAAGGGAGCCGGACAGTTATTCAGTCCGGACTTCGCCTGCCAATCCTGTCCAAGGTGAGGGAGTTTAGATCCCGCATAGAGTCAAACTATGAAGAAAACATAACATCCTGTAAAAGATGAAAATATTTTACCTCGCCAGCAGGATGCTGCGAGCTGAATCCGCGGTCTTCAGAGGCAGATGTGGGAGCCTCGACACCTTTGGTTAGCCCCCTCCAGACATCTTCGTACGTCGTGTCGAAGAGCCTGCTCAGAGTTCGGTGTTGCGCTGGGTTGAACTCCCACAAATTGAAGTCCCGTTCTTGACACGGAAGGATCTGGCGGACGAGCATGACCTGGACTATGTTGACAAGCTTGAGCTGCGTGTTCACCAGGGACTGGATGCATTTTTGCAGTCCGATCACCTCTTCTTCGTCGCCCCACAACAAGCACGTCTCCTTCCAGGACGTGAGACGCGTAGGGGGTCTGGATCGGAATTCAGGGGATGCGATCCACCTCGGATCGCGTGGCTCGGTGATGTAAAACCACCTTGACTGCCACCCCTTCAAGGTCTCCACAAAGGAGCCCTCGAGCCATAGGACGTTGGCTATTTTGCCCACCATGGCACCTCCGCACTCCGCCTGGTTGCCGCGCACCACCTTTGGCTTGACGTTGAAGGTCTTGAGCCAGAGGCCGAAATGGGGACGGATGCAGAGGAAAGCCTCGCACATGACGATAAAAGCCGAGATATTGAGCATGAAGTTCGGGGCTAGATCGTGGAAATCTAGGCCATAGTAGAACATGAGCCCGCGGACAAATGGGTGGAGAGGAAAACCCAGTCCGCGGAGGAAGTGGGGAAGAAATACTACCCTCTCATGGGGCCTTGGGGTGGGGAGAAGCTGCCCCTCCTCAGGAAGCCGATGCGCGATTTCTTTGGACAGGTATCCGTCCTTCCTTAGCTTTTTGACATGGCCCTCCGTGACGGAGGAGACCATCCACTTTCCTCCCGCTCCGGACATTGTTGGAGAAGGTTGAGGTAGGAAGTGCGGGCTTGGGCGCTGGAGCTCGGGTGCGCAGAAGATGGATAGGCAAAGGAGGAAGAAGGCGTAGGTAAAAAGGTGGATCCTTATCCCCTTATATGGGCGGATGCGACTATGCGTCCCCAGCAGCCTAATAAAACTCGCTTGCCTGCCAAGCGCCGTGATAAATGGCGCGGTTGGGTTACGCACGTCCGTATTGATGAGAATCCCGTAAATGGGGGACATGATCTCTGCTTTGACAAGACGTGCCAAGGAAACCGCCTCGCAAAACACGCTGAGGTGGAAAAGTGAAAACGATTCGAATAAAGGCTTGGCCATAGTGTGATGTCACGCTGCGGAATACGTCAGCAAATTAGATTTGTGTTAGTATTATTCTCTCTGTGGCAATACGTGGAAACTTATTTTGCAGAGCCGGACACTACTCTAGGTGTTTACAAACTTTTATGAAGAATTTGGAGGAGGAACCTGCCTTGCAATGCCGAAGACAATCTACGCGGCGGACTCGTCATCATTGAAGCCTGGTTCAGGGGCTACTGAGGGAGTCCTGGATTAGGGGGTGTTCGGGTAGCCGGACTCCAGGACTATGAAGATACAAGATTGAAGACTTCGTCCCGTGTCCGGATGGGACTTTCCTTGGCGTGGAAGGCAAGCTTGGCGATGCGGATATTCAAGATCTCCTACCATTGTAACCGACTTTGTGTAACCCTAACCCTCTCCGGTGTCTATATAAACCGGAGGGTTTTAGTCCGTAGGACAACTTCATCATACACCAATCATACCATAGGCTAGCTTCTAGGGTTTAGCCTCCTTGATCTCGTGGTAGATCTACTCTTGTACTACCCATATCATCAATATTAATCAAGCAGGACGTAGGGTTTTACCTCCATCAAGAGGGCCCGAACCTAGGTAAAACATTGTGTCCCTCGTCTCATGTTACCATCCGCCTAGACGCACAGTTCGGGACCCCCTACCCGAGATCCGCCGGTTTTGACACCGATAGTGGCACTTCTCCCAATTCAAAACAAGATTAGTTTCTTCACATCTCTACAAAACTCGATCAAGGTTGCTTAAGAAATCATCAAAAGAAGTCCCCTAAACGGAGAAATCATCCATGAATACCTCAACAATCTTTTCACGAAAGTCAGAGAATATAGCAGTCATACATCTTTGAAAGGTAGCAGGTGCATTACATAAACCAAAAGGCATACGTCTATAAGCAATGGTACCGAAAGGGCAAGTAAAGGTTGTCTTTTCTTGATCCTCTTTTGACACAGGTATTTGAGAGAAACCAGAATAACCATCTAGAAAGCAAAAATGTGTATGCTTGGATAATCTTTCTAGCATTTGATCAATAAAATGTAAGGGGTAATGATCCTTTTTAGTAGCTTTATTTAGTTTGCGGAAATAAATTACCATTCTATAACCTGTAACAATTCTTTGTGGGATCAACTCGTATTTATCATTAGGAACAACAGTAATACCTCCCTTCTTAGGGACACAATGGACAGGACTTACCCACTGACTATCAGCAACGGGATAAATTATACCTGCCTCTAGAAGCTTTAGTATTTCTTTTGTTACCACTTCTTTCATCTTAGGATTTAACCTTCGTTGGTGATCAACAACTGGTTTAGCGTCTTTCTCCAATTTTATTTTATGTTGGCATAGAGTGGGACTAATGCCCTTAAGATCATCAAGACTATATCCAATAGCAGCACGATGCTTCTTCAGAGTTTTCAATAATTTCTTTTCTTCATGCTCTGAAAGGTTAGCACTAATAATAACAGGATATATCTCCTTCTCGTCAAGATAAGCATATTTAAGAGTATCAGGTAAAGGTTTAAGCTCAAACACAGGATCACCCTTGGGTGGAGGAGGATCCCCTAGAATTTCAACATGCAAGTTGTGCTTCAAAATAGGTCCCTGTTTAAAGAATACTTCATCTATTTCCCTTCTTTCATTCATAAACATATCATTTTCATGGTCTAGCAAATATTGTTCTAAAGGATCACTAGGAGGCACGACAATAGAAGCAAGACCAATAATTTTATCTTTACTAGGAAATTCTTTATCAGGGGGTTGTCTACGAAACTTAGCAAAATTAAACTCATGAGACATATCCCCTAAACCAACATAAACAATATCCTTATTGTAGTCTATCTTAGCATTAACAATATTCAAGAAGGGTCTACCAAATATAATGGGACAAAAGTCATCTTGTGGGGAACCGAGAACAAGAAAATCAACAGGATATTTAACTTTCCCACACAAGACTTCAACATCTCTAACAATCCCAACTAGTGAAATAGTATCTCTATTGGCAATCTTAATTGTAACATCAAGCTCTTCTATCTCAGCAGGTGCAATATCACGCATAATTTATTTGTATAAGGAATGAGGTATTGCACTTGCACTAGCACCCATATCACATAAGCCATGATAGAAATGATCTCCTATTTTAACATAAATAACAGGCATGCCTATAATAGGTCTATGTTTACTTTTAGTATCAGGTCTAGCAATTCTAGCAGATTCATTGCAGAAGTAAATAACATGCCCATCAATATTATCGGCCAAGAGATCTTTAACCATAGCAACACTAGGTTCAACTTTAATTTGCTCAGGGGGTTTGGATGTCTTAATATTACTTTTTTTTACCACAGTTGAAGCTTTAGCACGATCCTTTATTCTAACAGGGAAAGGTGGTTTCTAAATATGAGCAGTGGGAACAACAGGATCATTATAAGTGATAGTCTTTTCTTCAACTTCAATAGGTGCAACTACTTTTACTTCAATGGGAGGATTATATTTAAACCACTTCTCCTTAGGGAGATCAACATAAGTAGTAAAGGATTCACAGGAAGAAGCTACTATCTCAGAGTCAAGTCCATATTTAGTGCTAAATTCATGGAAAGCATCGATATCCATAAAAGATTTAACACAATCAAACTTAGGTGTTATACCTGACTCCTTACCTTCGTCGAGGTCCCAATCTTCAGAGTTGCATTTAATTCTTTGCAATAAATCCCATTTAAATTCAATAGTCTTCATCATAAAAGATCCAGTACAAGAAGTATCGATCATGGAGCGATTACTGAGAGAAAGCTGAGCATAAAAAATTGAATAATCATTTCTTTTGAGAGCTCATGATTGGGGCATGAATATAACATTGACTTAAGACCCCCCAAGCTTGAGCGATGATTTCTCCTTCGCGAGGCCAAAAATTATATATATAATTATGATCACGATGAACCAGATGCATAGGATAAAACTTCAGATGAAATTCCAATTTCAATTGTTGGTAGTTCCATGATCCAATATCATCACATAGCCTAAACCATGTCAATGCCTCTCCCTTCAAATATAAAGGGAAGACCTTCTTCTTGATAACATCCTCGGGCATACCTGCAAGCTTAAATAATCCACAAACTTCATCCACATAGATTAGGTGTAAATCGGGGTGTAATGTTCCATCACCTGTGAAAGGATTAGCTAGCAGTATCTCTATCATACCCGAAGAAATTTCAACGTAAACATTTTCAGTAGGTTCAGTAGGTTCAGGAGCAACTCTTTGCTCTACTGGTCGGGGTGAAGATAGCCCGAACAAGCCCCTCAAAGGATTATGTTCCATAGTAACAAGTGACAGTAAATTTCAACACACTATATAAATGTTTCCTTACCAAAGGTGCTTCACTCCCCAGCAACGGCGCTAGAAAAGAGTCTTGATGACCCACAAGTGTAGGGGATCTATCGTAGCCTTTTCGATAAGTAAGAGTGTCGAACCCAACGAGGAGCAGAAGGAAATGATAAGCGGTTTTCAGCAAGGTATTCTCTGCAAGCACTGAAATTATCGGTAACAGATAGTTTTGTGATAAGGTAATTTGTAATGAGTAACAAGTAATAAAATTAAATAAGGTGAAGCAAGATGGCCCAATCCTTTTTGTAGCAAAGTACAAGCCTGGACAAACTCTTATATAAAGGAAATCTTTCCCGAGGACACATGGGAATTATCGTCAAGCTAGTTTTCATCATGTTCATATGATTCGCGTTCGGTACTTTGATAATTTCATATGTGGGTGGACCGGTGCTTGGGTAATGTCCTTCCTTGGAAAAGCATCCCACTTATGATTAACCCCTATTGCAAGCATCTGCTACAACAGAAGTATTAAGGTAAACCTAACCATAGCATGAAACATATGGATCCAAATCAGCCCCTTATGAAGCAACACATAAACTAGGATTTAAGCTTCTGTCACTCTAGCAACCCATCATCTACTTATTACTTCCCAATGCCTTCCTCTAGGCCCAAACAATGGTGAAGTGTCATGTAGTCGACGTTCACATGACACCACTAGAGGAAAGACGACATACATCTCATTAGAATATCGAACGAATACCAAATTCACATGACTACTTATAGCAAGACTTCTCCCATGTCCTTAGGAACAAACGTAACTACTCACAAAGCATATTCATGTTCATAATCAAAGGGATATTAATATGCATAATGGATCTGGACATATGATCTTCCACCAAGTAAACCAACTAGCATCAACTACAAGGAGTAATCAGCACTACTAGCAACCCACAAGTACCAATCTGAGGTTTGGATACAAAGATTGGATACAAGAGATGAACTAGGGTTTGAGATGAGATGGTGCCGGTGAAGATGTTGATGGAGATTGACCCCCTCCCGATCAGAGGATCGTTGGCGATGACGATGGTGATGATTTCCCCCTCCCAGAGGGAAGTTTCCCCGGCAGAACAGCTCCGCCGGAGCCCTAGATTGGTTCCGCCAAGGTTCCGCCTCGTGGCGGCAGAGTTTCGTCCCGTGAGCTTCCTTATGATTTTTTGCTCGACGAATGACTCCATATAGCCAAAGATGGGCATCAGAGAGCCACCAGGGGGCCCACGAGGCAGGGGGCGCGCCCAGGGGGTAGGGTGCGCCCCCACCCTCGTGGACGATGGGTGGCCCCCCTCTAGTACTTGTTTCACCCAGTATTTTATATATATTCTGAAAATAATTCCCGTGGAGTTTCAGGACTTTTGGAGATGTGGAGAATAGGTCTCTAATATTTGCTCCTTTTCCAGCCCAGAATTCCAGCTGCCCGCATTCCCCCTCTTCATGTAAACCTTGTAAAATAAGAGAGAAAAGGCATAAGTATTGTGATATAACGTGTAATAATAGCCCATAATGCAATAAATATCGATATTAAAGCATGATGCAAAATGGACGTATCAGTGGCCACTACAGGGTCTGGGTCAGCACGAAGGACTCCCTGGTCGAACTCGCCTCGTCCATCATTGACCCCTACTACGAAAAGATGAAGCAGGATGCCTAGAAAACAAGTCCCGTATCCTGGCACAGGGCCTGGATGCGGCAACTGGATGAACTTCACCTCAGGTTTGCGGCCAAGAGCGTGTACACATGCTACGAGATGCATAGGCGGATCGTTGACATGAGGAAGTGCCTCGTTACCCAAATCGACGAGCCCAGATCGAGCCACAAGCAGAGCAAGCGTCACAAGAAGTAGATAATGATCAGATGATCGTTTATGCTAGTTAATCATGCATGTAATATATAGTTTACTTTATTGGTGTGTGGAAATGTCATGTGTGTATTAGCCACCTACGTAATTATGCATGTAATAGTTTACTTTGGTGTGTGCAAATGCCATGGTTGTAGTAGCCACCTATGTAAGTGGATGTTTAATTTGGTTATGCAACCATGTCCTTATAAGTGTGTGTGTGTGTGTGTGTATATATATATGTTGTTGTTCTGTATGCAGTCCCATCACACAACACACACGTCTTATTAGCAGCAATCGTCTATGTTATTATCGGTCTTCGCACACATTTCTGATTACAGACCTGTTTGCCGCGTATCACACATATCTTGTTATATTGAACCATTTTTGTTCTCTTGTCTCAACACAAAAAGTTCATCCGAGTGAACTGCATGTCGTATATCGCACACACCTAGATATGGCTGACCGTTTCTTTTGTGTTTCCTAATCACAAACAGTTCATCCGAGTGAACTATATGTTGTATATCGCACACACCTTCATCTGGCTGCCCGTTTCTTTTGTTCCTCCTCATCCCAAACAGTTAATTGAACTGAATCGTATGCCCTACATCACACATGCAACTAAAATCTGAACCATGTTTGATGCATCCTCCATCGTAAATGTTTTGCACCTTTTTTGACGTTTTTTACACCACTGTTTGCGATTATTGCATGGCACACAGTTTCGTCGAAGGGTCTCTGATCGTAGTGTCGCGTTAGCAGCATCCTGCATTAGTGCATTTCCATGTGGCAATATTTCTATTTCTTTTCATTCATCTCTGGTGTAGATGTTTCGTCAAATAGTTGGTGTGCAATGCTACACCGCGCCACAAGCCAGCGCCATGCACAGCTGGCTGCTCTCCTGGCCACTAAACACGCCGATCCAAGTCGTCATGTAACTCCACACCTCTAGCCACGCATACAACGACCTACCGACCAGCATGCCTGGGCACCTTCACGCCTCCTCGTGCACCTCACCGGCTGGCCCTTGACCGAGCCGGTCGCGCCTCCTTATCTTCTGTGGCACCCCGGCTTAGAGAAATCGGAACGCCCCGTATTCCATCCCAGAGATCGAGATGAAGTCTTCTGGAATACGACACTGCTTGACATACAACAAATCAGCTCTTATTACAAAGGATAATGATACAAGTGTCTGATGTTACAAGGGATCACATCAGCACAACGACACTACACATGCGATACTACACTTGCTCTATGCTAGCAGCGGAACAACTCGTAGCAGCGGAATACTTCTAGCAGCGGAACAACGACGAAGGTGGTGAACTCCACTCCGCAGGGACTCTGGCTGGGACACGATCTAGCTCGCACGAACGGAAACCACGATAAACAATCAATCACGACATCACCTACAATCCGGCATGACACGCCAGGTCAGTACATTGAATGTACTTGCAAGCTCACAACAACCAAAAGCATCAAGGCAAAACAATAACATAGCATTAAACAGGTTAATTGAATTTAACAGCTACTATGATGCAAAAACAACTACTAAGCATGATATGAAACTACTACGATACTGATAAACCACCATCTCAGATCTCAGTAACCATCTCACTCTTGACTATCGGCCAAGCAATATACCATCTCGATCACCTCGTGATCCACTTGATCATCTCGTGATCAAATCATCCACATGACCACCTCGTGGTCACCTCACAAACTGAATGATCATCCTCGAGACCATCTCAACATCATCCTGCCAAACTGTTACTGCTCACAATATCAACATATAAATCACATATAAGTCATTCTGTCATGTGAGTGTTGATCGGACGGTATGACCTAGTACATACTTATCCCATGACCGAGGGCGCGGCTATCGATAGATTAAACACACACTCTGCAAAGGTAGTGCACTTTACCCACACCACGGAACCCATGGCCTCGCACTCCCATTCGGGTGGACCAACGGCGTTCTGACAAAACCGATCTACTATCATGACACTCTCCCGGCCACTCTGACCAACTCCCTTCTGGGCTAAGTCATGGGTGGCCCCGTGCCTACCGAAAGCATCAACGGCCACCATCGTGCCAAAGCAAAAACGGTCCCAGACGGGGACATGAGCCCAAAACCAACCATGGGCACACAAGGCTTATGTCGTCCTACCTGGTCAGGGTAGCGCCTGCGCATAACCTTCCCTCGTTGGAGGCACCGGGAGAGGAACGACAATAGACTGCATTAGGGCCTTCCCCATAAAAGGCAAATGTGGTTGCACTAGAAAAGCTCGGTTCGGTGGCACCTGACCAATTAATGACAAAATTTATCCCCAAAATATAACAGTGATAACTAATACTCCAATATCATCTATCAACCTGTAATCCAAGTCATAGCAATATCCAACAACTAATCCAAAGCATAATATCGTCATAGCAAAATACTCCGAGGATAGCATGACTCTATGATCATGATAAATCCAAGAACAATAATATTACTACTCCAAAACATAACATCAACTAGCATCATGATAGAAATAACACTAGCCACTAATAATCCAATTGCAACTTGATATCCAAAGTAATACTCCAAAGCATAATACCATCATGAAAATAATCATAATAACCACTAAGAATCCAAAGGCAACATTTCAACCACATAAGATGCAAAATATTAAACCTAGAACTCCAAAAAATATCATGGCAATAGCAAGATCAAACCATACTCCAAGAAATGCCATGAACAAATCACAAGTAGCTCAAACAATATTTTAAACAAGTTCAAATAATTTGAACCATGCCACTGTATTGCAATCATGCAAATGGAGGGTGTGGCTTGCCTAGGGTGAAGGGATTCATCGGGAGAAAGTGTGAGAAACTCGCGGAACGAATCGCCAGAAATCTTTCTCTCTTAGAAGGGGCTGAATAAGGGCAAGGGCATAATGGTCATTTTCAGAATGTTAAAACATGTTGAAAATGATTCCAACAGAATGATCTCAATGATATGAAGAAGTGGGCTTTAGAATCACCTCATTTGGAGTTACGGTTGAAGAGTTGTGGCTGTTTGTTCGTTAGGCAGAAAAATAAACAGAATCTGTGCTTTTCTGCTCTTAACTGACAAACGTTCACAATATAGAGGTTTCGGCCGGCGGCTGAGAAAGAGAAAGAGCCTTACACAGAATACGTCTTCATACGAGTGAGAACGTATTTTGGTTGAAACAGAGAGAGAACAAGCTTTTGTTAAATGAAAACGTGTACAGATAAATACGCCTCCACTTGACATGTCAGCGGGACCGGGGTCAACTCCCTGTTAGGCTGACCTGTGGGACCGAGGGGTGGTGGGGCCTGCGGAGCTGGGTCTTTGTCTTTAAGCTCCCTCGATCCCGCGCCGGACAGGGCAGCGCCGTCCCCAACGGCTACCGACGGCAGCTCCGGCCACCGTTGGCGGCGCCCAACCCACCAAAGTGATTAGGAGATGGAGGCGGACTCGTCTGTGGGTGACGCGGTCACCGAGGAGGTTAGAGGTGAGCAGGGCCTTGGTCACGGCGGACGGGAGCTACAGGCGTCATCGAGCTTGCAGCAACAAGCCACCGGAGGAGGAGGGGAAACAACGGGGAGGCTCCAGGGGGGATCGAGAGGGGCTCTGGTGGAGGAATGGAGGAGGGAGGGGGCGGCATTGAGTGAATTTAGGCCGAGGGACACCGCGGCCACGGCGGCCATAGATGGGGTAGAGAGCTCCTTGAGCTCGAATTGGGAGGTCGGGGAGGCCAGAGGGAGAGTGGGGAGGAGCTTGGGATGCTCAAGGCGGCTCGGGGCTGGCCATTTTATAGGCGGGGCGAGGATGCCAAGCCGGAGGCCGCCGTCCACGATCCGGCCGAGGCTCTGACGAGCTCAGCTAGCATGGGAGGGCACGGGAACACGACGAGGCATTGATGCAGAGGGTCACGGAGAAGAAGGCGACGCCTGGGAGCAAAGGAAGAAGACGAAACGAGCTCGGGGCCAAACGGGGCACAGTGCACCCGTGGGGGCATGGTGTCTAGCTCCGGCGAGGAGCTTCGAGAGGGGGCTGGGACAGGAGAGTGATGGGAGAGGAAGGGGAGTCAAGTCGGCACCAGCGGACGCGAGAAATGCGTGGAGGCAGAGCTGGCCGGCGCTCAGAACGCACCGGATGCCGCCAGAGCGCGAGAAACACCATTCCAGGGCGGCAGTCATGATACGTCTCCAACGTATATACTCCCTCCGTTTCTTTTTAGTGTGCATATAAGATTTTGTCAAAGTCGAACTTTACAGCTTTGTAGGAAATATATCAACATCCACACTATGAAATCAATAATATTAGATCCATGATGAAATTAACTTTCATAACATATAACTTTAGTACAGTAGATGTTAATATTTTTTCTATGAAGTTAGTCAAACTTTATAAAGTTTGACTTTAACCAAATCTTATATGCGAACTAAGAAGAAACAGAGGCAATATATTTTTTGATTGTTCCATGCTGTTATATTATCAATCTTGGACGTTTTATAATCATTTTTTACCATTTTATATCATTTTTTGGTACTAACCTATTGACATAGTGCCAAGTGTCAGTTGCTGTTTTTTCCATGTTTTTTACATCGCAGAAAATCAATATCAAACGGAGTCCAAATGCCATGAAACTTTACGGAGATTTTTTATGGACCAGAAGGAACATAATGGGCCCTGGCAGCGCCTGGGGGGTGCTCCAAGGAGAGCACAACCCACCAGGGCGAGCCAGGAGGCCCAGGCACGCCCTGGTGGGTTGTGCCCACCTCGGGTGCCCCCCCGGACCGCCTCTTTGCTCTATGAATACCCCAATATTCCCAAAACCCTAGGGGAGTCGACGAAATATTGATTCAGCCGCCGCAGAGTCCAGAACCACCAGATCCAATCTAGACACCATCTTGGATGGGGTTCACCACCTCCATTGGTGCCTCTCCAATGATGCATGAGTAGTTCTTTGTAGACCTTCGGGTCCGTAGTTAGTAGCTATATGGCTTCCTATCTCTCTCTTGATTCTCAATACAATGGTCTCTTGGAGATCCATATGATGTAACTCTTTGCGGTGTGTTTGTTGGGATCCGATGAACTTTGAGTTTATGATCAGTTCTATCTCTTTTATATTCATGAAAGTATTTGAGTTCCTTTGATCTCTTTTATGCATGATTGCTTATAGCCTCGTATTTCTTCTCAGATATTTGGGTTTTGTTTGGCCAACTTGATCTATTTATCTTGCAATGGGAAGAGGTGCTTTGTAGTGGGTTCGATCTTACGGTGCTTGATCCCAGTGACGGAAGGGAACTGACACGTATGTATCGTCGCTACTAAGGATAAAACAATGGGGTCTATCTATTAAACCAAAAACTCAAAAATACCTTGCAGCAATTTATTCTTATTTATTTATTTGGCGTTCGATCTATCAATCTACTACAAATTTACCTCACGCCTGTTTGCCTATCTTGAGGCGCCGTAGCCCAGAAGGGATTGACAACCCCTTTAACATGTCGGGTTATGAGAAGTTGTTATTTGTGTGCAGGTGCAGTTTACGTTGTGTTGCTTGGTTCTCATACAGGTTCGATAACCTTGGTTTCGCATCTGAGGGAAATACCTACCGCCGTTGTGCTGCATCATCCCTTCCTCTTTGGGGAAATACCGACGTAGCTTCAAGCGACATCAAAATGAATTTCTAGCGCCAAGGATCTTCAACATATACCAGGTTCCTAATCACAAATCTCATCTCCTTGCAATTTACATTATTTTGCCATTTGCCTCTCGTTTTCCTCTCCCCCACTTCACAAAAATTTGTCGTTTTTTCGCCTCTCTTTTTCGTTCGCCATTTTCTTGCCGGATCTGTTTTTGAGTACAATCTTGTTGTGTGGTCATCATGACTAAAGAGAACACCAAGTTATGTGATTTCTCAAATACCAACAACAATGATTTTATCGGCACTCCGCTTGCTCCTCCCGCCACTATTGCAGAGTCTTTTGATATTAATACTGCTTTGCTGAATCTTGTTATGAAAGATCAATTTTCCGGTACTCCTAATGAGGATGTCACGTCCTATCTTAATACCTTTGTGGAATTATGTGATATGCAAAAGAAAAAAGATGTGGACAATGATGTGGTGCACATGAGATTATTTCTGTTTTCTTTGTGTGATTCTACAAAAAAATTGGTTCTCTTCTTTGCCACGCAATAGTATCAATTCTTGGAACAAATGCAAAGATGCTTTTATCACTAAGTATTTTCCGCCCACAAAAATTATTTCCCTTAGAACCCAGATCATGAATTTCAAGCAACTTGAACATGAGCATGTTGCACAATCTTGGGAAAGGATGAAAATGATGCTAAGGAATTGCCCAACTCATGGGTTAAATCTTTGGATGATCATACAAAAAATTTATGCGGGGTTGAATTTTGTTTCTCGTAATCTTTTAGATTCCGCCGCGGTTGGTACATTTATATATGGAAATTACTTTGGGTGAAGCCACCAAATTTCTTGATAATATTATGGCAAATTATTCGCAATGGCATACCGAAAGAGCTCCTACTAGTAAAAAAGTTAATTCGGTTGAAGAAATTTCTTCTTTGAGTGAAAAAGTTGATGCTCTTGTGAAATTGGTTTCCAGTAGAAGTGCTTCTATTGATTTTAATGATATGCCTTTGTAACATCCCAAATTTTCAATTTGGAATATTATACATTAGATCATCATTGCATATCATATTTTATTGCATTTTGGTTGATCCTAGAAATTTCACGCAACTCAAGGACCTACGGAGAGAGTTGGGGATTTCGTTATTTTAATATTTGAGTTTTTCTTGAATTATGAAAAGAGGATCGTTTATTTCAATTATTTTTCTCTGAAATATTTATTTTATTAAAAATAAAAGAGAGAGGATAAAATGACTTCCTCAAAATAAAGAAATATAAGAGATTTAATATTAAAATCAAATAAGATTTTTATTCAGAGTTTTGTCGCTATTTTATTGGAATTAGGAAAAATATGCGTTTTTCAAAATTGCATTTTAGGCCCAAATAAATGTTCACCTAGTCCGGCTTATTTTTAAAGGACGGGGAAAATTTATTTTGGGATTTTTGGAGTCCCTTTAGTATTTATTTTCTTTCTTTTTCTGCAAGTCAAAATTATTAAAAAAAAGTCAACCGACTTAGGGCCGTACTCGGCCAGGTCTCCTCGGGCCGGCCCCTTTAAAGACGAGACCCCCGAGCCCCCCAGCCCACCCGAAATCCTAGCCCCGCCGCCTCTCGATCCACCGCCGCCGCACTGCCGCCTCGCCGCCCGCGCCGCCGCCGCACCACCGCCCCGCTGCCCGCGTCGTCGCCGTACCACCGCCCCGCCGCCTCACCGCTGCCGCTCCGCCGCACCTAACCCCGCCGGAGTTCGAGGTAGCCGCCGGTTTTAAAAAAACGATCGATTTTTTTTCGTAAACACTAAATCCTTTTTTTCTAGATCCGGTTCGATTTATTTTTTTTGCTTTAGTTATTTAGCGAACGCCCGTTTTTACGTTCAGTGTGCAGCCACATGCCATTATGGGCTCTGGCATAGTTGAGTAAGTTGTGGGAAACCTTTCCATGATGGGCTAGCAGATGTAGGGGATTGTAGATGTACCGGCCTATCTATCGGTTAAGGGGACCTCTTCGGAAAGACTGTGTCTTGGTCATCCGTTTCTCAAACATCATGTAGTGCGCGAACTCCAACGGAGGAGATCGAGTCTTGTGGGGAAAAGTGCACAAACCTCTGCAGAGTGTATAAACTAATCATGGTTAGCCATGTCCCAGGTTATGGACATCTAGAGTATCTAGTTCTTGGATTATCATGTGGATCTCATCACTCTTAGTATAATTTGATTGGGTTTATTGATGATTACTTTTAATCGGGATTGAGTTGGGTGAACCTTCTCAATGTTTAACAACTACCATGATAGTTAAATAAAATTTATTCCTTTGCAGTAGGGAAAAATTGGCTTTACGCAAAAACATATCAACCATACAGCCTCCACCAGCCATATATGCATATAGTGATAGCTCTATTATATTCATTACTCTCTTGTGTTACTTTGCCAGCATATTCTATGTGCTGACCCGTTTTTGGGCTGCAACGTATCATGTTGCAGACTTTTCAAATGACGAGTAAGGAGCCTTAGGTCGTGGTCTTTCACTCAATGATGTCATTGGAGTTGATAGACTCACTTTATCTTCCAAGCCTTCCGCTGTTATCGTATTTAGATGGCCTTAAGCCATATTTATTGTAATAAGTTCGCTTTTGAGACATTTGATGTAATAAGTGTGTGATTGCCACTATGTTATAAATCCTTCGAGTACTGTGTGTGTCAGCATTACCGATCCAGGTTGGCACTTATACACAGAGATCAGACTGTTTGAGGTCTGGTCGCTACAAAGATGGTATCAGAGCACACGCTGACTGTAGGACACGACCACTAAGATAAAGCCCTAGATCACTATTCTCTTCTCATTTCTAACTCCTCTCCTTTTTCTACTCTTTAGGATGGTGGACGCAAGGAACAAGTTTACGCAACCGGATGAAGACGCCCCTTTTGGAAGACACTTGAAGGAAGTCACTAGGTACCTAAACATTGGAATACCAAGCTTCACCAGGACCTACAATGCCACTTTACCAGAAGAGGAGCGTTGGGTGATTCAAGTTCAAGTTCCAGGAAGGACATTCACACCAGTCACTGAGCCCATAGAGTTTTCTTTCGATGCACCAACCTGGAGTCTAGGAAAGAGTATGGCAGCTCACATCACCATGGGACGCATTGGGGAAGTTTACCACAATGATCTCAAGGAAACTATCTACCAGATTTGTGGGCGCCGAGATGAGCAATGGGAGATGATCAGCACCAGGAAGGATAGATCCATTACAGCTTTCATCCAGGAGTTAAACCAGCATATTTACCGCCAGGAGAACCAGATGTGCGCAGGCATGATAGATCTGAAGAAGGCAATGACCAGGATCACTTAGCTTGAAGAAGAACTCAAGGCTACCCGTGAAGATTATGTGGAGGAAATCGTCGTACTAGTGGAGAGGAATGACAATCTGGAAAGGAAGCTAGGAGTATTCATGGGAGACCCGCACCAGGAGGAGAAGACGAAGAACCCAAGGAGATTCGTTCGGAGGAGTACATCATCATCGACGACACCGACTCGGACCCCGACGATAGTGATGATGACTATGTTGATGAAGCTGGAGCAAATGTCATGGAGTCTTCGACCGATGAATATTTCTAGTTGACCACCAAAACAGTAGTAGTAGTCTACCATGTAAATAGTATAGTCCAAGCACTTTGTAACGATAGATCTAGACCGATTGTATGCCCTTGCTTGATTGATTGAGAGATATGATTGTGTTTGTCTCATGTGCATATGGCTAGTGTTTTCTCACTAGACCTCATTCTATTCTATTCTCTTCTCTCTAAACCTTCAGATGCATCCGAGACGTGAACCCGGATTTACCTTTCCACCGGAGCTCACTCAGTTGATCCAGCAGCAGAATACCCTGATGTAGTTGTTAGTTCAGAACCAAGGCAACAATAATAACAACAACAACAACCCACCACCACCACCAGTTGACAACTTAGCCCGTTTTCTGAGGTTGTAGTCGCCGGTGTTTTCCAGTAGCACCGAGCCGATAGTTGCAGATGA
Source organism: Triticum urartu (assembly GCF_056163025.1). Lineage (NCBI taxonomy): Eukaryota > Viridiplantae > Streptophyta > Magnoliopsida > Poales > Poaceae > Triticum > Triticum urartu. Next base: position 390,085,236 of record NC_141873.1, on the reverse strand, counting down.
TTGGCTCCGCAGGATTGGAAGGGAGTTAACCACTGTAGGATGCACAGATGCTGAGAAGGTGTGTTTTGCTGCACATTAGTTGGATGGACCAGCAGCCTCTTGGTGGAAAATTACACTGTCACTTATCCTATAGCCACTGTCACATGAGATCAGTTCCAGCAGGCTTTCTGTACTGCCCATGTATCAGCAGGAGCTATGGCCCTGAAGAAGCGTGAGTTTCACAACTTACACCAAGGAGGACGCACTGTTGGCTAGTATGTGGATGAGTTTAGTAAGTTAGCACGTTATGCCCTAGATGACGTTGTTACAGATGCAGCGAAGAAGGAGAAGTTTCTGGAAGGACTGAATGATGAGTTGAGCATGCAGTTGATGGTAGAAAATTTCAATAACTACCAGGAGTTGGTGGATAGAGATCTCATGCTTGAAGGGAAGCAGCAGCAGATTGACAGCCGCAAGAGGAAGTATGCACAAGGGAAGTATAATTCTGGAGCCCAGCAGAGACCCCGTTTCACCCCGAACTCGGGAGGACTTTTGCATAACCATGGAGGCCACACTCATAATGGAGGAAGCTCGCACAATCATAGAGGCCCCAAGAACGGCAATAGTAATGGAGGAAGTAGCAGACAGAACCATTCCAACCCGGTAACACCCCCCAAGAAGGATCTAAGCCACATTACTTGCTACAAGTGTCAGAAGACCGGACATTACGCCAATGAATGTCCTGAAGCTAAGAATATGAATGGCAATGGAAGCTCTGGGAAGAAGCCCAACCCTTTCAACAGGGGACAAGTGAACCACGTTAACGTGGAGGAGATTGAAGCCCAGCCAGATGGAGTAATTGGTAAGTTTTTGGTTAAGTCATTTACTGCAGTCGTTCTTTTTTATACTGGTGCATCTCATTCATACATATCAAGGGGATTTGTGGATAAGTATAACCTGCCCACTAAAGTACTTAAGACACCCATGTTAGTAACCTCACCCGGAGCAGAGTATATGGCAAGCCATGGATGTTTTCAGATGCCATTGGCCATAGGTAGGCATGTTTTCCCCTCCGATCTGATAATTTTGGAACCACAAGGTTTGGATGTGATTCTGGGTATGGATTGGCTATCGATGTATGGAGGAAACATCGATTGTGCCAGTAAGATGATTTTACTCACCACCCCAGAAGGAAGATGGATCAAGTATGTATCTCGGCATGTGCCGAATAGGACTCAAGTAAATTGCTTATTGGGAGTAGTACAGGAGGAATTACCCGTGGTGAAGGAATTTCCGGATGTATTTCCAGAAGAGTTTCCAGGCATGCCACCGGATAGAGACATAGAGTTTTTGATAGAGATTTTGCCAGGCACTGGGCCAATATCTAAGAGACCGTACAGGATGCCCACACATGATTTAGAGGAAATTAAGAAGCAGATTAAGGATTTACTGGATAAGGGATATATCCGCCCAAGCTCGTCACCATGGGGATCACCAGTACTTCTAGTGGAGAAGAAGGATGGATCGTTAAGGATGGTTGTTGATTATCGTTGATTAAATGAAGTAACGATCAAGAACAAGTACCCACTGCCGATGATCAATGATTTGTTTGATCAGCTGCAAGGAGCTAAGGTGTTTTCCAAGATCGATCTGCGATCAGGCTATCACCAGTTGAAGATTCGAGAGCAGGACATACCTAAGACATCTTTTACCACAAGGTATGGGCTATATGAGTATACCGTTATGTCATTTAGCCTGACTAACGCACCTGCCTACTTTATGAACATGATGAACAAGGTGTTTATGGAGTTTTTGGATAAGTTCGTCATAGTGTTCATTGATGATATTCTGGTCTACTCGAAGAATGAAGAGGAACATAAGGAACATTTGCATTTGGTACTTGGGAAGCTCAAGGAACATCAGTTATACGCCAAGTTCAGCAAGTGTGAGTTTTGGCTGAAGGAAGTTGGATTTCTTGGACATGTTATATCCGGAGAAGGAATAGCAGTAGACCCCAACAAAGTTGTCACCGTGACAAATTGGGAAGCACCCACGACAGTTGGAGAGATCCGGAGTTTCCTTGGACTCGCAGGATACTACCAGAGGTTCATTGAGAATTTCTCAAAGATTGCAAAACCAATGATGGAGTTGTTGAAGAAGGACACCAAGTTCAATTGGACTGAGGAATGTGAGGCCAGTTTCCAGGAGTTGAAGAGACGCTTGGTTACATCGCCAGTGTTGATCCTGCCAGATCAACGCAAGGATTATGAAGTGTATTGCGATGCTTCTCGTCGAGGACTTGGAGCCGTACTTATGCAGGAGGGAAGAGTTGTTTCATATGCCTCACGACAGCTTAAACCCCATGAGTTAAACTATGCTACGCATGATTTGGAGTTAGCAGCCGTAGTACATGCGTTGAAGACATGGAGACATTTTCTCATCGGAAACCATTGTGAGGTATACACAGATCATAAGAGTTTGAAGTATATCTTCACACAGAAGGAGTTGAATCTCAGGAAGAGGAGATGGTTCGAACTCATTAAGGATTATAACATGAAGTTGCACTATCATCCTGGAAAGGCTAACGTAGTAGACGATGCGTTGAGCCGCAAGAGTCATGTCAATACACTCATGACCGGAGAATTACCCAGGGAGTTAGCAGAAGACCTTCGTGAGCTATGTTTGGAGATAGTTCCAAGAGGTTATGTAGCAGCTTTGGAGATTCAGTCCACTTTGATGGATAAGATCAGAGAAGCACAAAAGACAGACAAAGAAATTGCCGAGGTAAAGGAAAGGATGAGAAAAGGAAAAGCCAAGGGATTTCGTGAGGATGAGCATGATACTTTATGGTTTGAGGACCGCGTATATGTGCCAAATGATTAGGAGATCAGGAAGTTGATTCTGCAAGAGGCCCATGATTCGCCATATTCGATTCACCCAGGAAATACCAAGATGTATCTTGATTTGAAGGATAGTTTCTGGTGGACCGGTATGAAGAAGGATATTGCGGAGTATGTAGCAGTTTGTGATGTATGTCAGAGAGTGAAGGCAGAACATCAGAAGCCAGCAGGATTGCTACAGCCATTTCTTATACCCGAATGGAAGTGGGATAAAATAGGCATGGATTTTATGATGGGATTGTCCAGGACTCGTTTAGGCTATGACTCGATATGGGTTGTAGTCGATCGACTGACGAAAGTAGCTCATTTCATCCCAGTAAAGACCACTTACACTAGTACTAAGTTGGCAAAGATCTATATGACCAGGATCGTATGTCTGCATGGAGTTTTGAGGACCATTGTATCAGATAGAGGAACCCAGTTTACTTCAAAGTTTTGGAATCAGTTGCATGAAACTTTGGGAACCAGACTAGAGTTCAGTACAGCTTTTCACCCACAAACAAATGGACAGACTGAAAGAGTAAATCAGATTCTGGAGGACATGTTGAGAGCTTGTGCACTAGACTATGGATCTAGTTGGGACGATAATTTGCCTTATGCAGAGTTCTCTTATAACAACAGTTATCAAGCCAGTCTGAAGATGGCCCCTTTCGAAGCACTGTACGGAAGGAGGTGCAGAACACCGTTTTTATGGGACGAAGTTGGAGACCTATAGTTGTTTGGACCAGATTTGATTAAAGAGTCTGAAGAGAAGGTTAAACTAATTCGCGATAAACTCAAGGTAGCCCAATCTAGGCAGAAGAGTTATGCGGATTCGAAATGCAAGGATACAATCTACGAAGTCGGAGACAGAGCGTATCTTCGAGTATCACCACTCCGAGGAGTGAAGCATTTTGGAGTTACGGGGAAGTTAGCACCACGTTTTGTGGGACCATACAGAGTTTTGGAACGTATGGGAGAAGTTGCTTAAAATTTGGAATTACCCGAAGGATTATCCAGAGTTCACGATGTGTTTCACGTTTCTCAGTTGAAGAAGTGCCACGCGGAGATGGCTGAAATTCCTCTGAGAGATATAGTGCCACTAGAAGCGATACGGTTGGATAGTGATTTGACTTATGAGGAGAAACCCGTAAAGATACTCGAGTTTGCCATCCGAGTTACGCGCAACAAGGTTATCAAGTTTTGCAAGGTTCAGTGGAGTCACCATGCCGAGGATGAAGCCACTGGGGAACAAGAAGAAGACTTACGAAAGGATCACCCTCACCTATTTTCTAGCCAACCCGAATCTCGAGGGCGAGATTCATCTTAAGGGGGGTAGGTTTGTAACATCCCAAATTTTCAATTTGGAATGTTATACATTAGATCATCATTGCATATCATGTTTTATTGCATTTTGGTTGATCCTAGAAATTTCACGCAACTCAAGGACCTACGGAGAGAGTTGGGCATTTTGTTATTTTCATATTTGAGTTTTTCTCAAATTATGAAAAGGGGATCGTTTGATTTTAATTATTTTTCTCTAAAATATTTATTTTATTAAAAATAAAAGAGAGAGGATAAAATGACTTCCTCAAAATTAAGAAATATCAGTGAGGTAGTCCTGGATTAGGGGGTATCCGGACAGCCGGAGTATATCCTTTGGCCGGACTATTGGACTATGAAGATACAAAATTGAAGACTTCGTCCCATGTACGGATGGGGCTCTACTTGGCGTGGAAGGCAAGCTAGGCAATACTGATATGTATATCTCCTCCTTTGTAACTGACATTGTGTAACCCTAGCCCCCTCCGGTGTCTATCTAAACTGGAGGGTTTTAGTCCGTAGGACAACATACAATCATACCATAGGCTAGCTTCTAGGGTTTAGCCTCTCCGATCTCATGGTAGATCAACTCTTGTAATACTCATATCATCAAGAATAAATCAAGCAGGACGTAGGGTTTTACCTCCATCAAGAGGGCCCGAACCTGGGTAAAACATCGTGTCCCCTGCCTCCTGTTACCATCCGCCTTAGACGCTTAGTTTGGGACCCCCTACCCGAGATCCGCCGGTTTTGACACCGACAATTAGAGATTTAATATTAAAATCAAATAAGATTTTTATTCGGAGTTTTGTCGCTATCTTATTTGAATTAGGAAAAATATGCGTTTTTCAAAATTGCATTTTAGGCCCAAATAAATGTTCACCTTGTCCGGCTTATTTTTAGAGGACGGGGAAAATTTATTTCGGGAGTTTTGGAGTCCATTTAGTATTTCTGCTCTTTCTTTTTCTGCATGTCAAAATTATTAAAAAAAGTCAACCGACTTAGGGCCGTACTCGGCCAGGTCTCCTCGGCCCGGCCCCTTTAAAGCCGAGACCCTCGTGTTGGAAATATGCCCTAGAGGCAATAATAAATTGGTTATTATTATATTTCCTTGTTCATGATAATCGTTTATTATCCATGGTAGAATTGTATTGATAGGAAACTCAGATACATGTGTGGATACATAGACAACACCATGTCCCTAGTAAGCCTCTAGTTGACTAGCTCGTTGATCAATAGATGGTTACGGTTTCCTGACCATGGACATTGGATGTCGTTGATAATGGGATCACATCATTAGGAGAATGATGTGATAGACAAGACCCAATCCTAAGCCTAGCACAAGATCGTGTAGTTCGTTTGCTAAAGCTTTTCTAATGTCAAGTATCATTTCCTTAGACCATGAGATTGTGCAACTCCCGGATACCGTAGGAGTGCTTTGGGTGTGCCAAACGTCACAACGTAACTGGGTGGCTATAAAGGTACACTACAGGTATCTCCGAAAGTGTCTGTTGGGTTGGCACGAATCGAGACTGGGATTTGTCACTCCGTGTAAACGGAGAGGTATCTCTGGGCCCACTCGGTAGGACATCATCATAATGTGCACAATGTGATCAAGGAGTTGATCACGGGATGATGTGTTACAGAACGAGTAAAGATACTTGCCGGTAACGAGATTGAACAAGGTATCGGGATACCGACGATCGAATCTCGGGCAAGTATCGTACCGCTAGACAAAGGGAATTGTATACGGGATTGATTAAGTCCTCGACATCGTGGTTCATCCAATGAGATCATCGTGGAACATGTGGGAGCTAACATGGGTATCCAGATCCCGCTGTTGGTTATTGACCGGAGAGTCATCTCGGTCATGTCTGCATGTCTCCCGAACCCGTAGGGTCTACACACTTAAGGTTCGATGACGCTAGGGTTATAGGGAAAGTATGTACACGGCTACCGAATGTTGTTCGGAGTCCCGGATGAGATCCCGGACGTCACGAGTAGTTCCGAAATGGTCCGGAGGTAAAGATTTATATATGGGAAGTCCTGTTTTGGTCACCGGAAAAGTTTCGGGTTTTATCGGTAACGTACCGGGACCATCGGAGGGTCCCGGGGGTCCACCAAGTGGGGCCACCAGCCCCGGAGGGCTGCATGGGCCAAGTGTGGGAGGGGACCAGCCCCAGGTGGGCTGGTGCGCCCCCCCCCCCCACAAGGGCCCAAGGCGCCTAAAGGGGAGGAAGGGGGCAAACCCTAAGGGCAGATGGGCCTTAGGGCCCATGCCTGGTGTGCCTCCCTCTCCCCCTCCCCTTGGCCGCCCCCTAGATGGGATCTAGGGGCTGCCGCCACCCCTAGGGAGGGAACCCTAGGTGGGGGCGCAACCCCTCCCCCTATATATACTTGAGGTTTGGGGCTGCCCAAGATATGTGAATTCTCTCCCAGTTGGCGCAGTCCTACCCCTCTCCCTCCTCGTCTCTCGTAGTGCTTAGCGAAGCCCTGCTGGAGTCCCGCGCTCCTCCACCACCGCCACGCCGTCATGCTGCTGCTGGATGGAGTCTTCCCCAACCTCTCCTTCTCCCCTTGCTGGATCAAGGCATAGGAGACGTCACTGGGCTGTACGTGTGTTGAACACGGAGGTGCCGTCCATTCGTTACTAGGATCATCGGTGATTTGAATCACGACGAGTACGAATCCATCAACCCCGTTCACTTGAATGCTTCCGCTTAGCGATCTACAAGGGTATGTAGATGCACTCTCCTTCCCCTCGTTGCTAGATTACTCCATAGATTGATCTTGGTGATGCGTAGAAAATTTTTAATTTCTGCTACGTTCCCCATCAGTGGCATCATGAGCTAGGTCTATGCGTAGTTTCTATGCACGAGTAGAACACAAAGTAGTTGTGGGCATTGATTTTGTTCAATATGCTTACTGTTACTAGTCCAATCTTGATTCGGCGGCATCGTGGGATGAAGCGGCCCGGACCGACCTTACACGTACTCTTACGTGAGACTGGTTCCACCGACTGACATGCACTAGTTGCATAAGGTGGCTAGCGGGTGTCTGTCTCTCCCACTTTAGTCGGATCAGATTCGATGAAAAGGGTCCTTATGAAGGTTAAATAGCAATTGGCATATCACGTTGTGGTTTTTGCGTAGGTAAGAAACGTTCTTGCTAGAAACCCATAGCAGCCACGTAAAACATGCAAACAACAATTAGAGGACGTCTAACTTGTTTTTGCAGGGTATGCTATGTGATGTGATATGGCCAAGAAGAATATGATGAATGATATGTGATGTATGAGATTGATCATGTTCTTTTAATTGGAATCACGACTTGCATGTCGATGAGTATGACAACCGGCAGGAGCCATAGGAGTTGTCTTTCTTTATTGTATGACCTGCGTGTCATTGAACAACGCCATGTAATTACTTTACTTTATTGCTAACCGGTAGCCATAGTAGTAGAAGTAATAAGTTGGCGAGACAACTTCATGGAGACACGATGATGGAGATCATGATGATGGAGATCATGGTGTCATGCCGGTGACAAGATGATCATGGAGCCCCAAGATGGAGATCAAAGGAGCTATATGATATTGGCCATATCATGTCACTGTTTTTTGATTGCATGTGATGTTTATCATGTTTTTGCATCTTATTTGCTTAGAACGACGGTAGTAAATAAGATGATCCCTCATTAAAATTTCAAGAAAGTGTTCCCCCTAACTGTGCACCATTGCGAAAGTTCGTCGTTTCGAAGCACCATGTGATGATCGGGTGTGATAGATTCTTACGTTCGAATACAACGGGTGTTGACGAGCCTAGCATGTACAGACATGGCCTCGGAACACATGCGAAACACTTAGGTTAACTTGACGAGCCTAGCATGTACAGACATGGCCTCGGAACACGGAGGACCGAAAGGTCGAACATGAGTCGTATAGAAGATGCGATCAACATGAGATGTTCACCGATGATGACTAGTCCGTCTCACGTGATGATCGGACACGGCCTAGTTGATTCGGATCATGTATCACTTAGATGACTAGAGGGATGTCTATCTGAGTGGGAGTTCATAAGATGAACTTAATTATCCTGAACATAGTCAAAAGGTCTTCGCAAATTATGTCATAGCTCGCGCTTCAGTTCTACTGTTTAGATATGTTCCTAGAGAAAAATTAGTTGAAAGTTGATAGTAGCATTTATGCAGACAATAGAAGGCTTATGTCCTTAATGCACCGCTCAGTGTGCTGAACCTCGAAAGTCGTCTGTGGATGTTGCGAACATCTGACATACACGTTTTGATAACTACGTGATAGTTCAGTTAAACGGTTTAGAGTTGAGGCACCGAAGACGTTTTAAAACGTCGCGAAACATATGAGATGTTTCGAGGGCTGAAATTGGGATTTCAGGCTCGTGCCCACGTCAAGAGGTATAAGACCTCCGATGATTTTTCTTAGCCTGCAAACTAAGGGAGAAAAGCTCAATTGTTGAGCTTGTGCTCAGATTGTCTGAGTACAACAATCATTTAAATCAAGTGGGAGTTGATCTTCCAGATGAGATAGTGATGTTTCTCCGAAGTCATTACCACCAAGCTGCTAGAGCTTCATGATAAACTATAATATAGCAGGGACATATATGATGATCCTTGAGATATTCGCGATGTTTGACACCACAAAAGTAGAAATCAAGAAGGAGCATCAATTGTTGATGGTTGGTGAAACCACTAGTTTCAAGAAGGGCAAGGGCAAGAAGGGATACTTCATGAAACCGCAATTCAGCTGCTGCTCTAGTGAAGAAACCCAAGGTTGAACCCAAACCCGAGACTAAGTGCTTCTGTAATAAGGGGAACAGCCACTGGAGCAGAATTACCCTAGATACTTGGTAGATGAGAAGGCTGGCAAGGTCGATAGAAGTATATTGGATATACATTGTGTTAATGTGTACTTTACTAGTACTCCTAGTAGCACCATGGTATTAGATACCGGTTCGGTTGCTAAGTGTTAGTAAACTTGAAATAAAAGGCTGCGGAGTAAACGGAGACTAGCTAAAGGTGAGCTGGCGATATGTGTTGGAAGTTTTTCCCAAGCTTGATGTGATCAAGCATCGCACGCTCCCTCTACCATCGAGATTGGTGTTTGCGTTGAGCATAGACGTGATTGGATTATGTCTATCGCAATACGGTTATTCATTTAAGGAGAATAATGGTTACTCTGTTTATTTGAATAATACCTTCAATGGTCTTGCACCTAAAATGAATGGTTTATTGAATCTTGATCATAGTGATACACATTTTCATGCCAAGGGCATAAGATAGTAATGATAGTACCACACAAATGTGGCACTGCAATTTGAGTCATATCGGTATAAAACACATGAAGAAGCTCCATGTTGATGGATCTTTGGGCTCACTCGTTTTTGAAAAGTTTGAGACATGCGAACCATGTCTATTGGTGTATATGCATGAAGAAACTCCATGCAAATGGACCGTTTGGACTCATTTGATTTTGAATCACTTGAGACATGCAAATCATACCACATGGGCAAGACGACTGAAAGCCTCATTTTCAGTAAAATGGAACTAGAAAGAAACTTGTTGGAAGTAATACATTTTGATGTGTGCAGTCCAATGAGTGCTGAGGCATGTAGTGGATATCGTTATGTTCTTACTTCACAGATGATTTGAGTAGATGTTGAGTATATTTACTTGATGAATCACGAGTCTGAATTATTGAAAGGTTCAAGTAATTTCAGGGTGAAGGTGAGAGATCGTCGTGACAAGAGGATAAAATATCTATGATATGATCATAGAGATGAATATCTGAATTACGAGTTTGGCACAGAATTAAGACATTGTGGAAATTGTTTCACAACTAATATAGCCCGGAACACCATAGTGTGATGGTGTGTCCGAATATCATAACTGCACCCTATTGGATATGATGCATACCATGATGTCTCTTATCGAATTACCACGATAGTTTATGGGTTAGGCATTATAGACAACCACATTCACTTTAAATAGGGCACCACGTAATTCCGATGAGATGACACCGTATGAACTATGGTTTAGAGAAACCTAAGCTGTCATTTCTTAAAAGTTTGGGGCTGCGACGCTTATGTGAAAAAGTTTCAGGCTGATAAGCTCGAACCCAAAGAGGATAAATGCATCTTCATAGGACACCCAAAACAGTTGGGTATACCTCCTGTCTCAGATCCGAAAGCAATAAGGGGTTGTTTCTAGAATTGGGTCCTTTCTCGAGGAAAAGTTTCTCTCGAAAGAATTGAGTGGGAGGATGGTGGAGACTTGATGAGGTCATTGAACCGTCTCTTCAACTAGTGTGTGGCAGGGCACAGGGAGTTGTTCCTACGGCACCTACACCAATTGAAGTGGAAGCTTATGATAGTGATCATGAAACTTCAGATCAAGTCACTACCAAACCTCGTGGGATGACAAGGATGCGTACTACTTCAGAATGGTACGTAATCCTGTCTTGGAAGTCATGTTGCTAGACAACAATGAACCTACGAGCTATGGAGAAGCGATGGTGGGCCTGAATTCCAAAATGGCTCGAGGCCATATAATCCGAGAGAGGATCCATATATGAAAACAAAGTGTAGACTTTGGAAGAACTACTTGATGGTCGTAAGGCTGTTAGGTACATATGGATTTTAAAAGGAAGACGGACAATGATGGTAAGTATCACCATTAAGAAAGCTTGACTTGTCGTTAAGATGTTTTCCGACAAGTTCAAGGAGTTGACTACGATGAGACTTTCTCACTCGTAGCGATGCTAAGAGTCTGTCGGAATTATATTAGCGATTACTGCATTATTTATGAAATCTTGCAAATAGGATGTCAAAACATTGTTTCCTCGACGATTTTCTTGAGGAAAGGTTGTATGTGATACAACCGGAAAGTTTTTGTCAATCCTGAAAGATGCTAACAAGTATGCAAAGCTCCAGCAATCCTTCCAAGGACTGGAGTATGCATCTCAGAATTGGAATGTATGATTTGATGAGATGATCAAAGTTTTTGGGTGTATACAAAGTTTATGAGAAACTTGTATTTCCAAAGAAGTGAGTGGGAGCACTACAGAATTTCTGATGAGTATATGTTGTTGACATATTGTTGATCAGAAATGACATAGAATTTCTAGAAAGCATATAGGGTTATTTGGAAAGTGTCTTTCAATGGAAAGCCTGGATTAAGCTACTTGAACATTGAGCATCTAGATCTATAAGGATAGATCAAAACGCTTAATGGGACTTTCAAATGAGCACATACTTTGACATGATCTTGAAGGTGTTCAAGATGGATCAGTCAAAGAAGGAGTTCTTGCCTGAGTAGTAAGGTATGAAGTTAAGACTTAAAGCTCGACCACAGCAGAAGAAAGAGGAAGGATGAAGGTCGTCCCCTATGCTTTTGTCATAGGCTCCATACGGTATGCCATGCTGAGTACCACACCTGATGTGTGCCTTGCCACATATTTGGCAAGAGGGTACAAAGGTGATCTAGGAGTAGATCACCAGATAGCGGTCTAAATTATCCTTAGAGGAATAAGGATATGTTTCTCGGTTATGGAGGTGATAAAGAGTTCGACGTAAAGAGTTACGTCGATGCAAGCTTAACACCTATCCGGATAGCTCTGAGTAGAGATACCGGATACGTATAATGGAGCAACAATTTAGAAAAGCTCCAAGTAGAACAATTATTTGAAATGGCTCCAAATGTAGCATAGTAGTTGCATCTACAAGATGACATAGAAATTTGCGAAGTACATACGGATCTGAATGCTGCAGACCCGTTGACTGAAACCTCTCTCACAAGCATAACATGATCAAACCCAGAACTCTTGGGTGTTAGTCACATGGGGATGTGACCTTGAGTGTTAATCACATATCGATGTGAACTGGATTATTGACTCTAGTGCAAGTGGGAGACTGTTGGAAATATGCCCTAGAGGCAATAATAAATTGGTTATTATTATATTTCCTTGTTCATGATAATCGTTTATTATCCATGGTAGAATTGTATTGATAGGAACCTCAGATACATGTGTGGATACATAGACAACACCACGTCCCTAGTAAGCCTCTAGTTGACTAGCTCGTTGATCAATAATGGTTACGGTTTCCTGACCGTGGACATTGGATGTCGTTGATAACGGGATCACATCATTAGGAGAATGATGTGATGGACAAGACCCAATCCTAAGCCTAGCACAAGATCGTGTAGTTCGTTTGCTAAAGCTTTTCTAATGTCAAGTATCATTTCCTTAGACCATGAGATTGTGCAACTCCCGGATACCGTAGGAGTGCTTTGGGTGTGCCAAACGTCACAACGTAACTGGGTGGCTATAAAGGTACACTACAGGTATCTCCGAAAGTGTCTGTTGGGTTGGCACGAATCAAGACTGGGATTTGTCACTCCGTGTAAACGGAGAGGTATCTCTGGGCCCACTCGGTAGGACATCATCATAATGTGCACAATGTGATCAAGGAGTTGATCACGAGATGATGTGTTACAGAACGAGTAAAGAGACTTGCCGGTAACGAGTTTGAACAAGGTATCGGGATACCGACATCGAATCTCGGGCAAGTATCGTACCGCTAGACAAAGGGAATTGTATACGGGATTGATTAAGTCCTCGACATCATGGTTCATCAGATGAGATCATCGTGGAACATGTGGGAGCCAACATGGGTATCCAGATCCCGCTATTGGTTATTGACCGGAGAGTCATCTCGGTCATGTCTACATGTCTCCCGAACCCGTAGGGTCTACACACTTAAGGTTCGATGACGCTAGGGTTATAGGGAAAGTATGTACGCGGCTACCGAATGTTGTTCGGAGTCCCGGATGAGATCCCGGACGTCACGAGGAGTTCCGAAATGGTCCGGAGGTAAAGATTTATATATGGGAAGTCCTGTTTTGGTCACCGGAAAAGTTTCGGGTTTTATCGGTAACGTACCGGGACCACCGGGAGGGTCCCGGGGGTCCACCAAGTGGGGCCACCAGCCCCGGAGGGCTGCATGGGCCAAGTGTGGGAGGGGACCAGCCCCAGGTGGGCTGGTGCGCCCCCCCACAAGGGCCCAAGGCGCCTAAAGGGGAGGAAGGGGGCAAACCCTAAGGGCGGATGGGCCTTAGGGCCCATGCCTGGTGCGCCTCCCTCTCCCCCTCCCCTTGGCCGCCCCCTAGATGGGATCTAGGGGCTGCCGCCACCCCTAGGGAGGGAACCCTAGGTGGGGGCAAAGCCCCTCCCCTCCCCCTATATATACTTGAGGTTTGGGGCTGCCCAAGATATGTGAATTCTCTCCCAGTTGGCGCAGTCCTACCCCTCTCCCTCCTCGTCTCTCGTAGTGCTTAGCGAAGCCCTGCTGGAGTCCCGCGCTCCTCCACTACCACCACGCCGTCATGCTGCTACTGGATGGAGTCTTCCCCAACCTCTCCTTCTCTCCTTGCTGGATCAAGGCGTAGGAGACGTCACCGGGCTGTACGTGTGTTGAACACGGAGGTGCCGTCCGTTCGGCACTAGGATCATCGGTGATTTGGATCACGACGAGTACGACTCCATCAACCCCGTTCACTTGAACGCTTCCGCTTAGCGATCTACAAGGGTATGTAGATGCACACTCCTTCCCCTCGTTGCTAGATTACTCCATAGATTGATCTCGGTGAAGCGTAGAAAATTTTGAATTTTTGCTACGTTCCCCATCACCTCGAGCCCCCCCCCCAGCCCACCCGAAACCCTAGCCCAGCCGCCTCCCGATCCGCCGCCGCCACACCACCGCCGCACCACTGTCGCGCCGCCTCGCCGCCCGCGCTGCCGCCACACCACCGCCCCGCCGCCTTGCCACTACTGCGCCGCCGCACTGGACCCCGCCGGAGTTCGAGGTAGCCGCCGTTTTTTTTAAAAACCGATCGGTTTTATTTCGTAAACCCTAGATCCGTTTTTTAGATCTGGATCGGTTTATTTTTTCGGTTTAGTTATTTAGCGAACGCCCATTTTTACGTTCGGTTTTACGAACGGTTTTCACTTTTTAGCCGCAGACAGCGAACGTTCGTTCGTTAGCCTGTTTGTCAGTTTTTCTTTTTCTCGGATTTTCCGTGATTATTTTTGATCGCGATTTCTGATCCGATTTTCGTTCTAGTATAACTTTTTGCTCGTTTATCGGAATTAGGCAATTCAAGTGCCTAGAGTTTCATATCGAAACCCTCTTTCCATTTAACCAACTTAAACAAGTTTTTGCTACAGTAAAATTTGACCTAGGTCTAGATTAGTAAACGAAGTTTGTTTCTCTCGCCGTTTGAGTTTTGTTGCTTCGTTTGATTTGATTATTTTTGCAAACCAGAGTTCTTAAGTTGAACTTTCTGGTTAGATCTCTTATTTGAGTTTTACCCATATTTTTGCTTGATTGCTTATTGTATGTTTGTTTGATTGCGATAGAGTACCCGGAGTGCGAAGCGTGCTACATCGAGTCTCTAGGTTTCGTGGATCATCAGCAAGGCAAGTAAGACTTTGATCATACCTCTTACTACCCAGTTTTCATTGCATTAGATCAACCCTCATACATTGCATGGTTAGGATATGAATTAAATTGTGGGGTTTGGGAAGTAGATGAAGTAGTACCTATTCACCTGTTTATTAGCAAACCCTGGGAGTTACTTCTATGTTACTTATATTGCTATGCTATGCTTGTAGACATGGATTGGGTTTGAGTGTATTTAGGACAGAGGTGAGATGTTAATTAATGGTTCAATTTAAGGTGGCAACTTTAATACACATCTGGGTGGATTGAGGCACCTGGGGAACCCAGTGATTGCCTGTATTTTTTTGGAAATCCCGGGGTACCGTGTGATTCTCCTATGGACCGCACCCATGCTCAAAGAGATCATAAGATTATTCATACTGGAAACTTCCATGTGCAGCCACATGCCATTATGGGCTCAGGCATAGTTGAGTAAGTTGTGGGAAACCTTTCCATGATGGGCTAGCAGATGTACGGGATTGTAGGTGTACCGGCCTATCTATCGGTTAAGGGGACCTTTTCGGAAAGACTGTGTCTCGGTCATCCGTTTCTCAAACATCATGTAGTGTGAGAACTCCAACGGAGGAGATCGAGTCTTATGGGGAAAAGTGCACAAACCTCTGTAGAGTGTATAAACTAATCATGGTTAGCCATGTCCCAGGTTATGGACATCTTGAGTATCTAGTTCTTGGATTATCATGTGGATCTCACCACTCTTAATATAATTTGATTGGGTTTATTGATGATTACTTTTAATTGGGATTGAGTTGGGTGAACCTTCTCAATGTTTAACAACTACCATGATAGTTAAATAAAATTTATTCCTTTGCAGTAGGGAAAAATTGGCTTTATGCAAAAACATATCAACCATACAGCCTCCACCAGCCATATATGCATGTAGTGGTAGCTTTATTTTGTTCATTACTCTCTTGTGTTACATTGCCAGCATATTCTATGTGCTGACCCGTTTTCGGGCTGCAACGTATCATGTTGCAGACTTTTCAGACGATGAGTAAGGAGCCTTAGGTCGTGGTCTTTCACTCAGTGATGCCGTTGGAGTTGATGGACTCACTTTATGTTCCAAGCCTTCCGTTGTTATCGTATTTAGATGGCCTTAAGCCATATTTATTGTACTCCCTCCATCTGAAAATACTTGTCATTGAAATGGATGTATCTAGATGTATTTTAGTTCTAGACACATCCATTTTGATGACAAGTAATTCTAGACGGAGGGAGTAATAAGTTCTCTTTTGAGACATTCCATGTAATAAGTGTGTGATTACCACTCTGTTATAAATCCTTCGAGTACTGTGTGTGTCCGCATTACCGATCCAGGGATGACACTTATACACAGAGATCAGACTGTTTGATGTCTGGTCGCTACAGCCTTTGTCTACTTTGATTGAGCAAAATAGTGATGCCATAGATGTGAATTTTATTTCTCGAAATAATTTCAATAACAATGCTTATAGGGGTAATTTTAATCCTAGGGATTTTCCTAGTAATTCCTCTAATAATTATGGTAATTCCTATGGAAATCAATCTTATAATAATAATAGGAACACCTTTGATCTTGAGAACAATATTAAAGAACCTATCAAGACGCAAAAAGTTTTCAGTGCTTCCATACAAGAAAAGTTGAGTAAGATTGATGATTTGTCTAGAAGTGCTGATAGAATTGCTCATGATGTGGAAAATCTCAAGATGAAAATTTTTGTGCCTAAAATAGATGAATTAATTAAAGCTCTTTATGTTTCTATGGATGAAAGTAAGAAAAGAACCGCATGCTTAGAGCTAAAAGGGAATTTTTAGAAGAAAAAACATTTTCTAGTGATTTCTTTCACAAAAGTGATGAAGATCTTAAAATGATTGGTGTTTCTTCTATTGATTCCTTGTTTAGTAAAGTTAAGATTGATGAAAAAGGGACTGGAGAAGAGTCAACTTTAGGTAGAAGGTGTCCCAATATTTCGGAGGGTGAAAATCTTGTTGAGAAAATTTATAAAGGTGGGTTTGAAGTTGTCAAAACTTTAGCTAGTGATGTGCCCACTCTTTTGGATTACAAAGAATTTAATTATGATGGTTGCTCTTTGATTGATTGTATTTCTTTGTTGCAATTCATGATAAATTCACCCCATGCTTATGAACAAAATAAAGCTTTTACTAAACATATTGTTGATGCTATGATGAAAGCTTTTGAGGAAAAATTGGAATTAGAAGTTTCAATTCCTAGAAATTTGCATGATGAATGGGAACCTACTATCAAAGTCAAGATTAAAAATTATGACTGTTTTGCTTTTTGTGACTTGGGTGCTAGTGTTTCTACAATTCCGAAATCTTTATGTGATGTGCTTGGTCTTACCGATCTTGAATCGTGTTATTTGAATTTGCACTTGGCGAATTCCACTATTAAAAAGCCTATGGGAGGAACTAATGATGTTCTTATTCTTGCAAATAGGAATTATGTGGCCATATATTTTATTGTTCTTGATATTTATTGCAATCCTTCTTGTCCAATTATTCTTGGTAGACCTTTTTACGCACTATCGGTGCCATGATTGATATGAAAGAAGGCAATATTAAGTTCCAATTTCCTTTGAGGAAGGGTATGGAACAATTTCCAAGAACAAGAATTAGGCCACCATATGAATCAATCATGAGGGAATCTTATGGATCTCGAACGAAAGATGAAAAAACTTAGATCCTTGCCTTATGCCTAGCTAAGGGCGTAAAATTATAGCGCTTGTTGGGGGAAAATGAATAACCCAATGAATAAAATTTATTTTTTCTTTTGCTTCCTATTTCTGAGTGTTAGTAAAATTATGCTGCTGTTATGATTTTGTTTTTTATATTTTAATTAGTGTTTGTGCCAAATAAAGCCTTTATGATCTTCTTGGGTGATAGTTGTTTGATCTTGCTGAAAAAACAGAAACTTCTATGCTCGTGAAAATAATTTTCATTTTTAACCAGAGAGCGATAAAATAACCATTCCACTTGAAGTATATCAATATAAAAATTGCTCTGGTCGTCCTCATTTTTCAAAATTTTTGGAGTTACAAAAGTATTCAAAATAGTCAGATTGCTATAGACTGTTATGTTTTGATAGATTCTGTTTTCTTTGTGTTGTGTGCTTATTTTGATGGCTCTATGGTTTTCTTTGATGAGTTTTTGCCATAGAAAAGTTGGAGTACAGTAGATATAACGCAAGAACAAAATATGAATTGGTTTGATACAGCACTTCTAGTAGTGATTTATTATTCTTATACTAACGGATCTCATGAAGGTTTTGTTGAGTTTTGTGTGATTGAAGTTTTCAAGTTTTGGGTTATCTTACGATGGATGAAGGAATAAGGAGTAGAAGAGCCTAAGCTTGGGGATGCCCCAGCATCCCAAGCTATTATCCAGAAATGAGCAACCAACTAAGCTTGGGGATGCCCCCGAGTGGCATCCGCTCTTTCCTCTAACGACCATCAGTATTTTACTCGGAGCTATATTTTATTCGTCACATACTATGTGTTTTGCTTGGAGCGTCTTGTATGATATGAGTCTTTGCTTGATTTATTTTGTGTTTTAAGTCTTGATCCCTTGCTGGACATACCTATTTGAGAGAGCCAAAATTATGCCATGACTTGTTAGAATTGCCCTCTTTGCTTCACTTAAATCTTTTATGAGCTATGGACTTGCTTTAGTGCTTCACTTATATCTTTTTTAGCACGGTGTGCTTTAGTAAAATTTTCAAGAAATTCTCTCTTGATTCACTTAAATTAATTTGAGAGAAAGAAAGAAATATTATGCTCATGATCTTCACTTATATTTGTTTGAGCTTATCAAAAGAAACACATGAAAATTAGTCCCAAAGTGATAGATATCCAAGAAGGATATAATAAAAACTTTCATGAAGATCATTGGACAAAATAAACTTGATTCTTAGTAATAGTTTTGAGATATGATGATGTGGTATGTGAGTCATCTTGATGAGTAATTATGCTTTAGTAAGAATATTGGTGTTAAGGTTTGTGATTCCCTATGCAAGCACAAAAGTCAATAGTCATGCAATGAAATTATATCCTACTTATGGTGCATTATTCGGTGTTAATTATGCTTAATGCTTGCTTATGAGATTATTCGTTTCTTGGTTGGTCACTTCTCAATCTTTTGCTAGCCCTTATTTTGCACTAAGTATGATCTCTACTTGTGCATCCAAAATCCTTTAAACCAGTTTTGCCACATGAGTCCACTATATATACCTATATGCGGTATTCTTTTACCGTTCTAAGCAAATTTCCATGTGTCATCTCTAATTTTCAAAATAAACTTCTCTTTTGTGTGTTCATTTTGCTCGCGGAGCGATGATGGGTGGCTAATATTTTCCATGGTAGATGTGTTATTCTCACGATGAGTGTTTATTAACTTGTCATTGCACGATAGTAAGGCAAAGGTATTAGGGATGCCCAGTCCCGAAATGAAAAAAATGAATGTACTTTATGTTGTCAAATAATAAATTCCTTGGAAAGTGTTGGTATGGAGGGAAACCGTGGATACGGATAGCCATGGAAAGTGAAAGTATGGTGGAAAAAGGAATAACCTTTATTTTCTGTTTGGGAACTGCCTATGATATATCTAAGCATGGAAAGTATTGGGAACTCTAAGTCATTTTTGTTGGTGGGATGGATACACCTCCCAAAATGTTTTTATCTCTAAGTTTTTCGCTTTGAGCTCTGGCACCTCTACAAATCCCTACTTCCCTCTGCGAAGGGGCTTTCTTTTACTATATGCAATTTTTATTTTTGAATTTGAGCCTCCATCTTCACTTATAAAAGCACCAACTAGGAGGCAATATGATCGTACTTGAGTATTGGGTGTACCTAATATGTGAGTGTGTTTCATGATGGGCTAGGGATAACTTATTTTAGCGTTGATATTTTGAAAGACATGGTTGCTTGTTGATAATCTTGAGTATTTAAATTATCATGTCAAAACTAGACTTTTTCTTTGAACAATATAAAAATCCAAATGTCCATGCTATAAAGAAAGAATATGATATGACATGTTAGGCAACATTCCACATCAAAAATTCTGTTTTTATCACTTCCCTACTCGAGGACTAGTAGGAGTTAAGTTTGGGTATGCTGATACTTCTCCAATGTATCTATAATTTTTGATTGTTCCATGCTATTATATTATCAATCTTGGATGTTTTATAACCATTTTTAGTCAATATATATCATTTTTAGGTACTAACCTATTGACATAGTGCCAAGTGCCAGTTGCTGTTTTTTCCATGTTTTTTACATCACAAAAAATCAATATCAAACGGAGTCCAAATGCCATGAAACTTTACGGAGATTTTTATGGGCCAGAAGGAACATAATGGACCCTCACTGCGCCTGGGGTGCTCCGAGGAGAGCACAACCCACCAGGGTGCGCCAGGAGGCCCAGGCGCGCCTTGGTGGGTTGTGCCCATCTCGGGTGCCCCCGGACCGCCTCTTTGCTCTATAAATACCCCAATATTCCCCAAACCCTAGGGGAGTCGACAAAATATTGATCCAGCTGCCGCAAAGTCCAGAACCACTAGACCAATCTAGACACCATCTCGGATGGAGTTCACCACCTCCATTGGTGCCTCTCCGATGATGCGTGAGTAGTTCTTTGTAGACCTTTGGGTCTGTAGTTAGTAGCTAGATAGCTTCCCCAAAACCCTAGGGGAGTCGACGAAATATTGATTCAGCCGCCGCAGAGTCCAGAACCACCAGATCCAATCTAGACACCATCTTGGATGGGGTTCACCACCTCCATTGGTGCCTCTCCAATGATGCATGAGTAGTTCTTTGTAGACCTTCGGGTCCGTAGTTAGTAGCTATATGGCTTCCTATCTCTCTCTTGATTCTCAATACAATGGTCTCTTGGAGATCCATATGATGTAACTCTTTTGCGGTGTGTTTGTTGGGATCCGATGAACTTTGAATTTATGATCAGATCTATCTCTTTTTATATCCATGAAAGTATTTGAGTTTCTTTGATATCTTTTATGCATGATTTCTTATAGCCTCGTATTTCTTCTCCGATATTTGGGTTTTGTTTGGCCAACTTGATCTATTTATCTTGCAATGGGAAGAGGTGCTTTGTAGTGGGTTCGATCTTACGGTGCTTGATCCTAGTGACAGAAGGGGAACCGACACGTATGTATTGTTGCTACTAAGGATAAAACAATGGGGTCTATCTCTACATAGATAGATCTTGTCTACATCATGTCATCGTTCTTATTGCCTTGCTCCGTTTCTCCATGAACTTAATACACTAGATGCATGCTGGATAGCGGTCTATGTGTGGAGTAATAGTAGTAGGTGCAGGGAGGAGTCGGTCTACTAATATTGGACGTGATGCCTATGTAATGATCATTGCTTGGATATCGTCATGAGTATTTGAAGTTCTATCAATTGCCCAACAGTAATTTGTTCACCCACCGTTTAATATTTTTCTCGAGAGAAGCCACTAGTGAAACATGCGGCCCCCGGGTCTCTTTCTCATATTATTCGCCTTTGCGATCTATTTTCCTTTGCATTTATTTTCATATCTATTAAACCAAAAACCCAAAAATACCTTACAGAAATTTATTATTATTTATTTTATTTGGCGTTCGATCTATCAATCTACTACAAATTTACCTCACGTCTGTTTGCCTATCTTGAGGCGCCGTACCCCAGAAGGGATTGACAACCCCTTTAACACGTCGGGTTGTGAGAAGTTGTTATTTGTGTGTAGGTGTTGTTTACATTGTGTTGCTTGGTTCTCCTACAGGTTCGATAACCTTGGTTTCACATCTGAGGGAAATACCTAACCTACCGCCGTTGTGCTGCATCATCCCTTCCTCTTTGGGGAAATACCAACGTAGCTTCAAGCGACATCAAGTCACCATGGGCACTGGCATGGACAGGTCAAGAGAGTCTGCCTTGAGCTGTCTAGTGATTAGTCTCTGCATCATAAAGGCTGAAGGAGGTGATGGATCGACCAAAGGAGCTCTGACGTGAAGTGAGGCATCGAGCAAAGTTTGTTGTACCAAACTTGGTCGTGCACTGCTGATCAACAGGGAATTGATTGGTGCCAATGGAGTTGTCTGGAATGATTAACTATGGAAAGACTATCATCCTAGAGGTTTTGAGGATAAATGGACCAAGGATTAATATAGTTGCTTTGCAACTAACCAAAATGGTCCAGAAATGAGATTAGGAAAGGCCACTCACATGGAGTGTCCACTTGAGCTTAAATTTGGCAAGGCATTATGATTTGGACATATAGAAATGCTGTAAAAATTTCATACCAATTGGATTCACCAAAATAGTACTTGCTTCACAACTAATCTCTCTGTCCAGAAACTTGCAAAAATTCTAGAGAAATATTGGCTTGATGAATTGATCCCCAAATTGGTGGAGAGAGGTTTTATGGTCATGAGAATGTCATGGTAAATTTTCAGCCAAAATTAAGCAATAGAAAATATACTTGCTTCACAAACTGGAAATATTGACAGAACCAAAGATTTGATCCTGTGCTCACATAGGTCAAGGGATTGAGCTGAAATTTGGAGGAGGGTGATGTTATGGGCACAATAAGGAGTATGCAAAATTTAAACTCATTTTAATAACCCTAGCTATCACTTCCTTCACAAAGCTTCTGTTTGATAGAAACTTTGAAAATTAGCTGAGGAAGATTTGTTAGGAAAATAAAGTTGAATTTTTGCATGAGGCAATTATTTGGTTGTAGAATCATGCCCAAAATTTTTGGGGGCAAACAAGATAAGATAAATGGCACTTCCTTCACATAATGCCATTCAGGATAGAATAGCAAAAGGAATATTGGGGAATTATTTTTGAATTGACCAAGGAAATGTTTGGGCATATTTGAGCAACATATGATCCAAAGGAATTATGAGAATCATATGGTAATTTTTGGATGGACAGAAATATAGGTTTCTTCACAACCTAGGGCACTTGAGGTTATTCCTTTAATAGAAAATGAATTTTCCCCAAGAAAAAGGATTATGGAGTTGGGCTAGGATGGAAATGGCATAATCTTGGAATGAGTTGGAGGATGATGAGTCACTTGGGAGAGGAAGTGATGATGATCTGCCAGGTTTCAAGGCCACAGAACCACTCCAAAAAGAAAAACACAGCAAATCCAAATAAATCAAAGGAAAAAAGAAAAGGGCCAAAAACCAGGCTGTTACACCTTCTCCTTCACTCCTCTGCTCCTTCTGCACAAGCTCTACTCAAGCCGCCCGACCGACAATGCTGCGCGACCTACTGTCATCCGCCACATCTCCTACCGACGTTCCTGCAGCCACCGCCGGCTGTCATGGTCACCACCGATGGCTCATCCCCGTCAAGCCATGTGCTCCTCCTTGGCCGCACGACCACAACCTGCACCACTCCATGGCCGCAAGCATCCACCACGATCTGTACTCGTGCGGTCGTGCCTGAATTTTTCCATGAAGACACGCAGGGGAGTGACGCGGCGGCGCCGGTGCGTGGGGTCCCTGGCATTGAGCAACACGAAATATGATTGGGGGTCCGGGTTGCACTCGACGGCGGTCGGCGGAGACGAACTCGGCGGGCGAGCGGTGCGTGTAGGTCAGCGCACTCGACGGCGAGGAGGACAACGGAGACGAACTCGGCGTGCGAGCGGTGCGTGGAGGTCAGCGCACTCGATGGCGAGAAGGTCGGCAGAGACGAACTCGGTGGGCGAGCGGTGGGTGGAGGTCAACGCCTCCGCCTCCTCACCATGCCGCTGGATCCAAACGGTTGTTGGCGCGTGAAGGTCGGTGACGAGCTAGCAGGTACCACCGCCGCCGCGAGGAGCCCCAGTACGGCCACGACGATGACGTGCTCCATCCGGGCGCCGAGTAGGTTCAGCGCGGTGATCCCCTCTCCTAGCACCACGCTCAGACCAGCACCATCAGCAGCTTGCTCCTCACTATGCTCCCTGTCCGTAGACGCTGCGTAGAGAGAGCAGGAGTACGAGAAAGAGAGAGATAGGAATCTGGAGGTCAATTGGGGTTTCTTTCCACTTCAGCATATATATGTCAAAATCGGGATGGGAAAGCATCAAAACCAGTCAAAACCGAGAGGAGGGACGAAGCATGTCCAATTTTATGAGTTAGAGGTGTAAGTTGTCTGGTTTCGTTGTTAAGGGACCAAATTTAAACTCCGTCAAGGGATGGAAAATATGTTTTTCTCTAATTAAAACGTATGGTGATTAAGTAAACAATGGTTATACCCCGCAAAAAGAAGTAAACAATGGTCATAATAGCTTGAACTATCATCGTTGATCATGTCGCCCTTTGTGCATCCTCACCTTTGGTATGCTTGACTTGTGGCCGGGAGCTTCAGAGATAACTTTAGTTGCATGATCAAGCCTGACAGCGGGGATCCTAGATATTCATTATGGTATTGTGGTTAGGTCTTTTAGAGTTAGAGTTTCCCTCCCTAGTGGTAGCATTGTGGTGGTGATGGCGCTGTTATCTGGATCAATAGCATGATTTCCCCAACTCTCGATGCACCTTGCCGACAACGGTCTCATCGATGGCATAGAGGATGGTGTGGGTCATGTGGTCGCTCCTCTTATGAAATGGTGGATTTGATTGTCTCTTTGCTATGCAAGTGGTATTCAAAAGTGCCCTTCAACGGACTGTGCAGTGCCGCTTCGTGTCTTAGGCCTCTGGCTCCTTTTCCAAGCAGTGACATTAGAACAACTTTGATGTCATCAAGGAGCTTCTAAGGTAAGGCCACCTTGAACATGTCTAACTGTATTTTTGTAGTCATCCAGCCCCTTCATAGTGTCTTCTTTGGGATGGTGATATGTTTCCCAGATCGATGTCGACGATGTCTTCTAGCTCCAACCGACAACTTCTTGACCGTTGCATCAACAATGTTTATCTAGCTCTGATGTTGTTTCAAAGGTATAGGGGCGGCATCGAGCTTCACTCACCGTTCACCGCTAGGAGTGCAAGGTTTCGATTTCCCGATAGAAATGTGTGTAAGTTTTAATATCTTTAAGGATGGCTTGTAGGGTTGGTTGATTTTAACATGTGATTTCCTTGGTCCTTTTTTAAGGAAAGAAGTTTCTGAGTCTCTACATTTGGCAATCAATGTTTCCCTGCGAATAAATTTTGACTCATTTTAATGTGATGAGCTTTAAAGTAACATTTTTTCTACTTAACGGGGGCAATAGCATAATTACTTCCACAGGATTGCTAACGGGAGAAGGACAAATTGCATTTTCTCTCCAAATAGTGAAAGTACTATGATACAGGGAGAGAGTATCTGCTAGATCAAGCCTTTAATAGCATCTACAACCACTGATAGCTAATCCGAGTCCCTACATGCTTGTAGACGTGCTCGGACGGGCCTACGGACAGTGACCGTACGGGCATCAAATCTTGCATTTGCAACCACGGTCCCTATTTTCAAAACACCAAATCAATGCAAACACATGCTCTTCGATCATTTTGGACAAACATAGTATAGTGCACACAAATACAAATAGGTCATACATATAGTAAATAAAAATATGGTTCAAACATAAATATTGTTCATAGTGCATAATTGATAAAATAAAAGACTAAGACTAATTTACTGATTTCTAGTGTGTGTCCACATATGCTCGACATGATCATTCAGAAGTTACATATGCACCTGTTGATCTCGCAGTTGTCGATACATCTTCAGAAAGTTGGTAAAGCTCTCTGCCTCTTGTTCCAGGAGGTGGATCTAAACATCGGGATTCTCAAAGTCATGCATGTGCATTGCACCTTCACCCTCATCATCGACAATCATGTTGTGGAGAATTACACAACATGTCATGAGCTGCCAAAGTGTTTCCGGTTCCCACATCATCGCAGCTCCACGAAAATACCCCAACGAGCTAGGAGCACTCCAAATGCCCTCTCCACATCCTTCCTAGCGGCCTCTTGCAAAGTGGGTTTGTTTGTTGCCTTTGGGATCAGATATGATCTTTGCAAATGCCGCCCACTGAGGATAGGTACCATCAGCAAGGTAGTAGCCCATGGTGTAGTTGTGTGCATTGGCGGTATAGTTGCATGGTGGAGCTTCCCCATCACAGAGTCTTTTGAACAAAGGAGATAGTTGGAGCACATTGTGAAGGAAATATGCCCTAGAGGCAATAATAAAGTTGTTATTTTATATTTCCTTATTCATGATAAAGGTTTATTATTCATGCTATAATAGTATTGATCGGAAACTTAAATACATGTGTGAATACATAAACAAATACTGTGTCCCTAATAAGCCTCTACTAGACTAGCTCGTTGATCAAAGATGGTTAAGGTTTCCTAACCATGGACATGTGTTGTCATTTGATAACGGGATATTGATCGTTCAGTTTATTGCTATTGCTTTCTTCATGTCAAATATTGATCGTTAGCTTAGCATATTGATCGTTCAGTTTATTGCTATTGCTTTCTTCATGTCAAATACATATTCCTTCAACTATGAGATTGTGCAACTCCCGGATACCAAAGGAATGCATTGTGTGCTATAAAACGTCACAACGTAACTGGTGATCATAAAGATGCTCTACAGGTATCTCTAAAGGTATTTGTTGAGTTGGCATAGATCGATATTAGGATTTTCACTCCGAGTATCGGAGAGGTATCTCCGGGCCCTCTCGGTAATACACATCATAAGCTTGCAAGCAAATGACTAAGGAGTTAGTCACGAGGTTATGTATTATAGAAAGAGTAAAGAGACTTGCTGGTAACGATATTGAACTAGGTATGAAGATACCGGCGATCGAATCTCGGGCAAGTAACATATCGATGGACAAAGGGAATTACGTATGTTGTCATAACGGTTGGACTGATAAAGATCTTCGTAGAATATGTACGAGCCAATATGGGCATCCAGGTTCCACTATTGGTTATTGATCGGAGAGGTGTCTCGGTCATGTCCACATAGTTCTCGAACCCGTAGGGTCCGCACGCTTAACGTTCATTGACGATATAGTGTTATATGAGTTACATGATTTGGTGACCAAATGTTGTTCGGAGTCCCGGATGAGATCACGGACATGACGAGGAGTCTCGAAATGGTCGAGAGGTAAATATTGATATATAGAATGATGGTATTCGGACACCGGAATGGTTTCGGAGTGCACCAGGTACTTGATACGTCTCAACATACCTATAATTTTTTATTGTTCCATGGTATTATATTATCTGTTTTGGATGTTTTATATGCATTAATATGCTATTTTATATGATTTTTGGGACTAACCTATTAACCTAGAGCCCAGTGCCAGTTTCTGTTTTTCCATGTTTTAGAGTTTCGTAGAAAAGGAATACCAAGCGGAGTCCAAATGGAATGAAACTTTCGCGATGATTTTTCTTGGAGCAGAAGACATCCAGAGGGCTTGGAGTGCACGTCAGGAAAGCCACGAGGCAGCCACAAGGTCGGAGGTCGCGCCCAAGGGGTAGGGCGTCATGTCTACTACGCATCTTTATTCTTGTCGACTCGTGTTGGGCCTTCAAGCGCAGAGTTTTGTAGGACAATAGCAATTTTCCCTCAAGTGGATGACCTAAGGTTTATCAATCCGTGGGAGGTGTAGGATGAAGATACACTGGTGCGTGTCGGTCCTAAACAAATGGGTTTTAACCCCTTTCCGCTACGGCATTTGGAACCGTCGGCAAGTGAGTGTGGGCGATAGGGGGGTCCTTCCCACACGACCCAGAAACCATCGGGGATATGCCCTCCTGGCACACACGCTCGGCAAAATGAGGTCGTGTGCGACCGGCGAGCGCTCAAATATGGAAATACGTACAGTACCGCTAAAAAAATACAATTATACGGCGAAATTTTTTCCGGTCGCAAGTACATCCCACACAGTCAGTCTCCACCAAACGTTTCCGTTCGTATGTACATCCCACACAGTCGCTCCAAGGAAAACGTTTCCGTTCACAGGTACATCACACACAATTTTTCCCATTAAATCGTTTGTGATAGCGTTGCCATTGCACACGATATTAATAATTTTATCGTTTGCGTTATTGAATGCATCACACACGGTGCATAGAAGAAACTGTGTGGCAAAGGCCGACCATCACACACACTTTTTATGTGGTAAATGTTTGCGCAAGGTGGTCTAGCGCAAACAGTTTTCAAGAGAAAGTCGTATGTGCAGTGGAGACTGATCGCACGCGTAGTGGATCGTAGAAACGTTTCTGATCTCCACGTATATCGCAGACGTTTCACTTTTGCAAACCGTGTGTAGTGTAATCCCTAATTAATCCCTAATTTAAAATCACATGTTTTGAATTTGAAAGTAGGCAATCACTTATTTCATATCCAACCATGTTTATTACAAATATAGGTTCAACCACGAATCCATAATTCGATGCACAGATACATATACTGAAGAAATACAGAAGCACCAAGTAAATAATGATGAACCATAGTTGTACTAAAGACTGTAAAGAGAGAGGCGAGAAACATTCTGGTTGCTGGAGAAGGTGAAGTGGAATGCCCATATTGTGCCCTCCTCCATGTGTAATGCATGCACGACGCTAGGCCAACCCCTTGTGATGGCTGCCCGTCCATCTTTCACTGTCTTTATTAGGACTTCTCGATGCTCATTGTAGTATGGATGAAATACTTTAACCTTCATTGTGTGTCCACCAATCATGTACTTTGCGAGGTAATCTTGAGTGAACTGCTTCGGGAACCACTGGGAACGAAAAAGATTCAGACATTATTGTCTAACAACTCATTATGGGCAGTTACAAGAGAAGGCTGCAGAGTTTGTAGTTACCATCCTACAACTCACTGTTGTGTTGGATAGAGCATAAACAAATAATTTGCTTGCCACCATTTGTATCTTTTTGCTAATAATCCTTATCAGTTTCCTCACTTGATGCTTGTTCATCAATATCTCATTGCCCCATAAGCAAAAAGGGTCAATGCGTGGATCCTTGCCAAGGGCATATGTACCTACAAGCAACAAGTCAATATTAGAAGCTAACTAGTGCCCAGGCCTGGATCTATATGCACTACATTATGGAACGATGTGGGGAGTACAAGTCGAGGGATGAAGCTAACCTCAGTGGAAAATGGTGGCCACTCCCGTTTTTGTGCTGCATAAGTAGTGGAAAGGCATGATAAGTACAACAATCTTAACATCAAACAAATATAGCAAAGGTAAACAACATCATCTCCAAATGATAGCTTGAATGTGTTGGTTTCAGCATGCTGTTAAACCAGATATAAAATGGAAGGCAATGTAACCGACAGCAGGCTTAACAACCATCAAATATTGCAATTCAAACTGGTATGGTTGAAAATGAATAGAACATAGGTAATGCTTAAACATCACACTGGATAAATGTGTAAAACTGAAATAAAGGGCATGTGTTAACTACACCAGGAATAACTGGAACCAAATATAGTCGTTCGAACTGGTATTAATGTAGTCGAGCGGCACAGTTCCGATTTGCACATAATGAACAACACATTGTGAATGACTGAAATAAACAAGGCATAACTGACCAGTATAACAACCAAATATAGCCATTGAAAACTGGACAGAGTCTCACTGCAACCAACCTAACAAGCAAATATAGATAAACAGGGCATATGCTTGAAAACTGGACAAATGTTCACTACAACCAACCTAACAAGCAGATAAAGATAAACAAGGCATCTGCTTGATAACTGGACATGCTAAAAAAACAACCTAACAACCAAATACAGATAAACAAGGCATCTTCTTGATAACTGGACAAATACTCACTTCAACCAAACTAAGAACCAGATATAGATAAACAAGGCATCTGCTCGATAACTGAAAAAAATGCTCACTCCAACCAACCTAACAACCAAATACAGATAAACAAGACATCTACTCACTATAAACAACCAAATATAGCCATTCGTGGAACTTAAGTGGACAATTCATACTTAAACATCACATAGACCTATTGAACAATACATTTTTGCATAACTAAAATAATTAAACATGGCACTGTTAAAGCACCGCACGACAAATGCTACCACAACAAAGGGTACGGGTTGGCAAGCTAGAAAAGGTAATATTTGCTGATAGAATGTTGCCTCACATTTCATGGACGGGATCCTTCCAGTTGGAAGAGCACAGACCCATGGTGCCCTCTCTGATGCCACAGATGGGTTGTTTCACCTTGGAAGAACCTTCATGGGTGCCCTCCTCGTGGTCGTGGTCGATGAGGTCTGACTTGGAAATTGACGATCCCAAGCCGCCGCTGTAGAACGTGTCCTTCAGAAGTGACAAAATGGGCTCGATGGCATATAAAGCTCGCAAAATCTTGACCACTTGGCAGAGGAGATCAGGGTAGGTCCGTCGAAGATTTCGACGGCGGTTGAACCAGAGGGGTTGGGGATGGACCACTTAACCTGTGACATGGCCCGCATGAAGCCGTGGGTGTCGACGAGCTTGATGTCATAGCCAGCTTTCCCAAGATACAGTAATACACTAGCCTGCTAAGATGAAGCCTTCGGCATGGCAACATAGTCAACGTCTTCGCCGGCTTCCGTGATGATGTGTTTCTCTGGGATCGACAGGTCAGGGCGAACGGCGGCCACCTCGCCAACGTCCGCTGGAGAGGCCATGATAAACCTCTTCTTGGCCAAATGCTCGTCGGGCTCCCCGGGATACGTGGTCGAGATTAGGCTGTGACATTCTGGAGCAGGGGATGTGGATCTGGCGGGGAGGGACACCGCATGCCTCATCTAAAAACTCAGGGGAGTGGGGCGATGGTATGGTAAACGCTGGGTAACCTGAACTTTATTATCTAAGCTAGGAGGAACAGGCAGACCGGCAGGGGTTGGCGGCGGCGCCGGCAGCGGCCGCGAGCTAGGGTTCGAGGGGGGGTGGTGTTTGAGGATATGCCACGGCTACTGAAAATTTTAGTAATGGTGGGTGGAGATGGTGGTGGACGAGGGAGGGCGACGATTCAAATGCCTCGGCTACTGCAATTTTACTATAAGGTCGGTGTTGGAGGAGTGTGGACGACGGTTGAAGTACGGCGGCTACTAAAATTTGGGTAAAGGAATTGATGCGGGGAAGGAGTGCCCAAGATCGCGCATGGTCCAATAACAATATGCATGTATAATAATAAGGAAAAGTGGCGCGGATCCGCCGATTTTTGCAACGCTCAAGGCGGGTAGTTTGTTTTTTATATTTCTAGCTAGCTGGTCTATCGCACACGGTTCGTCCTAATTTCCAAATAAACTTACGCGCCTTTAGCTTGCACGGGTGGTGGTTTTACAATGCACTTGCATCGCACCCGGTTAAGCCAGTACCTTCACCCTTTGCTCGCGCTTGCGCAGTCATGGTGATTTCAGCGCACTTGCTCTTCTTCATATACATGCTTGGCCTTCAATGCAAGATTGATTTTTGATGTTGAGGTACCATGCATGGCAAGATGTTTTGTAGCATTTGCCTTTGAATCTTCAAATAGTTGGAAAGTGGATATGATGTCATCCGGAGTCATTTCCTTGAATCCATGGTGTTGTCTTATGTCCCACACCATTTGGTGATGATATGGATAGTCTCTCTCAAACGATCCTACAGCCAAATACAAGAAATCTCTTGTGTCCCCAACACACCCAATACAATGGCAAATTGTATAGGTGCACTAGTTTGGCGAAGAGATGGTGATAAAAGTGTAATATTGATGGTAGAAATATATTTTTATAATCTGAATAAATAAAAACAGAAAGGTAGCAAATAGTAAACGGGCACAAAAATGGTATTGCAATGCTTGAAAATGAAGCCTAGGGTCCGTACTTTCGATAGTGCAATCTCTCAACAGTAGTAATATAATTGGATCATATAACCACCCCTCAAGTGCGATGAAGAATCACTCCAAAGTTCCTATCTAGCGGAGAACATAAGAATAAATTGTTTGTAGGGTACGAAAACACCACAAAGCTATTCTATCCATTCGATCTATTCAAGAGTTCGTACTAAAATAACACAAAGCTATTCTTTCCGTTCGATCTATCCTAGAGTTTGTACTAAAATAACACCAAAGCAAATTCATATTCATAATACTCAATCCAACACAAAGAACTTCAAAGAGTGCCACAAGATTTCTACCGGAGAAACAAAGACAAGAACATGCATCAACCACTATGCATAGATTACCCCAATGTCACCTCGGGAATCCGCGAGTTGAGTGCCAAAACATATATCAAGTGAATCAATACGATACCCCATTGTCTCCACGAGTATTCAATTGCAAGACATATATCAAGTGTTCTCAAATCCATAAAAGTATTCAATCCGATAACAATGAAATCTCAAAGGGAAAAACTCAATTCATCACAACAAGATAGAGAGGGGAAAACACCATATGATCCGACTATATTAACAAAGCCCGCGATACATCAAGATCATGACATCTTCGGTGTACAAACCCTCAGCCCAGAGGGTGGACTACTCCCTCCTCATCGTGGTGGCCGTCGGGATGATGAAGATGGCCATCGGAGATGATTCCCCCCTCCGACAGGGTGCCGGAAAGGATCTAGATTGGTTTTTGGTGGCTACAGAGCCTTGCGATGGCGAAACTTCTGATCTAGGTTAACCCTGAAGGTTTTTGGAATTTTTGGGAATTTATAGGGTAAAGAGGGGTGTGGGAGGCCATCAAGGTGGGCACAACCCACCTTGGTGCGTCTGGGCCCCTAGGCACGCCCTGGTGGGTTGTGCCCCCTGGGGCACCCCTAGATGCTGCTCTGGCCCATTGGTGGTCTTCTGGTCCATAAAAAATCCACAAAAAGTTTCACGGTGTTTGGACTCCATTTGATATTGATTCCCCGCGATGTAAAAATCATGCAAAAAACAACAACTGGCACTTGGCACTATGTCAATAGGTTATTCCCAAAAATGATATAAAATGACTATAAAATGCTTATAAAACATCCAAGAATGATAATATAACAACATGGAACAATCAAAAATTATAGATACGTTGGAGACGTATCATGGTGCGCCCCCACCCTTGTGGGACCCTCGTGACTCCACCGACCTATTTCTTCCACCTATATATATTCTCAAATATCCCAAAACCTACCAGGAGATCCATGAAACCACTTTTCCACCTCCACAACCTTCTGTATCCGTGAAATCCCATCTAGGGGCCTTTTTTGGCGTACTGCCAGAGGGGGATTCGATCACCGAGGGCTTCTACATCAACACCATTGCCTCTCCGATGAAGCTTGAGTAGCTTACCTCAGACCTACGGGTCCATAGCTAGTAGCTAGATGGCTTCTTCTCTCTCTTTGATTCTCAATACAAAGTTCAACTCGATGTTCTTGGAGATCTATTCGATGTAATACTCTTTTGTTGTGTGTTTGCTGAGATCTTATGAATTGTGGATTTATGATCAGCTTATCTATGAATATTATTTGAACTCCTCTGAATTCTTATACGCATGATTTGATATATTTGCAAGTCTCTTCGAACTATCAATTTGGTTTGGCCAACTAGATTGGGTTTTCTTGCAATGGAAGAAGTGCTTAGCTTTGGGTTCAATCTTGCGGTGCTTGATCCTAGTGACAGAAGGGGAACCGACACGTATTGTATTGTTGCCCTCGAGGATAACAAGATGGGGTTTCCATCATATTGCTTGAGTTTATCTCGCTACATCATGTCATCTTTCTTAATGCATTACTCTGTTCTTATGAACTTAATACTCTAGATGTAGGCAGGAGTCGGTCGATGTGTGGAGTAATAGTAGTAGATGCAAAACCGTTTTGGTCTACTTGACATGGACGTGATGCCTATATTCATGATCATTGCCTTAGATATCATCATAACTTTGCGATTTTTTATCAATTGCTCGGCAGTAATTTGTTCACCCACCGTAATATTTTCTATCTTGAGAGAAGCCTCTAGTGAAACCTATGGCCCCCGGGTCTGTTTTCCATCATATAAGTTTCCGATCTACAATTTTAGTTTCCTATTTACATTCTTTGCAACCTTTTACTTTCCATTCCATAAACCAAAAATACCAAGAATATTACTTTGTCGTTTATCCATCTATATTAGATCTCACTTTGCAAATAACCGTGAAGGGATTGACAACCCCTTTGTCGCGTTGGATGCAAGTTGGTGTTTGTTTCTGCGGGTATTCGGTGGCTTGTTGCGTTGTCTCCTACTGGATTGATACATTGGTTCTCAAAAGCTGAGGGAAATACTTACTCTACTTTGCTGCATCACCCTTTCCTCTTCAAGGGAAAAACCAACGCAAGCTCAAGAGGTAGCAGGAAGAATTTTTGGCGCCATTGCCGGGGAGAATTTCTAGTGCCATTCCCGGGGAGATCTACGCCAAGCCGAGACATACCAAGTACCCATTATAAACTCTCATCCCTCACATTACATTGTTTGCGATTCGCCTCTCATTTTCCCCTGCCCCACTTCTAAAACGATTTTTGAAAAGATTTGGCTTTTCTTCACCCCTCTTCTGTTCGTCTTCTTCATTTGATTTTTGTGTGCTTGTGTGTTGGATTGCTTGCTTTGTCACGATGGCTCAAGATAATACCAAATTGTGTGACTTTTCCAATACCAACAACAATGATTTTGTTAGTACTCAAATTGCTCCCGCTACTAATGCGGAATCTTATGAAATTAATACCGCTTTGCCGAATCTTGTTATGAAAGGTCAATTTTCCGGCCTTCCCAATGAAGATGCCGCATCACATCTTAATAATTTTGTTGATTTGTGTGATATGCAAAAGAAAAAAGATGTGGACAATGATATTTCTAAATTGAAGCTATTTACGTTCTCACTTCGAGATCGTGCTAAAACTTGGTTTTCATCTTTGCCTAAAAATAGTATTGATTCATGGAATAAGTGTAAAGATGCTTTTATTTCCAAGTATTTTCCTCCTACTAAGATCATCTCCCTTAGGAACGACATTATGAATTTTAAGCAACTTGATCATGAACATTTTGCACAATCTTGGGAGAGGGTGAAATTGATGATATGAAATTGCCAGAGTCATGGTTTGAATTTGTGGATGATTATACAATTTTTTTATGACGGATTGATTTTTGCTTCTAGAAATGTTTTAGATTCGGTCACGGGAGGTACTTTTATGGAAATTACTTTAGGAGAAGCTACTAAACTCCTAGATAATATTATGGTTAATTATTCTCAATGGCATACCGAAAGATCTTCTACTAGTAAAAAAGTGCATGCGATTGAAGAGATTAATGTTTTGAGTGGAAAGATGGATGAGCTTATGAAATTATTTGCTAGCAAGAGTGCTCCTACTGATCCTAATGATATGCCTTTGTCTATTTTGATTGAGAATAATCATGAATCTATGGATGTGAATTTTGTTGGTAGGAACAATTTTAGTAATAATGCGTATAGAGGTAATTTTAATCCAAGGCCGTTCCCTAGTAATTCCTCTAATAATTATGGTAATTCCAACAACAATTCTTATGGAAATTATAATAAGATCCCCTCTGATTTTGAGAATAATGTTAAATAATTTATTGGTTCGTAGTAGAAGTTCAATGCTTTGATTGAAGAAAAATTTCTTAAGATTGATGATTTGGCTAGTAACGTGGATAGAATTTCTCTTGATGTTGATTCTTTGAAACTTAGATCTATTCCACCTAAGCATGATATCAATGAGTCTCTCAAAGCCATGAGAATTTCCATTGATGAGTGCAAAGAAAGAACCGCTAAGATGCGTGCTAAAAAGATTGGTTTATAAAAGCGTGTTCTTCTAGTTTCTATGAGAATAATGATGAAGATCTTAAAGTAATTGATTTGACTCCTATTGAATCTTTGTTTTCCAATGTAAATCTTGATAAAGATGTGACTGGAGATGAATCAACTTTAGTTAAAAGACATCCCAATGATTCAGATTTTTTAGATCTTGATGCAAAAATTGATAAAAGTGGGATTGGAGTGGTCAAAACTTTAGGTAGCAATGAACCCACTCTTTTGGATTTCAAGGACATTAATTATGATAATTTCTCTTTAATAGATTGTATTTCCTTGTTTCAATCCATGTTGAATGCTCCTCATGCTTATAATCAAAACAAAGCTTTTACTAAACATATTGTTGATGCTATGATGCAATCTTTTGAAGAAAAGCTTGAATTGGAAGTTTCTATTCCCAGAAAACTTTATTATGAGTGGGAACCTACTATTAAGATTAAGATTAAATATTATGAATTCTATGCCTTGTGTGATTTGGGTGCTAGTGTTTCTATGATTCCAAAAACTTTACGTGATATGTTAGGTTTCCATGAATTTGATGATTGTTTCTTAAATTTTCATCTTGCGGATTCCACTATTAAGAAACCTATGGGAAGGATTAATGATGTTCTTATTGTTGCAAATATAAATTATGTGCCCATAGATTCCATTGTTTTTATATAGATTGCAATCCTACATGTCCTATTATTCTTGGTAGACCTTTCCTTAGAACGATTGGTGCAATTATTGATATGAAAGAAGGAAACATTAGATTTCAATTTACGTTACGGAAAGGCATGGAACACTTCCCTCGAAAGAAAATTAAATTTCCTTATGAATCTATTATGAGAGCCACTTATGGATTGCCTACCAAAGATGGCAATACCTAGATCTATTCTTGCTTGTTATGCCTAGCTAAGGGCGTTAAACGATAGCGCTTGTTGGGAGGCAACCCAATTTTATTTTTGTTTTTTATTTTTAGGTGATGTTTTGCAATAAATATTTCATCTAGCCTCTGGTTAGATGTGGTTTTGTGTTTTAATTAGTGTTTTTGCCAAGTAAGCCCTTTAGGATAGCTTACGGTAATAGTTTATTTGATCTTGCTGAAAAACAGGAACTTTTGCACCCATGAAAACAATTTTCATTTTTGGAAGGAGCGCGATAAAATATTGATTCTTTTTGGAGAAGATTAATAGATAAATTTTTTATTAGGACTTCCTAATTTCTCAGGATTTTTGCAGTTACATAAGTATTCAAAATATCCAGATTTCTACAGACTGTTCTGTTTTTGACAAATTCTGTTTTTCGCATGTTGTTTGCTTATTTCGATGAATCTATGGCTAGTATCGGGTGTATGAACCATGGAAAAATTGGAATACAGTAGATATTACACCAAATAAATAATTAGTTCACAACAGTACCAAAAGTGGTGATTTATTTTTTAATACTAACGGAGCTTACGAGATTTTCGGTTGAAGTTTCGTGTTGTGAAGTTTTCAAGTTTTGGGTAAGGATTTGATGGACTATGGAATAAGGAGTGTCAATAGACTAAGCTTGGGGATGCCCAAGGCACCCAAGGTAATATTCAAGGACAACCAAGAGCCTAAGCTTGGGGATGCCCCGGGAAGGTATCCCCTCTTTCGTCTTCATCTATCGGTAACTTTACTTGAGAGTATATTTTTATTCACCACATGATATGTGTTTTGCTTGGAGCGTCTTGTATGATTTGAGTCTTTTCTTTTTAGTTTTCCACAATCATCCTTGATGTACACACCTTTTGAGAGAGACACGCATGAATCATGATTTATTAGAATACTCTATGTGCTTCACTTATATCTTTTAAGCTAGGCAATTTTTGCTCTAGTGCTTCACTTATATCTTTTAGAGCACAACGGTGGTTTTATTTTATCGAAATTGATGAACTCTGGTACCTCACTTATATTATTTTGAGAGTCTTTAAAAACAGCATGGTAATTTTCTTTGGTTATAAAATTAGTTCTAATATGATAGACATCCAAGAGGGATATAATAAAAACTTTCATATAATGTGCATTCAATACTATGAGAAGTTTGATTCCTTATGATTGTTTTGAGATATGAAGATGGTGATATTAGAGTCATGCTAGTAAGTAGTTGTGAATTTGAGAAACACTTGTGTTAAGATTTGTGAGTCTCGTAGCATGCACGTATGGTGAACCGTTATGTAACGAAGATGGAGCATGAGATATTTTTTTGATTGTCTTCCTTATGAGTGGCGGTCGGGGATGAGCGATGGTCTTTTCCTACCAATCTATCCCCCGAGAAGCATACGTGTAGTACTTTGCTTCGATGACTAATAGACTTCTGCAATAAGTATGTTAGTTCTTTATGACTAATGTTGAGTCCATGGATTATACGCACTCTCACCTTCCGCCATTGCTAGCCTCTCTAGTACCGCGCAACTTTCGCTGGTACCATAAACCCACCATATACCTTCCTCAAAACAGCCACCATACCTACCTATTATGGCATTTCCATAGCCATTCCGAGATATATTTCCATGCAACTTTCCACCGTTCCATTTATTATGACACGCTCCATCATTGTCATATTGCTATGCATGATCATGTAGTTGACATCGTATTTTTGGCAAAGCCACCATTCATAATTCTTTCATACATGTCACTCGTGATTCATTGCACATCCCGGTACACCGCTGGTGGCATTCACATAGATTCATATTTTTCTAGTATCGAGTTGTAATTTTTGATTTGTAAGTAAATAGAAGTGTGATGATCTTCATTATTAGAGCATTGCCCCATGTGAGGAAATAAAAAAAGGAGATAAAGGCCAAATAAAATAAGGAAGGCCCAAAAAATGAGAGAAAAAGAGAGAGAAGGGACAATGTTACTATCCTTTTGCCACACTTGTGCTTCAAAGTAGCACCATGATCTTCATGATAGAGAGTCTCCTATATTGTCACTTTCATATACAAGTGGCAATTTTTCATTATAGACCTTTGCTTGTATATTCCAACGATGGGCTTCCTCAAAATGCCCTAGGTCTTCATGAGCAAGCAAGTTGGATGCACACCCACTTAGTTTTCTTTTTGAGCTTTCATAAACTTATAGCACTAGTGCATCCGTTGCATGGCAATCCCTACTCACTCACATTGATATCTATTCATGGGCATCTCCATAGCCTGTTGATACGCCTATTGATGTGAGACTATCTCCTTCTTTTTGTCTTCTTCACAACCACCGTCAGTTCCACCTATAGTGCTATGTCCATGGCTCACGCTCATGTATTGTGTGAAAGTTGAAAAAGTTTGAGAACCTCAAAAGTATGAAACAATTGCTTGGCTTGTCATCGTGGTGGTGCGTGATTTGAGTATTTTGTGTAATGAAGATGGAGCATAGCCAGACTATATGATTTTGTAGGGATAAGCTTTCTTTGGACATGTTATTTTGAGAAGACATAATTATTTTGTTAGTATGCTTGAAGTATTATTGTTTTTATGTCAATATTAAACTTTTGTTTTGAATCATACGGATCTGAACATTCATGCCACAATAAAGAGAATTGCATGGATAAATATGTTAGGTAGCATTCCACATCAAAAATTCTATTTCTATCATTTACCTACTCGAGGACGAGCATGAATTAAGCTTGGGGATGCCTCACATGCCTCCAATGTATCTATAATTTTTGATTGTTCCATGCTATTATATTATCTGTTTTGGATGTTTTATATGCATTAATATGCTATTTTATATGATTTTTGGGACTAACCTTTTAACTTAGAGCCCAGTGCCAGTTTCTGTTTTTTCCTTGTTTTAGAGTTTTGCAGAAAAGGGATACCAAACGGAATGAAACTCTCGCGATGATTTTTCTTAGACCAGAAGACATCCAGAGGGCTTGGAGTGCACGTCAGGAAAGCCACGAGGCATCCACAAGGTCAGAGGGCGCGCCCAGGGGCCTAGGGCGCCCCCCACCCTTGTCGGCCCCTCGTGACACCACCGGCCTATTTCTTCCGCCTATATATTCTCAAATATCCCAAAACCTATCAGGAGAGCCACGAAACCACTTTTCCACCGCTGCAACCTTCTGTACCCATGTGATCCCATCTAGGGGCCTTTTTCGGTGTCCTGCTGGAGGGGGATTCAATCATGGAGGGCTTCTGCATCAACACCATTACCTCTCCGATGAAGCGTGAGTAGTTTACGTCAGACCTACGGGTCCATAGCTAGTATCTAGATGGCTTCTTCTCTCTCTTTGATTCTCAATACAAAGTTCTCCACGATGTTCTTGGAGATCTATTCGATGTAATACTCTTTTGCGGTGTGTTTGTCAAGATCCTAGGAATTATGGATTGATGATCAGCTTATCTATGAATATTATTTGAATCTCCTCTGAATTCTTATATGCATGATTTGATATCTTTGCAATTCTCTTCGAACTATCGATTTGGTTTGGCCAACTAGATTGGCTTTTCTTGCAATGGGAGAAGTGCTTAGCTTTGGGTTCAATCTTGCGGTGCTTGATCCTAGTGACAGAAGGGGAACCGACATGTATTGTATTGTTGCCATCGAGGATAACAAGATGGGGTTTTCATCATATTGCTTGTGTTTATCCCGCTACATCATGTCATCTTTCTTAATGCGTTACTCTGTTCTTATGAACTTAACACTCTAGATGCACGCAGGAGTCGGTCGATGTGTGGAGTAATAGTAGTAGATGTAGAATCGTTCCGGTCTATTTGACACGGACGTGATGCCTATATTCATGATCATTGCCTTAGATATCATCATAACTTTGCGCTTTTCTATCAATTGCTCGACAATAATTTTTTCACCCACCATAATATTTTCTATCTTGAGAGAAGCCTCTAGTGAAACCTATGGCCCCTGGGTCTATTTTCATCATATAAGTTTCGGATCTAAAATTTTAGTTTCTTATTTACTTTCTTTGCAATCTTTTACTTTCCGTTCCATAAACCAAAAATACCAAAAATATTACTTTGCCGTTTATCCATCTATATCAGATCGCACTTTGCAAATAACTGTGAAGGGATTGACAACCCCCTTGTCGCGTTGGGTGCAAGTTCGTGTTTGTTTGTGCAGGTATTCGGTGGCTTGTTGCGTTGTCTCCTACTACATTGATACCTTGGTTCTCAAAAGCTGAGGGAAATACTTACTCTAGTTTGCTGCATCACCCTTTCCTCTTCAAGGGAAAAACCAACGCAAGCTGAAGAGGTA
Organism: Triticum urartu; assembly: GCF_056163025.1. NCBI lineage: Eukaryota > Viridiplantae > Streptophyta > Magnoliopsida > Poales > Poaceae > Triticum > Triticum urartu. The sequence continues at coordinate 390,044,531 of NC_141873.1, read as the reverse complement.
GTAGTAGTCATCGGGTCACTGGAAGGGGTTTTGGACACCCCCGGTAAGTTTATGGGCCTAATGGGCCAAAGGAGGGGACAGACCAGCCCACTTGGGGGCTGGTACGCCCCTCTACATGGCCGGCCGACCCTAGGTGAAGGAAAGGGGAGGGGTGTGAAGGAAATATGCCCTAGAGGCAATAATAAAGTTGTTATTTTATATTTCCTTATTCATGATAAAGGTTTATTATTCATGCTAGAATTGTATTGATCGGAAACCTAAATACATGTGTGAATATATAAACAAACACTGTGTCCCTAGTGAGCCTCTACTTGACTAGCTCGTTGATCAAAGATGGTTAAGGTTTCCTAACCATGGACATGAGTTCTCATTTGATAACGGGATCACATCATTTGGAGAATGATGTGATGGAAAAGACTCATCCATTCGCTTAGCATTATGATCGTTTAGTTTTATTGCTATTGCTTTCTTCATGTCAAATACATATTTCTTCGACTATGAGATTATGCAACTCCCGGATACCAGAGGAATGCCTTATGTGTTATCACACGTCACAACGTAACTGGGTGATTATAAAGATGCTCTACATGTATCTCTGAAGATGTTTGTTGAGTTGGCATAGATCGAGATTAGTATTTGTTACTCCGAGTATCATAGAGGTATCTCTCGGCCCTCATGGTAATGCACATCATAAGCTTGCAATCAAACGACTAAGGAGTTATTCACGGGGTGATGTATTATGGAACGAGTAAATAGACTTGTCTGTAACGAGATTGAACTAGGTATGAAGATACCGATGATTGAATCTCGGGCAAGTATCATACCGATAGACAAAGGGAATAATGTATGTTGTCATAACGGTTCGACCGATAAAGATCTTCGTAGAATATGTAGGAACCAATATGAGCATCCAGGTTCCGCTATTGGTTATTGACCAGGGAGGTGTCTCAGTCATGTGTACATAGTTCTCGAACCCTTAGGGTCCGCACGCTTAACGGTCGATGACGATATAGTATTATATGAGTTATGTGATTTTGGTGACCGAATGTTGTTCGAAGTCCCGGTTGAGATCATGGACATGACGAGGAGTCTCGAAATGGTCGAGAGGTAAAGATTGATATATAGGACGATAGTATTTGGAAGGGGCTGGTGCGCCCCCCATATGGGCCGAACCAAGGGGAGAAGGAAAGAGGGGAAGTGAAAGGAAAGGGGGCTTCGGCCTCCCCCTTCCCTTTCTCCCCTTATCTTTCCTTCCCCCTCCGGCAAATATGGCAGGGGGGCGCGCGGCTTGGGAGGAGCCCAAGTAGGATTCGGTCCTACTTGGGGCGCCTCCTAGCCTCGCGCCTCCCCCTCCCACCTATATATATGTGCGTGGGCTCCACTAGCACACACCAGACAATTGCTTAGCCGTGTGCGACGCCCCCCTCCATCGTTTACACCCCTGGTCATATTTTCATAGTGCTTTGGTGAAGCCCTACAGAGATCAGTTCACCATCACTGTCACCATGCCATCATGCGGACGGAACTCATCTACTACCTTGATGTCTTGCTAGATCAAGAAGGCGAGGGACGGCACCGAGTTGAACATGTGCAGAACTCAGAGGTGCCGTGTGTTCGGTACTTGATCGGTCGGGCCTAGAAGAAGTTCGACTACATCAACCGTGTTGTTAAACGCTTCCACCTACGGTCTAGGAGGATATGTAGACACATTCTCCCCCTCATTGGTATGCATGTCCATGGATAGATCATTGCATGTGCGTAGATTTTTTTTGTTTTCCATGCAACGATTCCCAACAGGGTTGCCCCTCCTGCCTTTCCCTCCTCAGGAGAGAAAGGAAAGGGGGGCGCCACCTCCTCCTTCCTTCCTCGCAAGGGCCACTTGGGGAGGACCCCAAGTAGGATTAGGCTTATTGGGGGCGCCTCCTAGATACTCCCGCCTCCCCCCACTTATATATTTGTGGGTGGGGGCGCCTAGCACAACCACGACAATTGCTTAGCCATGCATGGCTCCCCCCTCCACAGTTTACACCCTTGGTCATATTTTCGTAGTGCTTAGGCGAAGCCCTGCGGATATCACTTCACCGTCACCACGTCGTCGTGTTGCCGGAACTCATCCACTACCTCGCCGTCTTGCTGGATCAAGAAGGCGGAGAACGTCACCGAGCTGATCGTGTGCTGAACATGTAGGTGATGTACGTTCGGTACTCGATCGGTTGGAGCGCGAAGAAGTTCGACTACATCAACCACGTTAATAAATGCTTCCGCTTACGGTCTACTAGGGTATGTAGACACACTCTCCCCTCTCGTTGCTATGCATCTCCATGGATAGATCTTGCGTGTGCAGAGATTTTTTTTTTGTTTTCCATGCAACGTTTCCCAACAGTGGCATCTGAGCCAGGTCTATGTGTAGATGATATGCACGAATAGAACACAAAGAGTTGTGGGCGGTGATGGTCATACTGCTTACCACTAACATCTTATTTTGATTCATTGGTATTGTGGGATGAAGCGGCCCGAACCAACATTACATGTCCACGCACATGTGACCGGCTCCACCGACTGACATGCAACTAGTTTTGCATAAAAGTGGCTGGCGGGTGTCTGTTTCTCCTACTTTAGTTGAATCGAATTTGACTACGGCCGGTCCTTGAAGAAGGTTAAAACAACAAACTTTATGAATCACCATTATGGTTTTCTTGTGTAGGTAAGAACGGTTCTTGCTAGAAGCCCGTAGCAGCCATGTAAAACTTCAAACAACAAAGTAGAGGACGTCTAACTTGTTTTTGCAGGGCATGTTGTGATGTGATATGGTCAAGATATGATGTGATATATGTTTACGTATGAGATGATCATGTTTTGTAATATTGATAGCCGGCAGGAGGGTTAGGTTTGTCTCTTTATTATATGAAGTGAAAACGACATGTAATTGCTTTACTTTATCGCTATGTGTTAGCAATAGTTGTAGAAGCAATAGTTGGCGAGACGACCCCGATGCTACGATGGAGATCAAGGTGTCAAGCAAGTGATGATGGAGATCATGACGATGCTTTGCAGATGGAGATCAAAAGCACAATATGATGATGGCCATATCATGTCACATATTTTGATTGCATACGATGTTTATCTTTTATGCATCTTATTTTTCTTAGAACGAAGGTAGCATTATAAGATGATCCCTTCACTAAATTTCAAGATAAAAGTGTTCTCCCCGAGTATGCACCGTTGCCAAAGTTCATTGTTTCGAAGAACCTCGTGATGATCGGGTGTGATAGACTCTATGTTCACATACAACGGGTGTAAGACTGTTTTGCACATGCAGAATACTTGGGTTAAACTTGACGAGCCTAGCATGTATAGACATGGTCTCGGAACACTAGAGACCAAAAGGTCGAACGTGAGTCATATAGTAGATATGATCAACATAGATATGTTCACCATTGATGCCTACCCCATCTGACGTGATGATCGGACATGGGTTAGTTGATTTGGATCATGTATCACTTAGATAACTTGAGGGATGTTTATTTAAGTGGGAGTTCATTAGTAATTTGATTAATTGAACTTAATTTATCATGAACTTAGTCTTATAGTTTTGCATATCTATGTTGTAGATCAATGGCCCGAGCTACCGTTCCCCTGAATTTTATGCATTCCTAGAGAAAGCTAAGTTGAAAGATGATGGTAGCAACTACACGGACTGGGTCCGTAACTTGAGGATTATCCTCATTGTTGAAAAGAAGAATTATGTCCTTGATGCACCGCTAGGTGACGGGCCTGCTGTAGGAGCTGATGTAGATGTTATGAACGTCTGGCAGGCTCGGTCTGATGACTACTCTATATATAGTTCAGTGTGCCATGCTTTGCGGCTTAGAACTGGGACTTCAAAGATGTTTTGAACGTCATGGAGCATATGAGATGTTCCATGAGTTGAAGTTAATATTTCAAGCAAATGCCCGGGTTGAGAGATATGAAGTCTCCAACAAGTTCTATAGCTGCAAGATGGAGGAGAATAGTTCTGTCAGTGAACACATACTCAAAATTTCTGGGTATCATAACCACTTTACTCAGCTGGGAGTAGATCTTCCAGTTTATAGTGTTATTGTCAGAGTTCTTCAATCACTGCCACCAAGCTACAAAGGCTTCGTGATGAACTATAATATGCAAGGGATCACTACAAGAAATATGTTAACTTGTGACCCTCACTATTGGCCGCTGAAAGGTCATAGTTTTTCATTTGCGACCTTTTTATGACCAAAAACAGAAGGTCAAAAGCTGGCGGTCGTAAATTGAAATTAACGACCTTCTTTGTGATATGTAAAAGGTCGTTGGTTCCACGACCAAATTTTTGGTCACTAGCAACCTCCCCAGGCCACGTAGGCATCCAGCGTGGCAAGCTGATGTGGCACAAGAATCAGCCTGATCCAATTCGATGTTTTACATGGGCCAAGCCCAACAATTCAGCCTATTTGTGTTTTTCCATGGTCAACTAAAAGGGCCAAGCCAAATTTTATGGCCTTTTTCTTTTCTGGGCCATTTCCTTTTTCTAGTAAAATTCTTTTTTGTTGGCCTTTTCTTTTTGTTTCTACAACTTTCACCAGAATTATTATTATTTTCGCTATTTAAAATAAAATAAACAATTCCACAATAACATCATCAGTTGGGCCATAGCCTTTTCATGCGCAGTACAACTTTAAGCATAGAAAATTGGAAAACATATATTTAACCCATACATATTGTTGAGAAATTTCATAATTTTGCTGTCAAAGCAAAATGTACACATGAATACAATTTTGCTGTCAAAACAACATTTCAAACGTACATCTTCATGACATCGTACATAAAAACCAGAAATAAAAAAGATTACAATATGCCATATGGCTCAGATCACATAACATATGACATCCAGGTTCCAGCAACGAAAAAGATAACCACCACATCATACCATCTGCACATTCAAAGAGAACAAACTATATGTCAAAAGAGAACTGAGCAGAAAATAGCCACTAAAAGAAAGCAGATAGTATATTCAGTAATTACTACAGATTTGCTCACTGAATACACACACACAAACTTTGCATATACTTTTGAAAGGAACTGCAGATTTAAGTAAACTGCAAAGTTATATCAAGACTAAGATAGAAGGAGAACAGGGGAGACAATGCAGCAGGGAGAAATAGTGAAGATAGTTCTTGAATTACAGTACACATGACACCAGCAGGTCAGAAGATAATACACCAAATGTGCATGAAAGACAATACAGTAAACACCATCTTTTTTACAACAAGGCAATATAGTAGCATGCCTCTAGCACAGCATCTCATTTAAAGAATGCATTCAGGCAAGAAATGGACAACTGATCCAATTTTCTTTGCAAGCTGCTATAGGCTGGCCAATTGACTGATACTACTGGATAAGCAAAGTAAACTACCACTAAAACAAGAACCAGACATGGCAAGCAAAGTACCAGCATTTTACTCATAGCAAAGAAAACTACTACCAAAACAAGAATCCACAAGCAAACCCATCTCGCAACACCACCAGTTCGAACGAGCAGACAGATGCGGAACTGAGACGCTTACCACAGAGACCTGCTTGATAGAGCCCTTTGCCCCAGTGCTTGCATGGAGCTGGAGCATCACACACATAACATTAGCACTACGTATGAAAAAGAGAACAACAACGAGCCGCATTACAAACACGATGTTATCAACTCTGCTATTGCAATCATATGAAAAACAGAATCATGTTGTGAGTACCCCGATTCCAAGTCACATTGATCTAGCCGGTAACACCTCATATCACATTGCAGCCTCACGCACGATATCCCCACAGGTGTCGCCTTACCATGGCCCGGGACCGTTTGCGCCTTTTGGCTCACGTATATGATAGTGTCGCTAGCATCCATATGACAGAGAACCCGGGCCGACATGGCTAGTCGTGAACCCAAAGCGGCACAAACCTATGGAGACGAGCATACATGAATCACATCGAGCATGTCGGTCATCAGCGTGTGAATCCGGGCTGTAGCACTGGGCTAACAGGACTCCGGGGAACCCGGGCTGTAGCAGGCTAGGCAGGACTCTGGATGTCACCGCGTGACATTTCCCCGAAGGGACAGACATAGGAATGAAGTGAAACACATGCCGGCCAGTCAAGTGTCCTGAGCAGTAGTGCTGGGCTAGCAGGACTCCGGTGAACCGGGCTGTAGCGGACTACTATGGCTCGAGGAGCACTAGACTACATTTCCCCATAAGAGAGGCTGCCAAGGATAAACAACTAGATTGTCGGATCCCACACATACCAAGCATTTCAATCATACAATATGCTCGATATGTGCAAATACAACATGGCATCACAACAAAACTCTACAACTCAAGTACTTTATTTAAAGGCTCTAGAGAGCCATACATAACATGTTCATACAGGTAGGGGTCACATGACCCGACACTCAAGTCATACAAGCATACAAGCACATGCGGAAGCAAATAGTCTGGGTACAGACACTAGAAAGAAAGAAGGCTTCTCGAAGCATGTCTATCTACATAGGGCCCTCCATGGCCAGGATCACCACCTGGGTGGCAAGTTACTCATCGACGTCGAGGTCTACATAAAACCCATCGGTAGGGGCGGTGTTGTCGTCTGAAAATAGTAATTAAAGCAAACATGAGTACAAAGGTACTCAGCAAGTCTTACAACAGAACCTACTATACATGCTCATTCTCAAGAAGGTGGTGGAGTTATTGCAGCAAGCCAGCTTTGACTCTTGGCTAAGCTATCCTACGAGACACCACTAGTAAAATAGTTTTCGCACTCGAGTCCACTAATCACCAACACAATACTCCACCGGGGATCCTCCCTCGTCATCCTACGAGAGGGCCATCCTCGGTACTCACACTTATCTTGAGTCTTTTAGTAGTAACCATTAACTTGTCTATGAACTGTATAGGCAACCAAGTAGTCCTTTACCGCGGACGCGGCTATTCGAATAGATGATGTTAACCCTGCAGGGGTGTACTTCTTCATACACGCTCTCACCACTTACCGTCGTTTACACGACATATACTCTACAACCTTCAAGCGGAAGCCCAACAAGGGTGTCGGCCACGGCCTACCTAAACACTCAAGTCTCTAGTCCAAGTTTATCGCCTATCCAGGTTCCATCCGCAGGGAGTCCGGCCGAGGTTTCCACATACGGCCCCGAACAATGTGAACAGGGTTCCCGAGACACCAAACAGGTGACTCGGTACACCATGCCACGGTGTATCTACCGCATCATAGCCCACCCCTAGGGTCAGCGCTACGCACGGCCTCCAACACATAACCTACAAACACCAAAAACTAATTGCAACTCCTGGACAGAGTACTAGGGTGATTTAGAAGCCGAGAGGGTCCATTGGTTTCAGGCCCAATGTATGGTAGTAACTGAATCTTAAATCACACATACAGATCTCAGTTCTTAGGGACGGCCTCAATGAAACAACCCACCATGTACTCCTACATGGCCTTTCATCGATACCTTTACCAAATCATGTTCAACACATCCCTCACATTACCGACATAATCATTTCACTCTAGCCCATCACCCAGATGAACCAGACCTGACACAACTCTAAGCATAGCAGGCATAGCAAGGTAGGAAACACATACATGGCTCAATCAACTCCTACACATGCTAGTGGGTTTCATCTAGTTACTGTGGCAATGACAGGTCATGCAGAGGATAAGGGTTCAACTACCGCAGCACACAGCAGTTTGAAACGTTGTTGTCTTAATGCAGTAAATGAGAGCAGAGGCGAGAACATGGGATTGTATCGATATGATCAATGGGGCTGCTTGCCTGAAGGAGTGGTAGTAGGGTACTGCCCTTCAGTTGGATACTCGGAGATATCCTCGGAGGCAGAACCTACCATGAAAGACACACAGAATATAATCAACACATGGCAATATGCAACAATATGATGCATGCTATGACATGGCAAAATGATGTGTCCTGCCTAATGCAATGTGAAACAAGTTGAAATGGGTCCATTTGAATCAAAGATTCAAATGAAAGCTTAAGTTCTTATGCATAATAAGTGTATTAGCTTGTTTCACCTAAGCAGCAAGGTTAAAGTGTTTTGTCATGCATGAAACCATTACAGATGGAAAGGTTGAATTTTTCTGATCATTTTTCATATATAATTTGTTTGATTTGGAGCTATGGTTGATTTTCTATGATTTTTAGAAGTTTTGGCTATTTTTTGGAATTTTCTTTATAAAAATAAAACCAGAAATTAAATAACTGTGTCAGCACTGCGTCACTGTGACGTCAGCGAGTCAAAGGCGCCAGCCCAGGTCAAACCTGACTTGTGGGCCCCATCTGTCAGTGTCTCAGCTAACTAACAAAATTAAGTTAGTACTAACTAGCTGTCAGTGGGGCCTAGGCCCGCATGTCAGTGACCTAAACTAACTAAAATTAGTTAGCACTAATACTAACCTAATTAACAGGCCAACCCCACCTGTCATAGGCTCAGGGGGGAGTCAACCTGGGCCCACACAGGTCAAACATGGTCAACTCGTTGGCGGCTTGACGCCGGCGATGACAGACACGGCGGAGGGGCTCGGTTTGCGTCTCCGGCGACCAAACGGGCGGCCGAGACCATCTACGGGGAGCTGGAAGCGAGCCGCGTCATTTGGTGGTAGAAGTGGAGCTCGGGGAGGCCGGGAACAACGTCGGCGACGAACTTGGCGGTCGCCGGAGCTCGGGTGAAGATGAACCCGAGGCTACGGGGCACGGTGAGGCATGTGGGGTGGTGCGTTGGGTTCCTGGGGACATGGTGAGTGCGGTGACGCGCTCGGATTCGAGCTTACGTGTCTGTGGCCATGGTGGCGACATGGCCGGCGGAGCCGAGCTCTCGGCCGTGATGGCCAACGGGGTTAGAGGGCAGCTCGAGCGACGTGGCTTGGGGGAGAAGAAAGAGGAGCTCACGGCGAGTGCAGCGGGCGTCGAAGCGGGCTCGGGGAAGCTCAGGAGGTGACGAATCATTGGCGACGATCTCCGGTGGCCGACGAGGGGAACGGCAGCGGTGGCGGTGTTGCAGCGCATCCGAGGCCTCGTGGCTCATCGAGGAGGTCGAGGGAGATGCTGCGGAGCTCATGGGCACGGTGGGGTGACACGGGGACGATGATGGCTACAGCTACGGCAGCAAGACGGCGGCGGCTGCATCGGCCATGGCTTCGAGGGAGCGAGGCAGAAAGCAGGGGAGGAATGAGGTGTCCAGGGGGTCGAGGGGAGGCCGCAGAGGCGCTTCGAGGCGTCGCACTGGCGCGGGCGACGGCAGGCAGGCAGGGAGGTGGCGTGGCGAGCTCGGTGGCGTCGCGGTGTCCCTCCTCTGCCTACTGGCAGAGGTAGGTGATGACTGGGACGGGCCAGATGGGCCGGGCCAGCCAGGTAAGTGGCCTCTGGCCTTTCTCTCTCTCACTTTTTCTGATTTGTTTTCTGTTTTCTAATTTCTGCAACTGTTGAGCTTTATTAAAAATACTAAAACGTTTCCATAAATCCTAAAAATAATTGTGGGCTCTGTTGGGATTATTCCTAACAACCCTCACTTAAATCCAGAATTATTTGGGCATTTAAAATATTTTATAGTATTTAAATGCCCAAATTCAAATACTTATGATTTAATTCAAAAAATCCAGAATGTCCTAGAAAAGAGTGCACCATTTTTGCCAGGGGTTTTAGCCCAATCCAGAAATGATGAACATTTTGTGAAGGGCATTTTGGGTTCATTGATACCAATTTTAGTAAACCCTAGTTGGTTTAAGGGGGTGCTGGGGGTTCTGTTATCCCCATTTCATCTTTCTGGGAGAATTAAACATGATGCGAACACTCTAATGCATGAACTTGCTAGGGTGTGACACATGTACAGGGGGTGACAATGCTTGTGACTTGCCATTACACAATGCTTCGGGTGAGTAGTGGTGCTGAAGGGCAATTCAGAACATAAATGCCGCGAGTGAGGGAAATTCTTGCATGCTATCTGCAAAAAAAGAAATCATCTTCTTTAGTTCATCACAGGATGTAGTAGAATGACTCAATTAGTAATCCGAGGCACGGAATTAAACACAGAGTTGCAGCTGAAGTGAGTATAGATGGGTTCAATGATAGGTAAGGTGCTTCCCTATCCTTCACAAGCCTATCTAAAGAACAATTCTGCAAGTGACTTGACTCTTAAGAAACAGCCAGAAGGGCAAGGTAATTGGCTCCTTCACAAGCCTATCTATCCAAAGAACAATTCTGCAAGTGACCCGACTCTTAAGAAACAACAAGAAGGGCAAGGTAATTGGCTCCTAATTCCTTAGTTATGACAAATACCATATTTGATACTAGATGTACTGAAATAAAAACCAACTCTAAGGATTCAAGTAGCACTCGTGTTAGCATTCTGCAGAAAATGACGAGCATTCACCCTTGAAGCAAGAATTCCATCTCAGGTGACGCTACTTGCTACTATTCTCAGCACCAAAAAGTCAAAACACCTCTGAATTAAAAAAGTATAACATACTCCTGACCAAGTGTTTACTAATCTATGCTGTACTACGAGTGCATATCCAGTGATACACACATCTGAATTAAAAAACGTGCATGCAACTTTCAAGAAAAGTGAGTAACGCAAAAACAGGGACTACTTCTGCTTGTAATCATCGAGTATTAGTGTTTTAGAAAATTATTATGGACTAGTTCATCCACTAAAAAAAGCAGCATGCAATCAGGGAATGCCGTGAGCTATCAATTATACAAGTAGTACATGTGAAGTAATGTACAATGATGAAAAGTACTAGACTTAAATACATGAGTCGTGTGCTTATCCAGGATTAAGTGTCGCAGTGCAGGATGTGGCATAGCTATGCAAGTAACCATCCATGAAATGAAACTGACCGTTCCGTCTCCAACACAGCGGGATGTATTACATGTGATTTTACATAGATAGATGGCAGAAGATCATGTGGCCACGATCCCCTTCAACAGACCAATGAACACCATTATTTACGCGCCGCGGCAACATCGGGGCTAAGCATGCATAATAAGAAGAAGGATACTGGTGCACCCCTCATGTTATGGAACGCTTGCGGTACACGGGCACGCTTCATTCACGGTGTTCTCGCTCCAGGCATCATCCCGTCCTTCTCGATCACTAGCTGCCTCGCCCGCTCCATCTTCCGCTTGCGCCACTCCTCCACAGCTGCAAATGTTTTGTACACAAATATTCAGTTTCCACAGACTGCTAGGTAATAAGGTACAGAAGCATTCAGTTGCTCTATGTTTCTATCAGATGCAGAAAGCGGCCCACGGCTCGCAAAGCACATTGCAGTAGTGCGCAAGGATGCGCATCTTGGGAAACAAAATACTACTTCCTGCGGAGAACAATGTATGTAAATGTGTGCATAATTTTGCATCAGTCATGTTTACATGTGTCTGCCTTTGCAGCCATTGACAGGCTATAATGGAATGACGGAGCAGAAAAGACCAGCCAAGGATTAATGATAGTTAAGCATTGCAAATACTAATTTCAATGTTTCACGCTATCAATGTTGTGATGAAGCGCTCTAAGTATCTGCATATTCATTTTGGCTGACAATTCTACTGTGCAACCAGTCTTCTATTCTATTCCATAGAGTGTGGATGTCATGCTGAGCCACCATGATATGGCCAACCACTGTAAACAGAGAAAAATCATTATCCTGTGGATCCAGTGCATTGATAAATCAACAAGATTATTTTTAAAACATGTGAGCTTGCAGGAAGCCGCTGAACCAATATGGGTAGACAACTACATAATGCCATTTCAAAGTAGTTACTTGTAAAACCATGTACCAAAGCGTCAAGGTTCAAACAATACAGATTATTCTGCCGACTGTTCAGTGTGCTTGAGGTCGGACTCGACGATCTCCTCGTCAAGCTCGTCGGGCTCGGGGGTGGGGTCGCGCATGTCCTGGTCGTCCTCCTCCTCGTCCTCGTCATCCAACCCAAGAAAGGGGATCAGACAAGGATGTAGAGAGAGGATTGGGGCCGGGGAAGGGGAAGGGGAAGTAGAGACAAGTCGAGTGGAAGAAGGGGTTACCTTGAGGACGTCGGCCATGGTGTGCCTGGGAGGGCCGGGCCTCCCGGCGAGGTCGCGAGGAGGTCAAACGGACGGCGACAGTGGCGGAAGGTGAGCGGGTTTGCGACATCATGTTTGCCTGTGGCGCAGTCGTGGAGGCAGACGAGGCCACGCGACGAGGCACGGATCCAGCTCGACGACGGCGCGGATCTGGAAGGCCCTTTGTGGCCGTGGCAGATCTGGCCGCGGACTGATCTCGTCGGCTCGATCTGGCGCCATGGGAGAGAGGGAGAGGTATGGCGTGGGGTTAGGATTTGGGCATGGGGTTACCTGCGAATCCCCGCTGTGCACATCACGAGTCTGGCCATGGTGTGCCTGGGAGGGCCGGGCCTCCCGGCAAGGTCGCGAGGGTCGTCGATGGTGGTGGTGGTGGTGGGGGCGGCAGCAGATTGAGATCTGAGGGAAGGAGATGGTTGGGGGCATGGGCGTGGGCGCGGGGCAGTGGCGGTTGGAGTGGGAGGGGAGTTAGGGTTTGGGTGGTTGGGCTGCGGATGGGACGAGGGGTGAGAGGTGAGGGGGGTGTGGCCCATTGGATCTGCAAGTATCCGACGGTCTATGATGCTTGATCCGCGTGACATGTCACCAATCAGAAGGAAGTATAGGCTTTGATGATGTTATGACCATGTAAATTGGTCTTAATCGATTAACAATAAGCAAAGAACTATGAGTCAGCCAGATGATTTTGTCTAGAAATCATCCGCCTAGCTAGCCGCCCGATCTGCGCATTGGCTATCGTTCGATCACATCAATATGTCACGACGGCACCGAGCGTGTAAAAGTTTCAACGCAGCACCGATAACATCCCCACGAAGCTTCATTACAGCTCTCAACGACGTGCTAAGAGCTCCAACGCAGCACCACGTTGCCCGATGAAGCTCCATTGCTGCGTTGGGGAGATCCAATGCATCACCACGATGCCCGGCGGTACGTTCCCTTCTCTTGTATGACAATGTTTACATACGGATCCCTCCAATAACTAGAGGTAGTTTCATACTAGGTGGGATTTTCGTCGATGCACTACGAATCGGGTCAAATTTTAACTACAGCTGCCTCATAGTTTGTTCAAATGATTCCATATTTTGCACAAGTTTGCATCTTGGAATTACAAACAATGTTGCCAAAGGGATTTTTATTTTATTTTCACGAAAAATCAATTTTCCATTTTCCGAGTGCCCAAAATGAGTTTTTATTATGAAGGATCTACCATATATTTGTTGCAAAATTAGACCAAATCAATTTTATAAAATACTAGGACATATTTAATGCATAATTGACCAAATGGTTGGGTATCAAAATCTTTGATCCACCTCTGGTGAAAACGACAAATTTCCGCTGATTCAGTAGGAAGCAGGTCAAATTTCATCTGCACCTGCCTGATAATTTGCTCTTTATTTTTTCCAAAAAACATTTCTAGGTACATAAGTATATATTTAATCAGAGAAACACCAAAAAATCCAAGATTCAACCAGTAGGTAGGAACAGTCATGCCCGCGGTTTTGACCGCATTTTGAAACGGGCGTGAAAAATTCAAAAAAAACAAAAAAAAATTGAAAAACCTTCGCATTGTGTCATTATATATGAACAAGTTGCCAGGAAAAATAAAAAACTTGTAATACGACAATTATTGTAATAGGTGTTCTCAAAAACGAGCGTGAAGATTAATGGCTTTCAAGTCAAATGATCAATCTTATGGCCACATTCATGGCATAGTTTGTTCAAATGATCTCATATTGTGCACAAGGGTGCATCTTGGAATTCCAAACAATTTTTCCTAAGGGAGTTTTCATTTTCTTTGCACAGAAAATTCATTTTCCATTTTTCGAGTGCCCAAAAGGAGGTTTTTCTGTGAAGGACCTACCAAATAATTGTTGCAAAATTGGACCAAATCAATTTTCTAAAATACTAGGACATATTTAATGCACAATTGACAAAATGGTTGGGTGTAAAAAGTTTTGATCCACCTCTCGTGAAAAAGACAAATTTCCGCCGATTCAGCTAGAAGCGGGTCAAATTTGAACCGTAGCTGCCTTGTAGTTTTCTCTTTATTTTTTTTCCAAAGAATATTTCTAGGTACATAAGTATCTATTTAATAAGAGAAACACCAAAAAATCCAATATTCAACCATTAGCTAGGAACGGTCATGCCCGCCGTTTTGACCGCATTTTGAAACGGGCATAAAAATTTCAAAAAAATCAGAAATTTGGGAAACCTTCTCATTGTGTCATTATATGTGGCCAAGTTCCTAGGAAAAATAATAAACTTGTAATACTGCAATTATTTTAAAAAAATGTTCTCAGAAACGAGCTATCATGCATGAAGATTCATGGCTTTCAAGCCAAATGATCAATCTTATGGCCACATTCATGGCATAGTTTGTTCAAATGATCTCATATTGTGCACAAGGGTGCATATTGGAATGCCAAAAAATGTTGCCTAAGGAAGTTTTCATTTTCTTTGGACGAAAAAACCATTTTCCATTTTTCGAGTGCCCAAAAGGAGGTTTTTTTGTGAAGGACCTCCCAAATAATTGTTACAAAATTGGACGGAATTAATTTTCTAAAATACTAGGACATATTTAATGCACAATTGACCAAATGGTTGGGTGTAAAAAGTTTTGATCCACCTATGGTGAAAAAGACAAATTTCCGCCGTTTCATCTCAAAGCGGGTAAAATTTGAACTGCAGTTGCCTCATAGTTTTCTATTTATTTTTTCCAAAAATCATTTCTAGGTACATAAGTATCTATTTAATCATAGACACATCAATAGTTTTCCAAGATTCAAGCACTAGCTACGAACGGTCATTCCCGCTGTTTTGACCGCATTTTGAAATGGGCATAAAAAATTCAAAAAAATTCAAAATATTGGAAAACCTTCGCATTGTGTCATTACATGTGACCAGGTTATCGGAAAAAATAATAAACCTGTAATACGGCAATTATTTTAAAAAAGTGTTCTTAGAAATGAGCTATCATGCGTGAAAATTCATGACTTTCAAGCCAAATGATCAATCTTATGGCCACATTCATGTCATAGTTTGTTCAAAAGATCTAATATTGTGCACAAGGGTGCATGTTGGAATTCCAAACAATGTTGCCTAAGGGAGTTTTCATTTTCTTTGCACGGAAAATTCATTTTCCATTTTCCGAGTGCCCGAAGTGAGTTTTTTTTGTGAAGGACCTACCATATATTTGTTGCAAAATTGGACCAAATCAATTTTTTAAAATACTAGGCCATATTTAATGCACAATTGACAAAATGGTTGGGTGTCAAAAGTTTTGATCCATCTGTGGTGAAAAAGACAAATTCCTGCTGATTCAGCAGGAAGCGGGTCAAATTTGAACTGTAGTTGCCTCATAGTTTGCTATTTATTTATTTATTTTCCAAAAATCATTTCTAGGTACATAAGTATCTATTTAAGCATAAATACATGGTTTGGTGGTGATACGCTGAGGTTTGGACGGTGGCCCAGGGCCCCAACTCCAAAGCGCGTAGACTCGCATGCCCGCCGCGTGGTCACCGCGTGACCGTGGTGTTGCCATGCATTCTGGGAAGCCTAGGCATGTCTAGTAGGTTTGTCACTCCCCAGGTAGATGCTTGGAATAAAATAACAACAGAAGAATCTCATGAGGAGACCGAACAATGCTCAAACATGAATTAGCACCCAAGTGTTTGATCAGTGGTACGGGAAATGCACCTGGCCAATGGGCCTGAGTTTTGGCCGAGGACGATCATGTACTAAGGACACTATCTTGGAAAATTTGCAGCTCAAATGGAGGAGCCTAGGTGTCACTTGCTTTGCAACATACCACACTGGACAGAAATATGAATGTTGAAGCCACACTCACATGTATTGTTAGATGGGGCTCAAATTTTGTGGAGAGCTATGATTTGGGAATATAGAAGATGTGGCAAAAATTCAGCTCATTAGGATATGCCTAGCTAGTACTTCCTTCACAACAGTTTGAGTTGAACAAAAACTTTGAAAATTTGCCGAGGAAGATTTACCAGGCAAATGGAGTTGAATATTGTCTTGAGGCAATGATTTGGATAGCAAAGAATGCCCAATTTTTTGGGGAATTTTAGGAATGACAGAAATATAGGTTGCTTCACAACCTAGGGCAAAAATTGACACATGGACATGACACATAGGCAAAACTGATGAGGTGGCGCCTAGTCATAGCAATAAGTAGCAATGCATCCACATTCACAACATCATGACCATTTATATTGGTCATAATCAGGTAGAAATAAGGTCATTGGCGCCTCTTCTCTGCTTTGTGACCATTTGGTGTAAGCAATTTCAGGGTTTGAGCCCTTCCAAGCAAAATGGTCGTGGATTTACGACCAATTCTGCTGGGGTCACTAAGAGAAGGTCACAAGTTGACATATTTCTTGTAGTGGATGAACAAAACGATTCCTGAGATCTTCACAATGCTTAAGGCCGCAGACGTAGAAAATCAAGAAAGAGCATCCAGTGTTGATGGTTAACAAGAGCACTAGTTTCAAGAAAAATGGCAAGGGGAAGAAAGGGAACTTCAAGAAGAATGGAAAGCAAGTTTCCACTCTCGACAAGAAGTCACTAGAAGCCGAGCTGCCCCAAATACTTGGAGGATAAGAAGGAGGGTAAAGTGAACAAAGGTATATTTGATATACATTTCATTGAAGTGTACCTTACTAATGCTCGTAGTAGCGCCTGGGTATTTGATATTGGTTTGGTTGCTCATATTTGTAACTCGAACCAGGAGCTGCGGAATAAACGAAGATTTTCTAAGGACGAGGTGACGATGCGCGTTGGGAATGGTTCCAAGGATGATGTGATCGCCGTCGGCACTCTACCTCTACATCTACCTTCGGGATTAGTTTTAGACCTCAATAATTGTTATTTGGTGCCCGCATTGAGCATGAATATTATATCTCGATCTTGTTTATTGTGAGACGGTTATTCATTTAAATTAGAGAATAATGGATGTTCTATTTATATGAGTAATATCTTTTATGGTCATGCACACTTGATGAATGGTCTATTCTTGCGGAGATCACTTCACCATCACCGTCACCACGCCGTCGTGCTCCCGGAACTCATCCACTACCTCGCCGTCTTTCTAGATCAACACTACAAAAAAATACACTTCCGTGATGATACGTGTTTGTCACACTTGGTCACGTTTTTTGTCATGCATGTACATCCATGACTATTTTATGACAAAATCAAGATAATCATACCTATGCTGTCGTAGAAGTGTTCCATGACATTACCAAAATTATCATCACGGAAGTGTCCAGTTCCATGATGATAAATGGCGCATCGTGGAAGTGCTTTCGTCAAGGGTAACCGACACATGGCATCCACCATAACGGGTCGCCGTTAAGCTATGGGGTTCCGGTTTGGATCTGATAAGCCGTTAACAGCCCGAACCAATGGGAATTTTCCACGTGTAAAATCATCATTGGCTGGAGGAAACACATGTCGGCTCACCGTTGGGATAGATGTCATCCATTCATTGGACAGAAGGCGCCAATGATACATCGACACGTGGCACAGACCAACAGAGGCCCATTCCTATGAAAAGGCCGGCCCGTTTGACTTAGTAAAAAGATAGTGGGCCGGCCCACAGAAAGCCTGTTAATGGCCTATTTGCACATAGCCCATTTACAACCCGCTAACCCAGGGCCCGTTATGGCCTATCCGAATTAGGCCTAGTAGCATCATCCGGGCCATCCAATATGATTCCAGACCGTTGTAACTTCCGACCCATGTATGGCCCATGATGTCTTTCGGCCCATATGAGGCACTTTGTAACTCTTGGCCCATTAACGGCCCATGGTGAAACTGGCCCGTAATGAACAATATATCGCTCTATACCAATTAACGGCCCATTATTCCATTGGGCCATTTCAAGCCCATGTTATCTTTTGGCCTTCTCAGCGCCCATTTATTCATGGGCTCATTTCCAGCATTCAGTTACTTACGACCTGTTACTGGCCTTTTCTGCTTGTGGGCCAAATTTAGCCCGTGGTTACAGTCGGCCTGTTTGTGGCCCATTAATCCGTTGGGCCATTTTCATAGCATCATCAAATACGCCCAATTAATGACGGCCCGTTATGGTTGGCCCATGAACGGACAATTCCAACTCTAGCCTGTTTAAGGCCCATAATGCGGTCCATTATTGAACCATGTTTGGCCGATCGATCATACGGCCCGTAGAAGGCCCATTGATGCTACTCCTCATAGAAGGCCCATTGTTTCTACGGCCCATAGAAGGCCCATTGTTTCTACGACACGTAGGAGGCCTAGGTTCACTACAGTAAATATGTAGCCCATGGTTATTATGGCCGAGTTTTAAAAAATAGGTTATTGCGGCCACTAGCAAACCGCGGAAAAATAACTGCACTAACTACAAGCAAACAAATAAACAAGAAAACAAGGAAATAAATAAGCAAGCAACTTACGCTAGGCTATCACGACTATTACACATATTACATCCACTAGGCATCAAAGTTCGCCACCAGTGTAAATATAGGGAACAAAGCAGCATATCACATACAATGGTTGTCAAAGTTGGCGACCAGTGCAAATAAATGCCACAGCAAAACAAGTCGAGAACTGAAACCACTTCAGAAGAGCTCAGGAAACAATATCCTGGGTACCCATAATGCTGGCAAGATGCTTAGCAAGCTTATTAACTTTATCTTGTTTGGCGCTTAAATCCTCTAGTGCTTGCTGTTGCACAAGAAAGTATTCATCTGAATTCTGCAGGGACTTCCTTAGTCCTTCGGTTTCTTGCCGTAGCACAGCTGACTGATGCCTTTCATCTTGTAGCTGAGACTGAAGAAGTCGAAGTGATTCATGCAGCGAGCTTGTGCCAGCAGTACTAACGAGTAACTCGAACACTACATCAACGCAGGACTGTGGGGTTTTCTCACTGTCTACAAGATCGGTTTTATCACCTTTCTTGGAGACCAACAGGGTTGTCTTACTATATTGAACCTTATTTTCATTACTTTCTCTACCATTTCATAGTGGGGTGCTCTTCTCCAATATTCTGTTCGCATACTACAAGAGAAACAAGCAGACATGTCACAGGTCTAGCATGTAGTATACGAAACTCATTTTGGTAAACCGGTTCAGTAGTAAGGTGGACAGGATAACAACATGAAACAAACATATATCTATGTACTATGGTCACTGTATTTTCCATATCATTCTAGTTTATGTTGCCAAATCAAGATAGTGACACAGTTCAACTCATATATTCTTAAGAGACAACAACATAGACAGAATATAAGTGTGAGAAACTACATAGCATTGCCAACACTTGTAATGTGCATCACATGAGAACATAACTGTTTATACAACTGAAACGGAAATCAACATAGAGCAAGAAGTTAGAACAGTAGTCCAGTTAAAGAAATAGGTTTAAAACATACTTGTTGCACCATTGGAGTTTCAATTGGATCCTTCAAATTGGGAACTAGTTGGTATGAGTAAATACAGTGATGCAATGATACGTCTCCATCGTATCTATAATTTTTGATTGTTTCATGCCAATATTATACAACTTTCACATATTTTTAGCAACATTTTATATGATTTATTGGACTAACCTATTGATCCAATGCCTAGTGTCAGTTCCTATTTTTTGCATGTTTTTTGTCTCGCAGAAAATCCATATCAAACGAAGTCCAAATGCAATAACATTTTACGGAGAATAGAGAGGGAGATCCAACCTCGGAGGGGCTCCCGCCCCTCCGCCACCATGGAGGCTATGGACCAGAGGGGGAGCTCTCCTCCCATCTTGGGGGAGGCCAAGGAAGAAGAAGAAGGAGGGGGCTCTCTCCCCCTCTCTCCCGATGGCGCCGGAAAGCCGTCGTGGCTAGGATCGTGACGGCGATCTACATCAATAATCTTTCTACCGTCTACACCAACTTTCTCCCCCTCTATGCAGCGGTGTAACACCTCTTATCCCTGCTGTAATCTCTACTTAAACATGGTTCTCAACTCCATATATTATTTCCCAATTATCTATGGTTATCCTATGATGTTTGAGTAGATCCGTTTTGTCCTATGGGTTAATCGTGATCTTGGTCGGTATGATTGTATATTTTATTTATGGTGCTATCCTAAGGTGCCCTCCGTTTCGCGCAAACGTGAGGGGCCCCCACTGTAGGATGTTGCAATATGTTCATGGTTTGCTTATTGTCAGTGTTGCGGGGGTGACAGCAGCCTAAACGCGGATAAGTGGGTTATGGCGTATGTGAGTAAAGAGGACTTGATACTTAATGTTATGGTTGGGTTTCACGAACTTAATGATCTTTAGTAGTTGCAGATGCTTGCTAGGGGTCCAATCATAAGTGCATATGATCCAAGTAGAGAAAGTATGTTAGCTCATGCCTCTCCCTCATATAAATTACAAGAATGATTACCGGTACTTGTTATCGATTGCCTAGGGACAAATAACTTTCTTGTTGACAAAAGCTATCCACTCTTATTACCTTGCAATTTATTCGTAGTTTTATTCTCGCAAAGTACTCGTAGTTTGATTCTTGCAAAATAGTTTCATACTTGTTCTTGGTAAAGCAAACGTCAAGTGTGCGTAGAGTAGTATCGGTGGCCGATAGAACTTGAGGGAATATTTCTTCTGCCTTTAGCTCCTCGTTGGGTTCGACACTCTTATTTATCGAAGAAGGCTACAAACGATCCCCTATACTTGTGGGTTATCAAGACCTTTTTCTGGCGCCGTTGCCGGGGAGCAATAGCGTGGGGTGAATATTCTCGTGTGTGCTAGTTTTTATTTCCTATTCTAAGTTGTTCTCTATCTTTAGTTATGGATATGGAACACGAAACACCCAAAAAATTAGCGGTACTTGCTACTCATGGAGATGGGGAACCTCCTAAAACCCTTGATGCTCGTTATGTGAAAAATATTATGCACTACTTTGATAATCCTGCGAAAACCCCATTCAACATGATAATGGGAGTAACGTTGGATCAATGTTAATACTTTAGGGACTATCCTTTGACACAAAAAGGGAAATTATTATGGGATCAAATTCATATGTTGCATTGGTATGCTTGAAATTTATGCCAGAGATATGATTTTATTTGTTGCTCTAGTATGAACGCTCCACATCTTCCCTTTTCATGCAAATTTAATGATAATGAAACCTTAGCTTCCTATGCTAATGGTATATATGATTATTATGATGTGGAACGAATATAAGAATTTGTTGCGTTTAAGAGTGCTTATGAAATTGAATATTTGTTTGAAAAGTTTGAAGATTTTGACGATTTAGTTTGTAGACCTGAAAATTTTTCTATACTTAAATATTGCTATGATAATTATAAATACAATTCCGATATTGATGCATTTATTGAGAAAGTCTCCGCTATCGAAGAAGAGACTAATATTTTGTAGGAGTCTATGGAAGAAGGAATTGATGAAACTGTGAGCTCATTGGATGAAAAAGATGATGAGGAGAGCGAATAACAAAAGGAGGAAGGGTGGATTAGATACCCGTGCCCACCTTATAATGAGAGTAACCCTCCAACTCATACATTGTTTAATGTCCCTTCGTTCTTACCGAAGGATGAATGCTATGATAATTGCTATGATCCCATTGCTTCATTTGAAATATCCATTTTTGATGAACTTGATGCTTGCTATGCTTGTGGCCATGATGCCAATTTAAATTATGCTTATGGAGATGAAATTGCTATAGTTCCTTATGTTAAGAATGAAATTGTTGCTACTGCACCCACACATGATAGTCCTATTATCTTTTTGAATTCTCCCAACTACTCTATATCGGAGAAGTTTGCACTTATTGAGGATTACATTGATGGGTTGTGTTCTACCAATACACATGATGATTTTGATGGATATAATATGCATGTGCTTGGTGCTCCTACTTGCAATTATTATGAGAGAGGAACTATATCTCCGCCTCTTTATGTTTCCAACACGATAGAATTGCAAGAAACTGCTTATGCTATGTATTGGCCTTTACTTGATGTGCATGAATTGTTCTTGTATGACATGCCGATGCATAGGAATAGAGTTAGACTTCATCATTGCATGATATATGCTGCTTTGTGCTCACTACTAAATGTCAAATCATTGTTCATTAAAATTATCTTGGATATACCTTGGGATCCGGGTGGATCCATTACTTGAGCACTTTATGCCTAACTTAATGGCTTTAAAGATAGCGCTGCCAGGGAGACAACCCGGAAGTTTTAGAGAGTCATTTATTTATGTTGAGTGCTTTTATAAAGTTTAAAAACAAAAAAGTATATAGGGGAACTTAAAACTTCACAAAAAGAAAAGTCAAAGTGAGATAGACTAGCACCGTGGAAGCGGGAGCATGCCTTGAACTTTGTTCATGCCCATGGAAACTTTGTGAATCTTGAATTTCAGAAATTTTTCAAAAAAAATAATTATCCCTTTGTACAATTCCATTGTATTATAAAAATAATGTGCCAAGATTTGCCTTTAGGATGTTTAGATTGCTTGTTGGTATGTGCGGTGCAGAAATAGAAACTTCAGTTGTAGTGCGCGATTTTACATTTTTTACTGGAACGTTGAAAGTTTCTGAAACCTTTTGCAAAGCCTTGATATACAAATTTTTTATTTTTACTAATTGTTTCAGAATTTTTGTAGTACCATAAGTATGGTGAACTTTCAGATTACTACAGACTGTCCTGTCTAAGACAGATTCTGTTTTTGATGCATTGTTTTGCTCATTTTGATGAAACTATTGATTTTTATCAGTGGTATAAGCCGTGGAAAAGTTATATTACAGTAGCTACAGTGAAAAAACAAAATATGAATTGGTTTGCAGCAGTACTTAAAGTAGTGATTTGCTTTATTATACTAACGGATCTTATCGAGCTTTCTGTTGAGTTTTGTGTGGATGAAGTGATCAAAGATCGAGGAGGTCTCAATATGAGGAGAAGGAGGAGAGGCCAGAGCTCAAGCTTGGAGATGCCCAAGGCAGCCCAAGTAAATATTAAAGGAGACTCAAGCGTCTAAGCTTGGGGATGCTCCGGAAGGCATCCCATCTTTCTTCAACAAGTATCGGTATGTTTTCATTTTCGTTTCGTTCATGTAATATGTGCAAATCTTGGAGCGTCTTTTGCGTTTAGTTTTCATTTTTATTTCATGCACCATGATGGTATGAGATATTCCATGGTTGATTTATAGAATTCTCATTGCACTTCACTTATATCTTTTTAGTATGGCTTTATAGAATGTTTCATGTGCTTCACTTATATCATTTGAAGTTTGGATTGCCTGTTTCTCTTCACATAGAAAACTGTTATTTGAAGAATGCTCTTTTGCTTCACTTATATTTGTTAGATCATGATCTTTTGTAGAAAGAATTAACCTCTCATGCTTCACTTATATCAATTTAGAGAGTCAGCAGGAATTGGTCAATTGCATGGTTAGTCATAAAATCCTACATAAAACTTATGGATCACTGAATATGATATGTTTGATTCCTTGCAATAGTTTTGTGATATAGAGATGGAATATGTGGGAGGTACTAGTAAATGGTTGTGTTTAGTAAGAATATTGGTGTTAAGGTTTGTGATTCCCTAAGCATGCGTGTATAGTCTCTTGTTATGCTATGAAGTTGGAGCATGATTTATTATTGATTGTCTTCCTTATGAGTGGCGGTCGAGGACGAGCAATGGTCTTTTCCTACCAATCTATCCCCCTAGGGGCATGCATAGTAGTACTTTGCTTAGAGGGCTAATAAACTTTTGCAATAAGTATATGAGTTCTTTATGACTAATGCGAGTCCATGGATTATACGCACTCTTACCTTTCCGCAATTTGCTAGCCTCTACGGTACCGTGCATTGCCCTTTTCTCACATCGAGACGTGGTGCAAACTTCGCAGGTGCATCCAAACCCCGTGATATGATACGCTCTATCACACATAAGCCTTATTATATCTTCCTCAAAACAGCCACCATACCTACCTATTATGGCTTTTCCATGGCCATTCCGAGATATATTGCCATGCAACTTCCACCGCTTCCATTTGATGACCTGAGCATTCATTGTCATATTTCTTTGCATGATCATATAACTGACATAGTAGTTGTGGCTCAGCCACCGTTCATCATTTTTCATACATTTTACGCTAGATCATTGCACATCCTAGTACATGCCAGAGGCATTCATATAGAGTCATACTTTGTCATAGGTATCGAGTTGTAATTTTTATTTCTTTTGAGTTATAAGTAAATAGAAGTGTGATGATCATCATTATTCACTTTTAGAGCAGTGCCCCAGTGAGTAAAGGATGATGGAGACTATGATTCCCCCACAAGTAGGGATGAGACTCCGGACAATGAGAGAAAATAAAAAGAAAAGAAAAAAAGGGAAAAAAGGAAAAAGGGAAGAAAAAAGAAAAAGAAAAAAATATAAACAAAGAGAGAAGGGGCACTGTTAGTATCCTTTACCACACTTGTGCTTCAAAGTAGCACCATGTTTTTCATATGGAGAGTCTCCTATGCTGATCTCTACTTTCTTGATGCGTTGCTGCAGGCCGCAGGAACTAGTCTCTGCAATGAGCGGCAATGAGCTCTTTCGTGTCCTCAAGACGCTGATTGAGAGCATCCACGGATTTCCCCACCAACCTTTAGTGCTCGATGCGGAGCATGTCATTCTCGTCCATAAGTTTCTTGACGATGACACCAGCCCTCTTCAACAAGGCACCGGTCTCCTCCTACTGCTCTGCACTTCTGACGATCTTCGCCCTCAGTAGGTCACGCTCGGCCCGGAGCTTCTCATTGCCATCCCTTAGTTATCGAATGACGCCGGTAGCTTGTTCAAACGAGACTTTCATGTCGTCCTGCAACCTCACCTAGCCGGAGATCTGATCCATCTGGCTATAGACGATCGCATGCATGCACCTATAAGAGTCGTCGCCTGCCCATGAGACATTTTCCCTGGACATCTCTGTTGCATTCGCGGCGCGGTGGGACATCTCTGCTGCTTCCGCGCCGTGGTCGGACCAGTCTGCTGCATCGACGGCACGGCAGGACCTCTGTGCTGCTTCGGTGACATGATGGGACCTTTGTGCTGCTACTTTCGCGCGGCGGGACATGTCGGTTGCTTTCGCAGCGAGGCGGGACATCTCTCGTGCTTCCGCCTCCATGCTTGCCCCTCCCTGGTGGTAATCTCTCGACCCAGAACTCACGTTGTCCATGGCAGACGCAAGGGAAGGATGCTGAATGACTTGTTTGTTTTTGTGGATGAGGAGTTGAGGAGGAATGTGCAGTCATCTTGGCATAGTAGTATTTATAACCGAGTACCAATACGCTCCTAAGTGGGAAACCGTTTAGGTTGTGATCAGTGTGAACATGTTTGCAATTAAATATAGCGTGGTAGTAATTTGGAATGTGACGAGACGCAAGCTCAAAATTTATTGACGGTTCTAGTTTCGAAGTGCGGCACTATTCCCGGATGGCGTAACGTGGGCACGTGTTCTCGGCCATGGTGTAGCATATGCCATGGTACTTCTTGTTGTACTGCTATGTACATGCAATAACTGGCACCGCCGGATACATGTCTTATAGTTATTGGGGTGTTTGACAGGAATAGCCTCGTGGCAAGCTATAGACTAGTCTTTTTTTCGCACGCATTACATCAACACATATCATCTCTCTCCCTCTTTCCCACGCACACACCTATCTCTTGGGACTTCTCGCACACACCATCTCTAGCTCCCTAGGTCAATGCCACCCACATACACTTGTACTCTGAGTTTAGTACGTTATACAGGAAGAGAAGAGGTGCACACATGCATTCGCCCTCTCTCACACACGCATCTATAGCTATGAATTGAAGTGTTGTCAACCATCCGATTGGCTCTATCATAGGTTTCCCATTGCTCCTTGGCCTTGAGATTGAGAAGTTTAAAATGCGGAGGCTAAGCTGGAGACACGAGGTTTTGGTTAATGTGCGGGCCGCACACGGCACCAACGACATGAGCTTCGTCTGCCTGGTGCACAAACGGGTGAGTTGTCCAAGTATAGACACAATAGGCCCTCCTTGGTATCTGCGCCTCGACTTATGTGCAAAGAAATTAGGATCGGAGGAAGTACTACTACTAGTAGTACTACTTTGATGTGTTGCATCAACTCACATAAGTATGCAACACTTCCTAAACAAACAAGCATATAAGTTGTTATACTTCTTACCCATAGGATCTTTATATCCAACACACACAAAATATCCGTTCGACTGTTGGAAATTACTTTAACTGCTGATCTGATGTCGAAGTAATTGCTGCATCACCACCAAAACCCACCATCTCTTAAGCTAAATTAGACCGAGCTAACCCCTATATTAGCATATTACTAAGATAAACAGAAGGCATTGTAGAATCATTTAGGAGGTGAGCTTGTCAATCTGAATGTGGAGGGACACCGTCCTCGACAACCCAGCCCCGGCTAGCAGCTTGGGTGGAACTGTGAAGAAGGTGAGCTCCTGCACAGCGACGTCGCCGGGATCCTTGCTTCTTGTCACCTCCATTTCCACCTGGATGGCGTCGGTCCTACCTTTGGGCTCCCCCGGCGAGCCGTTCGCCCATAGCTTGGCCACGTAGTGCGGCAGTGGGGACGCCCCCGCTCTGATGCAGCCGACCGACATGGCGATAGGCATGTCGATGTCAAGCATGCCACCGACCAAGACAAATGCGTGGCCGTCCTCCTCTGCAAACAGTAAGAGTTGTGGCTCCGACAGTGGCACTTGCAGCTGGAGCACCTTGCCGTACTGGATCTTACGCATGGGCATGGGATGCATGGTGCTGATGTGGTGTGAGAGCGCCATTGGTGGGCCTTCGTAGCCGCAGACAGGCACGGGGCATTTGCAGGGCGCAAGTGGACACATGCTCTGGTGATCGACGAGCTTGTGTTAAGTGACGTAGAGCCCACAACCTTCGTGCGGGCACTCCACCCTCACTAAGGAGAGGACAGCATCCACCGCCATGTTCCGCATATCGAAGCCACCGCCGCGCTTGCACTTCTGGCACTGCCGCTAGTTCCCGGGGCGCTCGCCGCGGCAGTCTGCACAGGCCAGGTGCCCTCCCTTGCACTGCACAAATCAATTAAACAACACATCAATCAAGAAACATGCACCTTGCTCGATCAGCCGAACGGACGAGGTGTATTCGAACCTCATACACTGGAGGCTTGAAGGGGCGGAGGCACAAGGGGCAGTGAAACAAGGTGAGGTCCATAGAGACCATAGAGAGCTCCATCGTCGGGTCTTATTCCGTCGGCATGATCTCGCCCTCCTCGTGCACAACCATCTCTCACTTTAGGGCCTGGGCATTACAAAGCTTT